>NC_141138.1:47919186-48243039 GCF_053477565.2 Lygodium microphyllum
AAGAGACTCTAGGATTTATTCCTCGAAGTCACTACACAAGAAATCGTTGGGCTAGAGCTACCACTGAAATGGTAGTGAAAATAGGGGAGTGTGAAACTCCTTGTGTTGCTTTACTTGACCATGGGTCTGAGATAGATGTCATTGAGTGTGGATTATATGAAAATGGTGCATGGCCTGTAGACATTGATCATGGTTGGCGAATGAGCGCTGCAAATAATTCTTCAGGGGAGCTCTATGCTACATGTCCTAATGTAAAATTGACGATTGGTGATGTACAGGAAAAGCAACACTTCTTTGTGCAAGATAATTTCTCGTATGCAGTGATTTTGGGACAGCCCTATATTACAGGTGTGCCTATGGAAACAAAGGTGTTTGATGATGGTTCTGCTTATGCAAGAGTCAAAAGCAAGGATGGGAGAAAAGCAGTCCAATTTCTAATTGTTTGTGTTAATCATCCTAGAAATCGGGATACGCTTCGAGAGTCTCCTTTGGTTCCAAATGCAAAGGAATTCAAAGACCTGGATTTTCATTAAGCACTGCTGTAATGTGGGGCTATAGTAGTGATGTTCAGTGGGTGTACTCGCCTCTTGATGAAATGAAGCATGTATTTACTATTGGTAATTCTCAATTTACAGCAAACAGTTCATGTTGGTTTAAGCCTATGGAAGCTATGTGTAGGGCTGAACGCATATCTATGAAATGGGCTACTAAGAAACTGAGAGCATTGGGGTTGTTAGCTAAAAATGATGGCATTTCAGGCATCTTTTATGGGCTGAATATTACTGACACTATGGCTGAAATTTCAGCAACTATACATGTAGAAAATGAGGCTGAAAACAAAGTGTTGTCAGTATGTTCTTTGGATATGTATGATGTTATAGCATTGTTTGCTCAGCAGGAAGGATTACAATGGACTGAAGCACTTGTGGAGACAAAGTACAAGACAGTTGACAAAAAGATGAAACCAATTGCTTTGCCACTTCCACTAGAGAGTGAGGGTATGTATGAAAAAGTGTCAAGGCAGCTAGCCAAGCTTATGGAATCTTAAAGATATAGGTCATCAGTTTACATTTGAAACATTACAAGAATTGAAAGTTGGTGCAAAAGGGTTTCTTTTGCTTGCTGCCAGAGACTATTTTATGTGGATGTTGGCTAGACATGGGAAGGCATTTGCATTTCAGCCAAGTGAAATAGGTTGTGCGGATCCAAATGTTGTCTCTCCTATGGTAATATTTACTGTGCCACATGTACCATGGAACTTGAGGCCTATTCCAGTGCCTAAAGCTTACTTGCCAAAGCTGATGGATTTGCTAAATGAAAATATTTGCATGAAGATCTTGGAGCCTTCTTCAGCCGCGTACTCAAATCATTGGTTTACTGTGCCAAAAAATAATGGGGCTTTGAGATTTATTCAAGACATGCAACCGATCAATAAAGTGACTATAAGAAATGTGGGTGCAGGTCCTGTGGTTGATGAATTTGCAGAGGCTTTTGCAGGCAAAGTGATCTATTCTTTGGGTGATCTTTACTCGGGTTATGATCAGTTTCAGCTGGCAATTGAAAGCAGGGATATCACAACCATGAAGACTCCTTTGGGGTTAGTACAGATGTGTACTCTCCCATAGGGTGCAACAAAATCATTGGCACACACATGACAAATGCTATGACTAGGGTACTCAGGGATTTTATACCACAATTGACTATGCTATTCTTGGATGATGTTCCAATCAAAGGGTTGTGCAGTGGATGAAAAGAATGAAGCGATGGATGCTCATGGATGCAGACAGTTTGTTGCAGACCATATTGTGGATTATGAGAGGATTTTGACACGTCTAGAAGAGGTGCATTTAACTTTTTTTGGACAAAAGTTTGTCTTTGGAGTTGAAGAGGTTTTGATTGTTGGGCATATGTGTGGGCCTTATGGGCGAAGGCCATCACCAGTAAAAATAGATGGGATTGATAGAATGTGAGATGTATGCAAGAATGTATCAGAGGTGCGTAGATTCTTGGGTGCATGTGTGTTCTATTTGGTATGGATTCCTCACTTTGCACATGTAGCCGATGCTCTTTATCAGCTTCTAAGGAAAGGTCAAAATTTTCATTAGGAAAGGAAGCATCAGAAAGGAATGAAGACATTGAAGCAACTCTTCAAATCTGCTCCTACGTTGAGAAAGGCTAACTATTCACATGGAAAGCCTATCATTATTACTGTTGATACAAGCCCGATCGGGATTGGATGGGCAATTGGGGAAGATGATGAGGAAGGTCAAAGATATGGAATACGCTTTGGTGCAAAAGTATTGACTGAACGACAGAGAAGATATCCACATGTAAAAAGAGAATTATGGGAAATTGTGACCGCCCTTAAATGTGATAAGGAGTATTTTATGGGTGCTCATGTAGTCATTGAGACTGATTGTTTTCTAGTATTGGTATGACTACTAGTTGTGCTACCCTGGACATTGCTATGCTCCGGTGGATTGCATACATCAAATCTTTGAACCTTGAATTTCAGCATATTGCAGGAAGAGGTAACCCATTGGTAGATATGTTATCTCGAGCACGCTATGAGAATGAAGATGGGATGATGGATGAGGAGGAAGAAGATGACTTTCTTATGGCTGAAAATGATGTTGCAAGAGTGAATTTAGTAGTGCAAGGTGTTGCTACAGCATTAACAGAAGCTTGGAAAACAAAGTGACGACACTTTAGATGTTTTTCATCTTGTGTAGAAGTGTTTTTGGAAGACAAATATGTAGGAGAGTGGCTGAGAATTTATCAATATCTCAATACATTAACAAAGAGAGATGAATGGTCAGATGAGGAGTTTAAGAAGATCAAGAGGAAAGTCAATGGATTTTTCTTAAAAGATGGATACTTATGGAAACATGCTAAAAAGAAACAGGATATGCCATTGCGAGTTTTGGGTGATAGAGCTTCACAAGTAACTCTTATGCAAGAATTTCATGAAAGTTTATGAGCTGGTCATAGAGGTGTTTGGGGTACTTTTACAAAGATCAAAGAAAGATATTGGTGGCAGGGTATGTATAATGATGTTGCTCACTTTGGGGAAGCATGTACAACATGTCAAATGTATTCAACAGTAAGACATCGGGATGGATTGCAACCCACATATCCATTGTCTCTTCGTTTTAAGTGGGTTGTGGATTTGGTCACAATGCCTACAGGTCTTTGGAAAATGAGGTATCTTGTGCTTGCTCGTGAAGACTTGACTAATCAAGTGGAAGGGAGAGCTCTACATACTAAGACGACAAATGCCGTATGTACTTTTCTCTTAGAAGAGATCTTTTGTCGATATGGCTGTGTGGGAAAAATTACAGTAGATAGGGGTGAGTCAGATGTAGATGAGGCTCATGATTTCTTTGCACAGTTGGGGATAAAGCTTGCTTTAGGATCAACCCTATAACCCTGAAGGAAATGGCAAAAGTGAAAGAGGTCATCCACCTATTGTGAAGGCATTGGCAAAAGCATGTGGAGAGAAGGTAAAAGAGTGACCACGATTTCTCCCTTATGCTTTGTGGGCTGACATAACAACTCATAGTGTTGTTACAGGATATATGCCTGCAGAATTGATGTATGGCCAAAAACCTATCATGCCGATAGAAGAGATGACAGTCACATGGAGTATGTTACCTTGGGAGGAGGAGTTGAATCGAGAGGAGTTGTTGGCCTTACGCATTAGACAGTTGGAAAGAAAGTCAGAAGACATAGAAGTAGCAATTGCAAAGTTAAGGGCAGAAAGGATACAGAACAAGAAACGGTTTGACAAAAGACATAGATTGAGACCAAGAACCATACAAGATGGGGATTGGGTTGTGCAGTGCGATTTCCATCTCCTCTTCTTCTATGATGATCCTTGTGCAGTGCCCGGTTTCCATCTCCTCTTCTTCTATGATGATCCTTGTGCTCTATGGGGAGCACATGTTGCTACACTAGATGAGGGTAGAGGTGGCGGGCCTTGGAGTGAGGTCTTCTAGGGGCCAAAACGGTGACATGCTTGCTTGGTGCATGCTATGCAAGCTCAAGAAGGGCAAGGCATATAAGAGATAGAGGCTAGGGATGTGAGAATGGAGGAAGCAAAGAAAGCAAGATGTGAAAATGAGAAGAAGAATGAACGTTTAACCCATTTAAACCCCAAAACTGGGTTAATGTAGCTTCATACGCACTATCAATCGTGTGATCCTAAATCCATAACCTTTTATCCAAATGCGACGAAACTTCACACGTGCACTCGTTAGGTGGCCAAGAGCCCAAATTTTTTTTGAAAAAAAAATGCCTGTAGACCCTTGGTTTGAAGTCTGGTGTCTAGAGCCAAGGGGGCTCTAGACGCCAAACTTTGGACCAGGGATTTGTAGGCTTTTTTTTTCAAAAAAAAATGGTGGTAGGAAAGTGGCTCTAGACATCAGCCAGGGGTCTTTAGGAATTTTTTTTAAGAAAAAAAAAGGGCGCTTGGCCACCTTACAAGTGCGCATGTGAAGTTTCATCGCATTTTGATATAGTTTAGTATTTTAAAATTTATACCACATCAAAATTATGGATGGATTGATAATTGAGAAATCAACATCGCACTGCTGGCCCTTAGAAACTTCATGCCACATAGACTATACAAAGGCATCAAGAGTAAAGTCTCCAACAAGAAATGGCAAATTTTTACATGTTTTTCCTATTGAAATTGACAGTGCTAATAAAAATTGTAAGTAAGAATTGAAAATACAACGAAGATGCACAATCAAAGTTGAGAGTGAAGAATAAGAATAAAATTTTAATTCATATTTTAAGGGCGCATACAATAGTTTTGCACTAGAACATAGTCATATGTCCAATGCATGAGGATAACACTATGCCAAAAAAGATAACATTACAAAATGTGTTTATTCCATCGGAATGAATGCATCCTTCATTGCTTGAAGATTTCTTACAATTTTGAAGTCCTTGGGAACTACAGTGATGTGCTTCACATGTATTGCACAACACTGGAGCATCAATCATCAAGTCAACTAAAAAGGCCTCTACAGCACACTATAGAGCATGAAGGAATTCTTTTGTGAAGCGATCAGGACTATCTTGACCTTGTGCCAAAAACCACCTCCTGCTTTCTGTGCGGTAGAGGTCTTGCACAATCCAATGAACAAGTCTCAAGAAGCTCGCCTTCGGAATGATGAGATCAAAAGAGAGTTGATACCTCCTAATTTCTCTCAAGGCCGTTGTATCTCGCTTCCACTTGCATTTCTTATGGGGATGCTAAGGAGGACCCTTGTGAGGGCAGCTTGAGGAAGGTGGGTTAGGTTGAGAAGGGGGTGCATCTGAGCTAGTAGATGCTCCAAGGGGCTGAACACGATATGGGGCTCTAAGTGGAAGCTTATTTGCAACTACCTTGGACCTAGCCATCTTTCTTGCACAAGAGATTTGAGAACTCTATGAATAAGATAGAAAGTGAAACCCTCTCTTATATAACCCTAAACTTTAAGACTCGTTCACATAGATGCACACTCTCTCTTTCTCTCTTAAACTATGAATTGCATTCACACTGAACACATTGTTCATCTTACTATTTAGTTCTCTTCGAACCCATTTGCTACCTTGTCAAAGCCTTGTTTCTAGCCACTTGGCATGGTTTTCTTTGGCACTTGAGGCTTCATAACACGCTCTTTTACTGACACAACATGATTCCATCATGACTGCAGTTGATTCATTAGCACTTTCATTTGTTCTCTTTTGCGAGAGTGTATCTTCATCCGCTACTATAATCCTATATAACCAAGATAGCAATTGGATCATTGGATTGCTACCATTCACCCCTCCACCATGATCAGTTTTTCTTTGATATACACCACGCACTATCCAATGTGAATTTTCCATCCCTTGTGTGGATCAAATTCCAATGCTTCCCTTTTTTGCAAACTATGGCCCATGTACCTCAAGGATATGCTACAAAGACACATATCACACATAAGTAAAACTATGATCAATAGTTTATACAATTTATACAATTTTAAAATATTAACTTAATATGCACCATGTAATGTGTGATAGAGCTTTTGCCCCATGCTTCTACCATGTTTTCGTAGAAGCTATGCACAACATTGATAAATTCTTGCTTGTCTTCATTGTTAAACACCATCTTGTGAAGTAAGGGAGTCAATTTGATAAGATTTATCCAAACCTTAGCTTTGGTCAACCTTGTTTTTCCTCCATTACTTCAATCAAGAACTGCAAAATGTAACTTTTTTCGTAGTCCTGTGGCCTACGAACCATGACATTCCCTTCCTCTCATTGATGGGTGCTGAGAGAAACTTCCTAGCCTTTGCTCCTTCAAAGCAAGGATTTTTTGGCAAGTTACCAGATTTTCATGTTCTCTTCTCATCTTTTTCAATAATCACTTGATGCTTGTGTAGCCCAATTTTTGATAGCACTCGCTCCACATCCCTACATGTTGCAATGGTTTCCTTTTCTGGTTGCATCCTATAAGCAAAGAAAATGTATTCATATACAAGTTTCTCCATGATTCTGACAAAAGCATGCAATGAACAAATTTGAATACGATCCAATGGAATGTTGAAGATGGGCTTCCAAAGTGGGATCTTCTTTATTACACGTCAGTGCAGCACTTGTCACCCTTTGCCAGTTCTTCTTTCCGTTCTTTCTCCACCCTCTTTGTCAAGAAATATAGGCATGGATTCTTTGTATTTGCACCATTGGAGATTCCACACATGCATTCTAAAGTTTTCAAGTCTCCTCCAAGATGCCATTCAACCAAGTATTGACCATACCCTTCAACTGAGAGTATCTCACCATGTTCCTGACGATCGATGATGCTTGGAATGCTTGTGTGCATAAAGAACAGTTGCAGCACCTCAAATTTTTCCTTAGGAACTTCAAATGCAATGAGACACCACACATGGCACTCGGATTGAACATTAAAGTTCCATGGGTTGTTCTTGTCGAATTGTAAAGCTCTATTAATCAGAGTTACACTAACTCTTTCAAGCTTTACTCCTTTGATGACCTCACTTTCATCTAATTTTATAACAAACTGTAATTTATTATTACATTCCTCAACATACATATTATAGTACATTACCATTACCGACAACACCTTGTGCAAATCTAAATAGTAATTGATGAGTTTGGTGAACTTCACCTTATATGCATTTTTTGTCCCAACCTTTAGTGTTTCCATGCATTGAACATGCATGGAATCTTCTATCATCTCCAAAACCTTTGTATTAAGTTGTCATTGGGCCTCTATTAACTTTGAACGTTGAGGAAGAGGCACAACTCTATTTTTATTTAGCACCCACAAGACCAAACCCAGCCTTCACACCTTTGAATATCTTTGAGTAAGTTGTTGTGCTAATACCGGCCCTGTCACAAATAGATTGTGCATCCATAGCTAAGCACTCATTTGACACATCTTTTAATGTGCACTCAATCACCTTTTCCTTCACAGCCTTAAACTTAGGATTGCTCAAAGCATTTTCCAATGTACTTGCCTTCAGTAATCTACTAATACACGATCCAACTTCACCCTCATCTAGGTTCTCTTTCTGAGCTACCTTACATGCTTTGATACATCGCTTCCACCCACTGGCTACTATTCACAATTAACTCATTGATTGGCTTCTTCTTTCATTTGCACTCCTGTGTTAGCTTGCTATTGATCTTTCTCAAGTCGTCCAATTGTGCATTTGCCTCCTCATATGAGATACCAATGTCATGGATAGTGTCCTACATTGAAATAATTTGATTACCTCCTCATATGAGATACTAGTGTCATGGATAGTGTCATTCAGCTGTACCACTTGTCCTATGAGTTGTTGTATATGAAATTAATGTGTAGCAATCACATCATGGAAATTTTTTGTGGTTGCTTGGCAAGTTGTAAATACTTTGAATACTTGATCATTGAGCCGCCTAGTATAACTGAGCAACCCATTTTCACCCTTGCACACATACTTCAGCAAATTTGTAATTCCTAAGAAAGTTGGAGGTCTATTGTTTAAGGGGTCAATTTGGTAGATTCCCCCATGAATCCACAAATCCACATGTTTCAATCCCATTTTTCTATAACTCTACAAAACTTGAGACTCGGCACTGGTACACTGTGTTCTTTTGAATAATGGGGCATATTCAATCTCTACCTCAATATGCAACTCCTTCTTTCTTGTATTCATTTTACTATTAATAGAAACGTGGAGCCTACTTGGTTGTCATAGGAGATAGAGTGGAGATGCACAGAGAGTCACACAAAGGTGTTAAGAGAAAGGAGGGTGTAAGCAATTCACTCTCTTAGTGAAGGTTGCATAAACATAGAGAAGAGGTCACAATAGAGCCATAAGAGGGTATAGATATGGGGGAAAATAGCTCAGAGGGTAGGGATGTCCAAGACTTTTTATATTTTAGACATTTCTATTTTACCTCCAAAAACATCTCTAAAAAACATGAAATTCGACCAATTGGTTTGTTTTTTGTCCAAAAGCTAGAATATAAAAAATCCCCAAATATCTTAAAAGGAACTTTCAAATTTTCATTTTCCTGGTTCTCGATTAAAAAATCAATTACCACGTATCTACTAATCATTTTGCATTGAAAATAAAGCACCACACTCTCGCCGTAACTTACTCCTTTTTTAATATAAAATTTGGTTGAAAAAGACTTCTTGAATGAGGAGAGAGAAATAATCTGAGTATATCTTTGTAGATAATATAAAAAGGTAAGATGAGATTGCAAAAGTGGAGGATTGTTTTACTATTCTTCTCTCCTCTTTTCCTTGTTTTACGGAGGAGAAAGGGGGGGCTAAAAGGCCCATTTGTGAGTTCATTTTTTTCCTAATGTCAACATGGATGACTACAGAATTATTGACACCTTCCATATATCGTATCATCTTTCCTTTTAGCATCATCATCAATTATTATTTTCTTTCAAGAGGAAGATAATATCCAGAAAACTTTTCAATGGATGCTTGATATTATGTATAAGTTTCTCATTTTTGCTCATAGTACCCATGTTTTCATTCATTTGACCAATTCCAAATAATTCTTTAATATTGGGAATGATGCTTCTATACTTATTGTTACTACCAAAACAAACCCATTTTCTCATTTTAGAGCTTACATGAACCATGTATGTTGTGAGCATATGATTGAAAATCATGGTGATGCTAAATTATAGGTCAAGGAAGCTAATTTCAATAAAGTAAATTTCCACTCAAGTGTAAAGATAAGAAGATTAAGTAATCCAATTGGTCAACTTTCTTATTAAAGTGCTAGAGGAGTGTTTGAGTTCATTTATATGTGCATGTGTTTCCAAAATCAAGTTTCAAACCTAGAGTACTTTATGGGTGAAACTATTGCTCCGATGAATAAGCAACAATAAATACCATTAGTGGCCCCCAACCCACATTGCTAGTTTAAAAGATCCATATATATAATATGAAAAACAAATAAATACCAAACTACGTGGCAAGTGTAGAGTACAGCACAAACCCATAAAATAACTCTCTTGTTCATGAAAATAAAACATAACTATTTCCCAACCATTTTGTATGTAACCTTTTGGTCACATAGGCCAACTTGGCCTTTTGTAGACGTTAATATAAGTTTCTTTCTTTCCTTTTTCTCTCTCTCAATAGATACCTACATTTCCCTCTCTCTTTTGCAATTTTCCTCTCATGGGTTCCAACTAGTGGGCTACAAAGAGGTGTATGGGCTAACCTGAACCCATATTTCATAGTAGTAAGTAGAAAATGGTGCTTGAGGTAACTTTGGGTTGTATATTGATAACCTTATTCTCAAAAATAGTATTGTGGCATAAGAGTATGATTTATAGAAAGTTCTTACTATCCATAACTCTCTAACTATTCTCATGCAATCTTCTCAATTCTTAGAAGATTATTTGTCTCAAAAGTGAGCCTGTAGATAGTCCCACATAGTGTGAAATTTCTAGTTCAAACTTGTGTAGAGACCTAACTTCCTAGCATTTCAACTCATTTGGATTTTGAATGTACTACATAAAGAGAATATTTAGCTTGTACAAAGACCTACAACTTTTATAAGATATGGTTTTAGTTGAATATGTAGATTCTTAAAGTTAATTTTATCCAAACATAGCCTCTTATTCTAATTTGCAATCCTATTTAAAAATATGATTTATCATTATACTTAGTTCTAGAGGTAGTACTTAATTGAATTTGTTTTGTAGAGAACATAAATATTTGCAAAGTCTATTGGATGCATATTTTCTCAATCCTTGGTGACTTTTGAGAGATTTTAACCCTAAGATGTCTTTATACTCAAATTTTACCTTAATAACTCGAATATTAGGTTCTAGACATCTTTAGTCTCCAAAATGATGCACTTATACTTCTAATTAAGTATGACCTTTTTTTGAACTTTTTACAAGATACAACTCTTTAGCCTTTGACTAAATTTAAACCATAAGAAATGTATAGTTCATAATATGCATAAGAGAGTAAACAATTCATAATAACTATATTAGAGCATGTTTTGTAGGACTTTTAAAAGGTACAACTACATGAGTGCATGTTTTGTAGAACTTTTTACAAGATACAACTCTTTATCTATGACCTTTGACTAATTCTTAACCATAAAAAATATATGTCAAAGTAGACCTTTCACTTTGATTAATTAGACTTAGCCAACTTTCCATACTTTGTCTACTTCTTAGTACATACATAGTATATGACTAGTTAGTTTCTAGCTTATGAATCTAGTACTAGGATTTGAATCAAACTTAATGATTGTTAGATACTACATAAATCTAGTATCCATAACAATCAAAGAAATGGTAGCCATAAAATCTATATCGTAACTAATATAATTATTACGAATTATTTAGTAACATAACTGTCACTTTAAATTACTTGCAAATGTTTTTCTCTTTTTAAAATTTGATTTAGGGCAATCATCAATTCTAAGCTTTAGTAAGATTACTCATTATTGTGCATCTTATATACTACTAAAGGATAATATTTGCTCTAGTTTTGCTCATACCATCATATTTTGTCTTTTTTGTTGTCATACTTAACATATTATAGTGCATCTCTCATAGCTAAACACTAGTAAATATATGTCTCATATTGCAGTTGTATTATTATAAGACTATCACTTACATTGTTTGTCCATTAAGTTAGTGAGCTTGATCATTATTACCTTACATATATTTCTAATAGATAGGTATTCATTCTTTAACATAGAATGTGCATATCCACATACATCTATTTATTCATATATAGAGACATTTTTAATATTTGCAATGTTCGTCAATATAATATTAAGCTCATATAACTATAAAAGCTAGGTATTACCTATTTCATGTAAATATGATTGTGCAAGGCCAGATACCTATTTTAACTCAAGTTTTGGGCATGATTGTTAAAGCCCACTTCTCTGAAGACCCCTTTGCTCCCACCATAGACATCATGAAGTTCGCCAATATTAACCAACTCTGGGCCCATCTGACCAAGTTTGAAGTCCTCTTCCTCAAGCCATGGCACCACATCCATGCCCTCCTAAGTGCCAAGTCTAGGCATAAACTCGATCTTGAAGGAGTTTAGGCCCACCTCATTTGAATTACATTCGAGTGTGACTAGCTATAGCAGCAAATCCAGCTCGACATCATCTACTTGGAGAAGGTTGCAAGGCTGAGCTCATCTTCCACAATGTCTTATAGCTTTCCCTTTGGAGTCATATATGGACCTTTGGCTGCATCAACACCAACTCCAATATAACCCACTCTCCCTACTCTGACACCAACCTCGTGGACTGCCACCAAACCTCAATTCACCTTACCCCTTATTGCCTCCCATTCCTCCTCTAGCTCTCTTCACCCCACCTCCACCCTTGAACAAGATCCAAGAAAATGATGCACCCGACACAAAGGATGAAGATGACATCAACGAGTAATTTTGTGGGTCTAATTCCACTATGCATGCTAGTGTTAAAGGTGACAACAATTAGCAACCTTTAAAGGTAGGGCCACCAGGCACATTAATGAGCCGATGGGTGTAGGAGTAGTGAAGATCACTTAGCACAACACATGGGTAGAGAGAATGTCACACCAAGTAGCAAGCTATATAAGAAAGAGAAGGAGGAGATCAAGAGTTACACAAAGAAGAAGAAGAGAAAGGGATCAAGTATCCAAGGGAAATTAGGATTTGAAGGTTCAGGGGCTCCAGTGCTCCACTATTAGTTCTTTCTTATGTCCCTACGACTAGAGTCCTTTGACTAGCATCTTGAGTGCTACCTAGTAGCAGAGTTATCACTTGTATTATCCTCAATCACAACATCTGGTAGTAGTATTATCATCATCTTTGTATTCATTGGTTATCTTAAGTTCATGAAGGTTCTGTGATACCTCATTGATTGTCCTCGAGTATTGTGTTACCATTGCTTCCGTCTCTACTAAGAAAATTGTATTGATTTCATATAGAAATATACATTTGGGATTTGTTTCATTATTGTGACTATGTCCAGCTTTGCACACTAGCCACGTGTGTTGACTCTGAGTACGAGCACACTCTACTCTGTGCCAGTAGTGCTAAAACCTGATTACATGCAGATTCATTGCTTGAGGCACCACGAATTGATTGCCTTTTTTTTTAATGTTTGATTTCCCTTATTGATTCATGTAATTGTTGCCGATTAAGATAGCATTAGCATGTGGCTAGCTAGCTATAGTATCTTATTTTGTTAACTAGCTAAGGAAGGTTTTCTTTTAATCCCCATATCCCCAAACAATGTAATGATATCTAATATTGTTTTCTCTTATGAATAATGAGGCTTTTATTCCACTACATAAGCATGACTTGTCTCACATGTATGCATGTGACACTAATCACATTATACTAGGGGAATATACAAGATTTAATGTGTTTTGTGTTTTTGGTGAATAGATTAGCAATCATACTCATGCAACTTAAATAATTTTTAAAATCAATGTGAGACCATGGGTGCATGAACTATTATTTATCAATATGCTTGTTACTTTGATTTGTAGGACTATCTATTTCCAACTTTTATATATTATTCTTAGACTTAAGAAAATACATAGTTTAAGAAGCTATTTTGAGCTCAAAAGCAACCATATCATGCACAAAATTATAGAAGAGGAAAAAAAATAGATTTGTTTTTTGGAGGATTTTGACACATTGGTGTTAAAACATCAAAATTTGGCACACAAAAATCTCTATAGCAACTATAGAAACCTTGAGGATATCTTCTTATAGACTATGAGCTTATTTTTCAATCATTGTTTTTATCTCCTTTGCATGAAGGCATGAGATATAATATAATCTTATATACACCACTCAATATTTTCACAATGGAGGATGAAAAACCATGGCTTTTCTAATAGGAGAGGTTGGCCTCTATCATGCAATTTTATTTTCTCTTTTTGAAAATTTTTACCTATGTACTTTATTTTACGTTTTATGAGGTTGTATATTTTTAAGCTTTTAGATGCTAGATTTACCATTTTTGAAATAGTGTGCTTCAATCAAGCTCATAGGAATAGACTCTTAGTTTGGAAACTCACTGCCCCCCAACTTAGATGAGTCATCACTCCCCAAATAGCTCAAGTTATAAACTGATAAATTCTTCCATAGATCAAGACATTTTATGCTAGTACAATACCATGCATGATTAACTTGTTGACATGGTGTCATAGTCATTTTCCCCCATTCTAGCACATTTTTCACACTGCAAAAGCTGTCTAACATTGCTTCCAGCATAAAGCCCACATATAGTCCCTCAATCACAACCAAGATAGCTCATCAAAATTCCTTCTCCAGTGGTCATGGTAACCTCTACAAGTAGTACACATCGTGTGGCATTCAAAGCTAGTTTTGCTCCAAGATTTCGTTGTTAGCATATTTAGGTAAATTTAAAACTACCTTGCTCAAAGAGGAGTGCAAAAGATAGGTGTACACAAGTTTTTCAAAGCTAGAATTTTATTTTATGAAATGTTTCTTGAGAATTTTCTTGGAGAAGAAAACACTTTCCATCTAGGTTCTTCATTGAGAGATATTTTGACAAAGTTGTTTGGCTAGAGGAGTAACTTTTGTAGCTACATGAAGGAATCTTGAGCTTGGAAAAAAGGAATAGTAAGGTATGATGTTCTTTTCTAACTCTTTGGTACCATTTGGGAATAAGGGATATGAACACAAGCACTCACACATCTTTTCCTAACATGCACTGGGGCTTCATATAGCACTTTCTGTCAAATAGTCACCATGATAGGGGGAAGAAGCACTAAAAGCATCATTCCTTGGAAAGTCCCTCTTGTAGAAGAATTTTAACTCATGATTATGATAAGTGGATCATCCACCTACACTAATTTTTTCAGAAAAACTTTAGGAGCCTTAAGGCATGATTTTTTTCAAAAAACTTATGAGTTATGCTAAAGGCTTGTTTCATGTCCATGGTGCTAAAGATCACTTAATAAAAACATGGTGGAAAAAAGAAGTAAAAGAAAAAAGAGGAGTCGTGAGTCTCTACATAAGATGAAAGGGAGTTACATGTGTGACATTTGGCAAATATGCAATAAGAAGAAGGAAGAAATGGTTATAAAAACCAAGTCTTATAGAGCAGTCGAAAAGAGAGAAGACGTCTTCAACTTAGCGAAAAGTGCATCGGGCAACTTATGCAAAATTTAGAGGAGGTACTAGTAGGAATTTTAAAGCTCATGTTGGGAAGTACAAAGTATGAAAGCTCCCTTCTTATGCTTTATTACTTTGTACTTCCCAACATGAGCTTTGAAATTCCCACTAGTGTACCTTCTTTGATTTTTTGCATAGACTGCCCGATGCAATTTCCATTGAGCTAGAGATGATGGGGGTTGTAGCCTCCCCTTTTGGATTTCACACCATCAAAATAACATATTCTTTTGTGAACAGAGCGAAGTCACAAGCTTCCACAAAGCTTTATGGAAGAAATTATTATAAACTATCGACTCTCTCTCATTGACATAGAGAGTCAATCACTACATGATACTTGAAAACCTCTTTTACATCAAATCAAGATGTCTTCTCTCCTTTCAAGTGCCTTGTAAGTCTTGGTTTTTTAAACCATTTCTTCCTTCTTCTTATAATTGCATATTTTCCAAATGGCACATAACTCGCTTTCATCTTATGTAGAGACCCATGACTCCTATTTTTGCTTTTACTTTCCTTTTTCCTTTTCTTTTTCTTTTGTTTTACTTTCTTCATCTCATCATTCTAAACCTTTACAAAAGGTTAAAGGCCATCACACATGGTAAAGAAAACAAACAATATACCATGTTTTAATTAAGTGCTATTAAGCACCATGAACATACAACAAGTCTTTTTATAACTCGTAAGTTTTTTGACAAAATCATGCCTTAAGGATATTGAAGATTTTTTGAAAGAACCAATGTAGGTGGATCATCCATATATCATGATAATGAGCTAAAGTTTTTCTACAAAAGGAACTTTCCAATGAGTGAAAGTTTTCATAAGATCCTTTAACTAAGACTTCTGTTCAAGAAAAATGTTGTGCATTTCCTAGCACCATGGTGATAGGTGGAAAAGCTTTGAATGCCTTGATCTCCATAAGTTCTTCAAGGAATGTGTTTGCTTGAGGAAGTCACCTAGAAATGAGCTAAACTTCAATCCTTATTCTTTGATTTCAATTGCTTTTAGGTATTCTTGAGCTCTTCTTTTTCTTGAGTCTAGTGCTTGTATTTGTGAATCATTTGTGCCAAAATATCCCTAATAAAAAAATCATGCTTGATGAAAATATGTGATGCTCACACACACATGCTTTTAGGTAAGTGCAATCCCAAAATCAATTTATGCAACCAAACATCCTATGGGAAAATGCAATATTTTTATACTTTGAGAAGATTGGTGCCTATCCCCTTACTGGTGTGTATGATATGTCCATCAATGCAAGCAAGTTTTTAAAACACATCTCTTACATCTTACTTCTCAAAAGAAATAAAAAATTCCTCTTTACCCAATGATCTCTCATAAATTCACTCAAATAATAATGGCCATATATGATAAGCCATGATGAGATCCCATGTCATAGTAGCTACCGAAGTTATTCATGGCCCTCTTGTGCTTCCTAAAGAAGAGTATGATTTTCATTGAATAAATAATGTTCCCAATCACTCATGACTGAAAGAGAATACAACTTTGAAAAAAATGCTGTGCACTTCCATCAATCTATGCTCACATGGGAAGATATGTGCAAAGAGGAATCAACACTAGTTTTGTGTCCAGTGTTCTATGTATTCATGCATCACATTAAGTTTCTTAATTTTATTATAGTCCTTAAAACTCTCAAACTCACATTAAGATAAAATTAAAAAATATCTCCTCTCTTGCCCTACTTCACAACCTCATGAAAGAATATTAGCAAGAAACCCCCTCCTAGCATTGTTGGAGAGCTTCACGACCCTCTCTCTACCATCTTCCTTAACTCTCACCCCTTTGTTTCTAACGAGTGAATGATCATCCCAATGTAAAATAGCAAGAGGTGCATGCTCAATGGAAGGTGGAATTCATAGGTTCTCCTACATCCAAGTTTTGCTAGATGTAGCTCTAATAAGCCTCATGCTGTGTAGTGCCATTGATAGTGCTTTTAATGCTTCTTTCCCCTTGGCATGGTAATTACTTGAGAAAAAGGGATATATGAAGACCTAGTGCATGTTAGGAAAAGATGTGTGAGTGCTTGTGCTCATATCCCTTATTCCCAAATGGTGCCAAAGAGTTAGAAAAGAACAACATGCCTTACCTTACTATTCCTTTTTTCCAAGCTCAAGATTTTTTCATGCGGTAGCTTCAAAAGTTACTCCTCCAACCAAATAACTTTGTGAAAATATCTCTCAATGGAGAACCCTAGATGGAAAAGTGTTTTCTTCTCAAGTCAGGACCAAAACTATTACAAAATAGAGGGTTGTCCCGGAATTACTAGTGTGATGTCCCAGATGGTATGGTTGGAGAAAAATAGCCATAACTTCCACTAGGGAACTCCGATCGGGGTAGTTAAGGTGTTGCCACGGAGCCCTCAAGGTGTACTTTCATCCATGCATAGATGATGGGGCTGAAAATGGACCAGGACCAAAATTGGTACAAAAAAGGTGGCTGTCCAGATGCAGACTGCAGCCCAAAATAGGTATCATGGTTAAGTTCCAGCCAATACGACCTCCTTGAGGTGTGGAAATTCATCCAAAATAGATATTGGGTGCCAAGAGGCTTCCTCTATTGGTAGGCCTTGCCATTTGATCAAGTATTCATATATGGAACAGGTGCGGAGTTGCTTTTCACGTTGCCCAACCGCTTCAGGAATGTACTGGATAAGGCTCTCCTCATCTATGGGTGGTAGCTCCTCTACATGATCTTTGGGAGTGCCAATGAAAGGTTTCAATTGGCTCACATGGAAGACATCATGGATCTTAGTAGTGGGAGGGAGTTGGAGACGGTAAGCCAAGTCCCTGACCTTCTTAATGATTTTGTAGGGCCCATAGTAACGGTGTGCCAACTTGTTGCAAGAACTGTCCTTTAGTGTGGCATAACGGGACTTGGGGACCTTGAGGAGTACTAATTCACCCTCTTGAAAGTCAAGGGGTCTTCTTTTTGCATCAGCATGGTGCTTCATGTGCTCTTGAGCCCTTTTGAGGTTCACCTTGCATTGTTGAAGTAAAGCTTGCATGCGGTCCAACTCTTCTTTTCCAAGGGGGTTGAGTTTTTCATTGAAGATCACGGTAGGAAGGGACACCCGATAACCATACAATGCTTTGAAGGGAGAGACTCCAATGCTCGAATGAGTGGAGTTGTTGTAAGAAAATTCAGCCAAGTGCAGCCATACATCCCAAGAATTCTACACGTAATGACAAAAATGTCGCAAATAAGTTTCAAGCCACTTATTGACTCTCTCGGTCTGCCCATCCGTTTGGGCCTTTTTCACTAATAATGTGTCCCAAGTACTCAACCTCTATTTGCATGAAGACACACTTGCTTTCTTTGGCAAATAGCCGATGCTCTCTCAGTACATCAAAAATTTGCCTGACATGCTTCAGATGCTCATACAGTGACTTGCTGTAAATGAGTATATCATCAAAGAATACCAACAGAAACTGGAAAAGCCAGGGCTGCAATATTTTGTTCATTAAGCTCTGAAATGTGGCGGGTGCATTAGTGAGCCCAAATGGCATGACAAGGAAATGGTACAAGCCACAGTCAGTCTGAAAGGCTGTTTTGACTTTGTCACCCACCCTCATTCTAATTTGGTGGTAACCAGATCGCAAATCAATCTTGGTGAAGTAGCATGCTCCCTTGAGTTCATCAAGCAAGTCATCAATTAGAGGGATGGGTTATCTATTTTTGACGGTGATCTTATTGAGATCACGGTAGTCAATGCACAACCGGAAAG
Source organism: Lygodium microphyllum (assembly GCF_053477565.2). Taxonomy (NCBI): domain Eukaryota; kingdom Viridiplantae; phylum Streptophyta; class Polypodiopsida; order Schizaeales; family Lygodiaceae; genus Lygodium; species Lygodium microphyllum. The sequence continues at coordinate 47,937,624 of NC_141138.1, forward strand.
ATCCATCCTTTTTCTTAACCAATAGAACCGAGGAGGCATAAGGGGAAGAGCTAGGCTCTATGAATCCCATCTCAGTGAGCTCCTTGACTTGCTTTGCTACTTCCTCTCTCTCACATTTAGAGAGTCCATATGGGGGTTTATTGATGGGCTTGGCATGGGGCTCAAAGTCATTCGGGTGATCCACTGATCTCTGAGGGGGAAGGGTAGTGGGGGGCTGAAATAGGTCCTCATATTCAGCCAAAAGTGCTTTTAGTGCTACATTTTGCTTCCCCAAGGTGTGTTGGTCATCATTATCCTTATGCAAATGCAAGACAAAGATTTTGGAGCATTTCTTGAATTATTTTTTGAGTTGTCTTGCTGTTATAAGCTAAAAATCTGCATTTTCTTTGATTCCCTCCAAGTGTATAAGCTACCCATGCATTGCAAACTCCATATACAGATGAGAGAAGTCCATAAAGATTTTTCCCAACTGCTAAAGCCAATCACATCCCAAAACAACATCCACGGGGCCCATATCAAGGGTATTTAAGTCCACCTTTGCTGTGTAATTTTCAGCTAGATTAAGAGACACTTGTGTGCATACATGGGAGCTCACTTCCTCATTTCCATGAGCCACTTGAACCCAAAGAGGTTGCTGTAATTCAGTGGGAATACATGTCAAATGGCCAAGAGTCGATTTATTCACAAAACTGTGCATACTGCCACTATTTATGAGGATGTATACACTCTTGCCATCAATGTTACCATGCATTCGTAGGGTGTTCAGGATCCTAGAGCTGGTCCATGCATCCACGGAGATCAAGCAAGCTAATATAGTGGTGAATGAGGGGTGCCAAGGGTCATTCTCAAGCATGTCATCAATGGGGCAGCCACGGGGGTCAAAAGGGAACCTGTCTGGTGAGTCATAAACTTGATCGGTATCAAGACCCTCTTCATATTCAGCATTTTCAGCAAGTGTCATCATGGGAGAGTTGTCATGCAAGTCCTCTTCTAACTTGTCAATATCTTCTAGCATATACATGCTATTAAACTTGACAATGGCGTTCTTAAAGGGGCATTTGGATGCATGATCAGTCATGTACTTATCCCCGCATTTAAAGCACAATCCTTTGGCTTTTCTATCCTTGACAACTTTAGGAGGAATGAATTTTTGACCGTTAGGACTGAAGCCATTCCTTGTCTTATTTTCAGCATACTTTGGGTCACTTTTGGAGGGTGGTGCTGTCCCAAAACTGCCATATTTCCTTTCAGCATTAAAAGTGGGGTAAGTAGGGATTTTGGGACTGCCATTCCCTGCATTGTTGCTGCGATAATTATTAGCATATGGGGATTTCCTGATAGGGTATCTTTGCTGTCCTGCAATGGGCTGCATGCCCTCATTGCGACAGTATTTTCGACCATAGCGTTCAGCCAATTCTATGGTTACAAACAGGGTGGCTGGCTTTTGAGCCATTACATCAGCTGATAGATGCGCATCTAGCCCATAAATGTATTTATGCAATTTGGCCTTATCACTGACTGCCTCAACATACATGGATAGGTTCATAAATTGGTTGGTGTACTCCCTCACGATGAGATTTTGCTGATCAAAATGATACCATTACCTAGCCAAGCGTTCTTTTTCCACCGGGGAGACAAAAAATTGGATCATGTGCATCTTGAACTGTTCCCAATCACGAAACTACTGATTTTCTCTTTGAACGAATCTCCACCATGTGTGGGAAAAACCTTCTAAATGAAAGGATCCAAAAATAATCTTTTCCTCATCGGTACGGGGGTAGATGAGAAAATAGGCTTCCAATTTAGAGGTCCATTCCTCTAGTTCAGCTGGGGATCAGGACTGCCCATTGAATTTAGTAAACACAATCTTGTCACATAGCTCATTTGGGCTTTGCTGCCCGTGAATGCCATGTGCTACATGATGCCCATACATGCCTTGCTATCCAATCCCCGGCTGTCCAAAATTTCCATGGGGGCCATGTTGCCCTTGCATTACATGAGGACCGAATTGCCCATTAGGACCTTGTTGTCCAAAATGTCCATGCTGCCAATTACCATATGCATGCTACCCATTGCCATGTGCATGCTGCCCATGCACTCCATGCATTCCATGCTGCCCAAGATTTGCATTGGAGCCATTCCCTTGAGTGTGCAAATAGCTTCCGTTACGGGGGAGTTGGGATGCCAAGGATGGGCTTAAAGGATTCGTAACAGGGGAGGGAAGGAGGGGCTCATCATGTCGAGTGGAGGGCTCACCCGTCTCATAAGTGCTATAGGGAATGCCATGGGTACCATCGAGACCTTGTGGGCTACGCCCGGTCTCCAAGGGGGGAGGGCGGTTAGCCTCATGGGGAGGGACATACTCCTTGGGTCGATCTGAGGGGGGGGCAATGGCGGGGATGAGGGTGCCCATGTGCTCTATGAGTAAGTCCATCTTGGCCATCATCTCGGAATGACGGTGATCTTGGCGGGTTTCCATCTCCCTGTGGCATTGCTCCATCTCTCGATGTCATTCAGCATGATGGGTCTCATGTTGGCATAAGGTTTGGTTGAGTAGAGATAAGTGGTCTATCTCGGGGGCACCCTCTTCAAACATGTCTTCACGATCCTCCTAGGCTGAGCTAGGATCGTTCATTGAGGTACGGGAGTCCCTTATTTCATGCTGAAATTCCTCTTAGGCCTTTACTTTACCCTTGTGGCCTGCCATCCCAAGTGCAGTCCACCAGACGCCTTGTCACAGAAATGATGATATCTTGAGCAAATGATTAGGGCTTTTCTATAATCACTTTTTGTGGGCTCACTGTGTAGGACTGCTGCCTGTCCCATAGTACCTCTGGGCACAAAACTAGGTGTATCTCCCAAACCGTAGGGCGGAATGGGGAGGTTTTTAGTTCAGATCAAAGAGAGGATTCCCTCTTCAAATCAAGCTATAGAGCCCATGCTCAGTCACACAAGAAGGCTTTGCTATAATCAACTTTTGCGGGCTGACTGTGTAGGACTGTTGCCTGTTCCATAGTACCTCTGAGCACAAAACTGAGTGTATCTCCCAAACCGTAAGGTGGAATGGGGAGGTTTTTAGTTCAGATCAAAGGGGAGGATGCCCTCTTCGAATCAAGCTATAGATCCCGCACTCAATCACAAAGAAGGCTTTGCTATAATCAACTTTTGTGGGCTGACTGTGTAGGACTGACTGTCTACAATACCCTGCAAAGACTCCCTCAAGGAGCATACCTTATCCCAATGGTGAGGGTCTTATCCCAGACATCCACGGCCTCAATGGTGTCTCTAAATTCCACATAAAGCCATACATCCTTTGCATCTGTAGTTCATTGCTGAGACCATTTCCATAACTGCATACCCTGTCCTTCTTGCATGCATCCACCATACATTACCAAGTGATTCATGACATTACCAATGCATGTAGGGGGCTGTAGATTCAAATGATTAGGGCTCAGGCTATTCCATAAAATGTACTTGCACGCACAATAATTCTTGGGCTTCGGATCACCAGGAGGTGGGCAAAGTTCCCCCCGGGCCGGGTTGTGCACCCCTTCAGGGTCTTTAATGGCAAGGGGAGGTCACCCCTCTTTTGTCTTGCCACCTCGCCTGGCATCGGGCTTTTCCTCACTCGGAATATACATGGCAGACATTTATTAATTAAATACCTATCATGAGATGCATTTCAGGAATCAAAATTTTGGGCTTTTCATAAAGTGCATGGAATTGGAATGGGGTATAGGGATAGAGAGCTTATCGGTAGTGACTCACTACCTACTCACCCTTATACAATGGATTTTTTATCAATTCTTGGCTCAGCCAATTCACAAGAAGCCAAACGGATTATGGGTAAGAAAAAATGTAATCTCAATGAAGCTTTAGCATGAGTAAAATCCATTCCAATGCCATAAGATCAAAGGGAAATGACTGGGATTAATATTCAGCATGCATACAATGTCTGGGACTCCTATTATCTACTTGGACTCATACATTCTCTCAAACAAGTTGATAGGATTCAACAAGAGGCTTAAACGGAGAGAATGAGAGTCAAGAATTGGTTACCTTGAGTCTTTTGGAGAAGAAGGCAGCCACTAATGCCACTTCAGTCCTTTATGAGAGCTCCACTTTGATCCCACATGCTCCATAGCTCCAAAATGGTTGTGCTCCATCAAGAAAGGATGAAGTCAAGCTTGGGGAAGGATGGCTCAGGACCTTCCCATGAAGAGCTCTTGCTGAAATTGAAGCTCTAGTCCCATAGCCATGGCTGCCCTTTAGTGCATGTCTTCAAATCTTGCTTCTAATCTTCTTCTTGTGCTTCTTGATGGCTGAAACCTTGAGCTAGGCTTGAAGAGGGACTCTTGGGGACCAAGAAAAGACCAAAATCTTCAAGATTTCTGAGCTTGATGCCAAGGTTCCATGGCTGCCATGGACTGCACCAGATTAGGGTTTCTTGAAGTGGAAAGGGGAGTCCAAGAGCTGAGGAGGAAGCTTTCAATGCTGCCTAAGAGGCTTGCCAAAAGCCAGGAGTGAAATCAGGGAGGAGAGGAGGGCTGGGGGGGCTATCCAGCAAGCTAGGAAGTTTTTTGCGTCGCAAATTTTGGGACTGCTCTCCTGGAGGCTCCAGACAGGGTAGGCCAAGCTTGATGCTACTCTAGATGTTGCTCTAGCTGAATGGAAAGCAATGGGACCAGCCATTCTTGCTGAGGAAGAGGGGGAAGCAAGATTCCTAAGGTTCTTGGGCTGGAGGTTCCATGGAAACTTAGAGAAAGGTGGAGAGAGAAGGTCTTCTTGAAAAGTAACTGAGCTTTTGGCCTTCTCTAACTATGCTACCCTCCTTTTTGCCCAAAACCCTCAAAACAATTGCATGAAAATTAGTGACGACCTGTCAAATTTGTCTGTTCGCCTCAAGATGTGTCCATGGTTCTTGGGAAAGCTCCAAGAAAGGCTGCCATAGTCTTCAAGAGGGCTGACAGCCTGCCTAAGTACTCCTGTGTACCTGTGAAAGAGATGTAACTGGAGTTTTCTAACTGTGGGAAACTGTGAGAGCCCTAAATCTATGGGAAAAGAGAAGGATCAGGGACAAAGCTTTGATACCACTTGTAATGAAAGAGACCTAACTATCCTAACTAAGAAGAAGAGAGAGAAGGATTGCAGAAGAGGAGGGAGAGGAGAGAGAAAGGCAAGAAGAAGAGAGAGAAAGAGGGAGAAAGGAGGAAGAAGAGGAAGAAGAAGAAGAAGCCATGGAAGCTTGAGAAGGTGAAAAGAGAGTTTCTTGATAATTTATGTGATGCCTCAAAATACCCTCTTACACCTTATATACCGTTAGTGTGACTGGTATGTTCCCATGCTATGTTCCTGTGATCCCCGTTCATTACAAAATTATTGTCTGATAGAGGTCCAAGGTTTAATAATAATCGAATTTATTATCATTATGCTAAAATATAGATTACAATCTGCTTGTCCTCCTCTTATTATCCACAATTCAATGGATTGAATGATAAGTCCAATGGTGAGTTGATTTGAGTGCTTTCAAAGATAGTCATCCAAAGACATGGGATTTGGAACTACCAAAAGCTTTATAGGCATACCACGTTTCAAAGAAAGAAAGAAATATTTTTTCTCCTTTCACGTTAGTTTATGGTAAGGAAGCTCTTCTACCCATTGAAGTTGAAATACCTTCTCTAAAGCTCCTTGAAAAATAGAGGAATGATAGAGAGAAATATTGATGGAAAGAGAGGTTATGAATTGCAAATTGCATAAATAGATAGGCAACAAGCTTTTTACTTTTGTGTGAGAAGACCCAAGAAAGGGTACATATGCAGATATATTCCTGCCATTGAATAACTTCACCTCATGCTCAACTTCTTGCAAAGCATTCATCACAACACTTTCTGTTTGAGTTGAAGCTTGCATCACCTGTTGTTGTTGTTGTACCTGCATAAGAAAATTCATATTTTGCACCAATTGTTGCAAAACATCATTGGAGATTGTATTCGAAGGTTCTCCCATCTTATCTTTCCTTCTTCTGTGATGACCTTTCACGTCGAGTTCACCAATGTCGAAGGGGTTTTTGTTGAAAGGTCGAATGCGCCGAGGATCAGAAGTAGAAGGAAGTAGAGATAGGAGATGAAAGAGAAGATAGAGAATATCCAAGCGGTAAACATTGCAGCCCCGCCCCACCCACATGGGTTGAAAGTACATCTCATGGGCTCTATAACAACACCTCAACTGTCCCATTCGGAGTTCCTCACACAAAGTTATGGCTGATTTCCTACAACACACTCTTACAGTCCATGACTACATCCCTTGTTTTTTAGGACAAAAACTTTATGAGACGGGATGGTTTGTAATAAATAGGGATCATGGGAACATGGCATGGGAACATACCAGTCACACTGATGGTATATAAGGTGTAAGAGGGTATTTTGAGGCATCACAGAAATTATCAAGAAACTCTATTTTCACCTTCTCAAGCTTCCATGGCTTCTTCTTCCTTTCTCCCTCTTTATCTCTCTTCTTCTTGCCTTTCTCTCTCCTCTCCCTCCTCTTCTGTAGTCCTTCTCTCTCTCCTTCCCCTTAGTTAGGACAGTTAGGTCTCTTTCATTACAATTTCAAGTGGAGTACTGAATTTGTAACAAATGTTCTCATAAATGAACTTATCTACACCAATTGCTTTGATATTTTTAACAACTTTTTCTTTTGCCCATTGTGAAAGGTAATCAACCACAAATAGGATGTAAATTTTTCTTTAGATGTGTATGAAAAAGGTCCTATAGCATCTACACACCACTTTTCAAAGATCTTGTACACAAGGATTGTTTTTCTTAGTTCCACTTTTTGAAATCTCTTTTCCATTTTTTGACATTCATGGCAAGACAAATACCAATGTTTAACATATTTATGAATACTAGGTCACATATAACCTTCAGTTAAGAATTTTTGCAATGTGACTTTGTATGCAAAATGTTTTCCACAAGCCCCTTTATGATTACTTTCAAGAATCCAATAAATTTCTTCTCTCCTGGCACTCTTTTAAGGATCAAGACTCCCCCTTTGGAAAAAAGTATGTCATCTATGAGTTTGTACTTACCCACTGGTGCGCAGATCGGACGATGTATGCTCGCGTAGTGAATGCCGGAAGGTCCCCAAGAACAATGAACTCTACTTTTTGCACAAGTTACAAGGTAAAAAGCATGAACAACAAGAGCAAGATACCAATTGGGTGCAATCTCCCCCCATGCCTTGTGTGAGCGCTTCACAAAGCATGTATTTTATGTATGTTTCTTCTTCATGCTCAATAATAGCCCAATTTACAAAAATATAACAAGCTTTTAGCTTTTGAGTTTGCTTTTACACAAAAATAGGAATAAAGCTAATGGACGGTGCCCAAAGAGTCTGGCACGCCCAATACAATGTCCAAATAGAAATAACATAACCATGCGCCCATGGCATACAAAATAATAATAAATAATCGATGCCTCAATAAATAGGCATGACAAAATATAGGTGTGGCGCCTATCAAAATATAATCCATAAATCGAATACTCGCTATTCTCCAATGCTTTCCTCCGCCACTGCTGCTATCTCTACACATCAACTGAAGCATTCACAATCGTTAGTAAAATAATACAATTAAACCGACAAAAGTGAATACCTAGCAGTCTTCAGCTACATAAATAAATCAACTGGTTAGAAATAAATCCTAACCTTAATTTATTACGAGTGCGCACTCTAAACTCATAAACGTTTATTAATTTAATATGCATTTTACGGAATCACCCGCTATGGAATCATCCATGTACACACTAAATTAATGAAACACCCGAAAAGGACAGGCGTCCCCATCAACTTCTCGCACAAAGAATCCACTTTGTGTATGAGCCCCGGTCATCAAAGTTTACGGAATCCACCGTAAAACCTCACGGAATCCACCGTGGCACGGAATCCACCGTGAAATATGCCTCCTGGCATCATACCCCCGGGGTGGGATAGCAATTGACCTCAATTGCTATTAGCTCAATGTGGAGCTAACAGAGTGGGGAAAGCATTTAAGTCTCTAGCGTGCATCCATTGTGCTTCCTCTACAGGATGGTTCTTAAATTTAACTAGATATCTAGAATATCTTCGGCCAGTTCTAGTGGTCATAAAGTCAGTGTCTATAATAGCTTCTGGTTCAAGTATTTCAGTCTCTTCCTCTAATAAAGGTGGGTTTTCATAAACATTGGCCTCTAAATGGTCTCAATAAACTAATGTGAAATGTGTTGTGAATTTTCCAATGAGGTGGTAATTCTAGCTTGAATGCATTGTCATTAATTTTATGAATGATCCTAAATGGTCCATAGAATCTGGGGGCTAATTTAACAATTGGATGTCTATCTACACTTTGTAATCTACGTTTTTCTATTCTCAGCCAAACATAATCATCAACTTTGAAATTCATTGCTTGTCTTTTCTTGTTGGCTTGTTTGGTATATGATTGCTAAGCTTTAGCAATCATATCTTTAACCTCATAAAAAATAGTGTTATGCATACTAGCAATATCATCAACACTTTGAATTCTATTTGACAAAGATGCAACAGGTGTAGATAATCTATATCCATAAATGACTTCAAACGGTGCTTTCTTTGTAGATGTGTGTGGTGTATTGTTATATGCAAACTGTAATAAATGAAAATGTGTATCCCATGTCTGTGGTTTAGAGATAGTATATGCACGTAAAAGATCTAGAATGGTCCTGTTAGTGGCTTCTGTTTGTCCATTAGTTTCTGGATGAAATGCGGATGAGAAATCAATCTTTATGCCTAGGTTAGCAAACAGAGTAATCCAAAAGTTGTTACAAAATCTAGAATCACGATCTGAAATAATAACTTTTGGCAATCCATGGTTAGTAAAAACAATTTTCAAAAACAATTGTGCTGCTTGTGATGCTGTTAAAGTTTTCTTACATGGAATGAAATATGCTTGTTTACTAAATCTATCTACAACTATCCAAATCATATCATGGTTAGATTTAGTATTAGGTAAACCAATAATGAAATCCATAGAAATTTGTTCCCAAGGTTTAGATGGAATAGACAAAGGCATAAGTAATCCATACTGTTTACCATGATGTCTCTTAACTCTTTGACAAATCAAACATTCACAAACAAAGTTAGATACATCAGCATCCATATGGGGCCAATAAAAATCTTCAGTTAACACACGTAAAGTAGATATGATACCTCTATGACCTTGATATGGGGGACAATGAATTTCATTCAAAACAAAAGATCGGAATGGAATTGTAACACACAATCTCTTTTCATAAAACATAAATCCATCATTATATGACAATGAATCAATAGGAATCAAATTATTTTGAACTAATTTATTCCAATCAGCATGAAAAGTAATATCCTGATGATATGTATCTTTCATAGCAATCAAAGAATCAAAAGATATAACAGAAATATTATGAATGGTAGGTCTTCTACTCAATGCATCAGCCACTACATTTTCTTTTCCGGGTTGGTATTGAATGATAGGATGAAAACTTTGAATAAAGGATGCCCATTTGATATGATGGTCAGAGATTTGAGGTTGGCTAAGTAAATGTCTAATACTTTGCTAATCGGTCTTAATCATAAATTCTGAACCCATTAAGTAGTGTTTCCACTGTCTTAATGCTTGTACAACTGCTAATAGTTCTTTGTCATATGTGGAATATTTCAGCTCAGAAGGTTTCAGCTTACAACTAGAATAGGCTATAGGATGATTGTCTTGCATAAGTACAGCTCCTATTCCTGATCCACTAGCATCGGTCACTACTAGAAAGAATGGTCTATTAAAATCAGGCAATTATAGAACAGGGGCATGGGTTAATGCATGTTTCAGTAAGTCAAAGGATTTCTGTTGATTTTCGGTCCAATGATAAACAATTCCTTTCTTCAGAAGTTTGGTTAATAGTAAAGCAAGTAATGAAAAATTACGTACAAACTTCCTATAGAAACTAGCAAGACCAAGGAATGAGCGTAACTCATGGACGTTTTTAGGTACAGGCCAATTCAATATTGCATCAATTTTCTTAGGATCAACTTTAATTCCATTAGATGATACAATATGACCTAAATACTCAATTTCTGTTTTAAAGAATTCACTCTTTTCAGGATTTGCATACAGTTGATTTTCTTTCAATAACTGAAAAACTAATGACAAATGCTCATAATGTTCTTTCTCATTTTGACTAAACACCAAAATATCATCAAAGAAGACAATTACACAATACTGATATTTTAGAAATATACGATTCATCATTCTACTAAACATAGCAGGTGCATTAGTCAATCCAAATGGCATCACTAAAAATTCGTAATGACCAAACTGTGTTCTAAATGCAGTCTTGAATATGTCAAACTTATCTAGTCTCACCTGATGATAACCAGACTTAAGGTCGATTTTACTAAATATAGCAGATCCTTGCAGTTTGTCCATAAGGTCATCAACTCTAGGAATGGGATACCTATTCTTTACAGTGATCTTATTTAAAGCTCGATAGTCAATGCACATATGATAGGTATTATTCTTTTTCTTGACTAATAGAACAGGTGCACCGAATGGAGAACTGCTAGGTCTAATCAATCCTCTATTTAGTAATTCCTCAACTTGACTCTGAATTTCTTTTTGCTCTATTTGGTTATGCCTATATGGTGCTTTGCAAGGTGGTTGTGTGCCAGGGATCAAATCTATCTTATGGTCTTCTGGACATGAAGGAGGTAAACCAGGTGGTAGGTCTTCTGCAAAACAGTCCTTAAAATATGCAAGAAATTCTTTATGCCTAGGATGCATATGACTTTCTTTGACTTGCAGTTCATTCACCCAAATGAGATAGGCTTGTGTAATGCACGTTTAGCTTGAGTATGCGAAAGCAGTGGAAAGACATTAGATGCATGCATACCATATAATGTAATAGATTTTCCTTGAAAATTAATATTCATTGAGTATGTGGAATAATCTATATCTGGGTTATGTTGGTGACGCCAAGGCATACCTAAAATAATGTCACTCGATTGTAATGGAACAACTAGAAAATTTCTTCTTTCTGTGTATTGACCAATTTGAATCTCTAAGTCTTGCACTTCCTGTGTACCATTATACCTAGTGCCTAAAAATGCAGCTTTGATGCGATAATGTGTAGGTACAGTCTGTAATTTCAATTCTTTTACTAATTTTGCTGAAATAAAATCATGGGTGCTACCGTCATCATGCAAAATAGTCTTTTCCTTTCCATGCACCAAACATTTCATAGTCAATAAAGAATGTGGAGTAGGCATACCTGGTAAAGTATCGGAAGTAGTAGTAATGTCATCCTCATCTTCAGTGAAATCAGGCATATCTTCATGTTTGTCTTCGTCCATTGCTCCAAGGTAGTTGATATGGGCAGGTGGCTTCTTTGAATGACAATTTGCTGCTAGATGTTCAGGTTGGTGGCATTTATAGCATACTATTGGCTTGGCTTTGGTTACATTGTTTGCAATGGCAGGAAGTCTAGGTACATTAGGATTTGGCTGTGGAATAGGCTTAGGGTTTTGATTGACATTGGATGGTAATGCAGGTGGTTTTGCCCAATTTTTGCGGAAAGATGATGAAGAGAAATGATCTGGATTAAATCTTCTAAAATTGGAATTGAATTGTTTAGATCCATAATTACCATTGACTTGGAATTGTTGTGGTCATCTGTCTCTACCTCGTAGCTTATCTTCAGTGTCGTGAGCTAGTGAAATGGCGTCTTCAAGAGTAGCAGGCTTGAACATGTTAACTTCAGCGTAGTAATGCCCAAGGAGTCCAGACATATACTTGCGCTTGTGTGTCGCCTCTGGTACGTCTTCAAGCATGCGTAGCTGGAGTAATGCATTCCAAAAACGCTATGTATACTGAGGTATAGGCTCACGATCCCGTTGCTGGAGAAGATCCCATTGCTTAATAGCTTTCTCATGAAATTGTGGTGGAAGGAAATTCTGCATGAACGTCTTCTTGAAATCTTCCCAAGTAGTAGGACAATCTATGCTCTTGCGTACTACAGTCCACCAAAGAGATGCTCTGTCTACTAAATGATTAGTGACACACTTGATTTTATCTTTTTCTGCATAGGTTTCTTCATGGAAATAGTCATCAAACTGACTAATGAATGCTAGAACAGTTTTTCCTTCTCGTATGCCATTGAAAGTACGGAATTTGAAACTTCTTTTACTTATCTTTGATTCCTTACGGATGGTTTGAGCTTCGAGAGTTGCGTCGATGGTACGTCGAATCAGATCTTCAGCTTGAGGTTCTTCTTTATCGGTAGACGCTCTTTGTAATTTTGCCAGTTGAGCTTGCAATGATTGCCTAGCCCTTCGTTCTTCTTCCAATTGCATCATGATTAAGTCCAGCTTTTGCTCCATCGTAGGCTCAGGTAAGTCGCCTTCAGCCATAAGATCATCCATATGTGGTTCTGTCATCCTGCAAAACTCAAAAGACCTTTCTCACTCAAAATCAGGTTAGCGGGATGAGCGTAGCTCAAGTTCGGGGTTACAAGGCTTATGTGTTTTGGGGTATAGCTTTCACAATCTTCGGAAAATTTGCGTATTATCCTTCTTCATATGCTGAAAATGCTTCAGCAAACCTGGGTATGGGTAGAGTACCTTCTAATGAACAACTTTGCAGTTCGGAGTTTCTGCGCAGGAACAGTCCTTCTAGGAGTTTTGAGCACAAGTCAGTTCTGACTCCAGTTGACTAGTCTGACTTGCAGAGTTGTAGACTTATGTGACTTGCAGAGTTGCAGACTTGCAGAACTTAGTCGATTTATGGAACTTGCAGAACTTGATCAGAAAATACTTGCTGAACTTGATTTTGTTGGGTGTAACCTCGAGTTTGTGACTTGTAGGGTTGAAAACTTAGGTGGCTAAGCTTGATGGATTAAGCTTAAGCTTAATGAAGCATAATCGGCGCAGATCGTGGGGGGGAGGGGCGTTTTTGTGCCGTCGCGGAAATTTCGGAGGTCCTCAGAGACCTCGCGGAACAATTTTGAAGCTTTTAAAGCTTCTTAAAGCTTTTAAGCTTCACTATTAAGCTTTTGAAAAGAATTAGCTATGGAAATTATGAAGCTTATCTCTGGTTGTCCACGACTTGATGAAGGAGATGAAAGAGTGGTCCTCCGTCTTGCTGTAGCCTGGTCCTTCACGATCCAATAACAGAAACAGGGGTTCTTGATCGCCAGAAGTCTACCTGTATCGACGGTTCGCGACGAGATTGACCGTAGAGCCCGATCGTTCCAGGAGCTCCGCCTTCGCACGAGATGGGTAGCGATTGGAAGCTCTTGATCTCAGCTCCGCTCTGATACCACTAATACGCAGATCGGACGCTGTATGATCGCGTAGTGAATGCCGGAAGGTCCCCAAGAACAATGAACTCTACTTTTTGCACAAGTTACAAGGTAAAAAGCATGAACGACAAGAGCAAGAGACCAATTGGGTGCAATCTCCCCCCATGCCTTGTGTGAGTGCTTCACAAAGTATATATTTTATGTATATTTCTTCTTCATGCTCAATAATAGCCCAATTTACAAAAATATAACAAGCTTTTAGCTTTTGAGTTTGCTTTTACACAAAAATAGGAATAAAGCTAATGGACGGTGCCCAAAGAGTCTGGCACACCCAATACAATGTCCAAATAGAAATAACATAACCGTGCGCCCATGCGCATACAAAATAATAATAAATAATCGATGCCTCAATAAATAGGCATGACAAAATATAGGCGTGGCGCCTATCAAAATATAATCCATAAATCGAATACTCGCTATCCTCCAATGCTTTCCTCCGCTACTACTGCTATCTCTACACATCAACTGAAGCATTCACAATCGTTAGTAAAATAATATAATTAAACCGACAAAAGTGAATACCTAGCAGTCTTCAGCTACATAAATAAATCAACTGGTTAGAAATAAATCCTAACCTTAATTTATTACGAGTGCGCACTCTAAACTCATAAACGTTTATTAATTTAATATGCATTTTGCGGAATCACCCGCTATGGAATCATCCATGTACACATTAAATTAATGAAACGCCCGAAAAGGACAGGCGTCCCCATCAACTTCTCGCACAAAGAATCCACTTTGTGTATGAGCCCCGGTCATCAAAGTTTACGAAATCCACCGTAAAACCTCACAGAATCCACCGTGGCACGGAATCCACCGTGAAATATGCCTCCTGGCATCACCCACTTTTCTCATGAACCCATATTTCTTCTCCTTTGAAACTTTAGTTAGCACTCTCCCTGTCAACAAGCATTCCTCTTCCAACTCTAAAGTGTCTCTCCCTTGGTACAAAGGTTGATCTTCCTTTAATACAAACTGCAATTTGTGCATGATTATGAGCTTCTTAATTCTCTTCCTTAGAAATGTGTTTCAAACTCCCAAGCTTCAAAATATGTTAGCTTTCTTGTTATACATTACTTTCAGCTTAGGATTCTTAATTTTCTAAACATCCAAAATTTGTTTAACAGCAAGAACAACATCCCCTTTTAGTTTCAACTCTTTTCAACAAAAATGTTTTATATTAAGGATAATAGGTGTTGTCTCTAACTCACCTGAAGATAAAATAAAAAAATCCCACAATCTCTCATACTCAAATGGCAATGCTCAAATTTTTATGCCTTTCATAGGCTTTTACCCAATTTCTACTCTCACCGAAAAGTTGAGTCTTAAAATTTGAAGCTTTATAGGTGCGTCTATAATTCTTTGGGCTATGCATCCCAACTCAAATTTTTCAATAAACCTCTGTGCATCCTCAACTTTTGTTCCATGGATTCAAGAAATGGAAAAGTCATATTGACTTTTCTTTAAGTCACCCAATAATCGAAGTAAAACATCTTCAATGCTCCTTAGTGGGGGCACCGAAATTAATGTCATGTGACCAATGCAAGGGAAAAACCCTCAAACACAACTCGACAAGAAGAGACAAGGAGCACTGATAAGGGTATTTTGGCTTGGTATAAGCTCAATAGACACAAATTTCAACTATTAGGAACTTGGAAGCAATCTTGGTGGTGCAACAAATATGATGCAATTCCAAAAATCCACCCCAAGGCCACCACCCAAGCAAACCACAAAATAATCTAATATCCAAAATTTAAAGCACTTGTATATCGCATGTGTTAATGAAGAACACATTGATCCTTTCAAGACCTCTTACCATGGAGCATAAATAATGTCCAATTTTGTGTCACAACAAAATATACAATGTACTCATCAAGATTTCTAATCATGGAGCATTAAAACAAAAAGTAGCAATGTACACCAACCATACGCCTTAAACATCAATTGCAAAGGACAAGGCTTTGCTTATATTATCATATAAAAGAGCATGAGCACATTTGAAATTGTGAGCCTTGTCTCTCTCAAGATTTAATATTGATGTACCATGATATTAAAGCAAGTAAGCATATATAAAAGATATTGTGGCTTCTTGTGCGTCAAGACGGCTATTATTATGAGCATGCCTAATCTAGGATGGAAGGACAACACAAGGCATTTGGCAATATCTCACCAAAGCATCAAAGTTACACAAGCCTATGTTGCATACTCGAGCCAAAGGTTAAGAGGTAGAGAAAATGATGGTTGAAAATTAAATTCTTCAACCTATAAAAATTATTGTGCAACTAATTTGCTTTGTAGTTTCCTAAGCTGCCATCAACCTTGTACTTTACCTTCCAAATCCACTTGGTGCCAATAATTTTCTTGTTTTCTGGTCAATCCACTAGCTCCTAGGCATCATTCTTCAATATTATGCTTCATACTCAGCTTGCATAGTTGTTCTCCATCCATCGACAAGTGCTTCTTCTAAGTGTGCTAGCTCCTTTACTTCTCTCATAACCTTAGACATCAAGGGCATATTGACTATGTAAACAAAAGTCTTTCTATTCTCAAAAGATCACCTTGGTCCATCTACCTTTGCCTCAATAGTGTTAGACATAGGATTATTGTGATCATAGATCTACTTCACCCATCGTGGCAATGGATTTTCCAGTGTCATCATTGTAAGTTGGTGAAAATTTTTGCCATCATCCAAAGATGATTCTTTCTCCTCCTTGAGGGTAGGAAAATCCCTTGGGATAGGTTCATAGTAGACTATTTCTTTGGTGGATGATAAAGTAGAAGACCTTATATTCTCCTCCTCCATTGTATATGATTGCTCCTTGAGCACCACATCAAAGCTCGCTATGATATTCTTTGCCTCTTGGTCATATGATTTGTAAGCCTTTTTCTCATTATGTGACCCAAGAAGATACATTTTGTGTTTTTTGGTTTCAACTTGATTCTCTTATCCCTTTGAAACATAAGCATAACATTCATACCTAAAGTTCTAAAATGTGAGGCTGATGGCTTCTTACCAAAATAGGCCTCATGAGGAGTTTTGCCTTAAAGTGCCTTTATGTAACTTCAATTCAGAATGTAGACTCTCGTATTATCAACTTTTGCCCAAAAATGGTTAGGCAATCCATTGCCCTTAAGCATGCACCTTATATTTCCACAATGGTGCCATTTCAACGTTCAACAATACCATTGTGCTGAGATGTATGAGGCATCGTCAATTGATGCTTTCCCTTTGCTCTTGCAAAAGTCTTTAAACTCCTTTGATTTTGAACTCACTACCACCATCTGTTCTAAACTTCTTTACACTTTTTCCTACTTCATTATCAATAAGTTTTAACCATTCTTTAAACTTATCAAAAGCTTGAGCTTTATCATGAAGGAAGCACACCCCCATCTTCCTACTGTAGTCATTGATGATCAATATAAAATAAGATCCTCCCAAGGCTTGTGTAGGTACTTTACCACACAACTCAACATGTACCAAATTTAGAGGAGCCTTCACTGAGTTCTTTCTTTCTTATGGAAATACATTTCTCTATTGGTTTCCTATCATACAAGCTTCATATGGTTCCTACATTTCAGATACTGTGGGTAGGTGAACAATCATACCTTGCTTATGCATCTCCTTTAACATTGTACAATCAATGTAACCAAATCTTTCATGCTAAAGTTTACTTGTGCCCACACTAGTGGTGGTTGTAGAAGCACTTAGCTCATACATGTTGTTCCCCATTTCTCCTTTTGCTAACAACTTTTCTAGAACTTTCAATAATTTTTGCAGAAGCTGTCTTGGTGAACCTTACCTCATGGCCAAGATTAGTTATAAAAGTAACTGATAGAAGCTTTCTCTTAATCTTTAGAACATATAATACATTTGAAATAGTTTTTAATTCACCATTTGCAACAACAAAGAAAATAGAACATGTGTCCTCTGCAGGGCATTTTGCATCATTCCCAACCATCATAGTGATGGATTCTTATAGAGGCTTCATAGAACTTTATAGAACTTTCTTGTTAGGGAAGCACCACTATCCAATATCCATGAGTCTGTGGTAGATATTTCTTGCACTGAGGAACACACTCCCTCAATTTTTGTCATGAATAACTCCAAGTCTGCTTCAGTCATATTGGCTATCTCCTTTCCTTTAGTCTTCATGGTGCCATTCTTTGCATTTACCTTCTTGACACGACAATTTGTAATTGCATGACCTTTCTTCTTGCAATAGAAGTACTCTCCTTGAAACTTTTTCTTACCACCCTTCTTCTTTTTGTCACCATTGGTAGAGGAACCACATTTTCCTTTCACATTGTCAAAGAATGTAGCACCTCCACTACTACTACCTTCTCGAGCTTTAAGTGGTAACTCCTCCTCCATTTATAATGCACAAAATTCCTCAAATATCAAAACTTGGGTCTCACCTTAGCATTTAGAACAGTTTCCAATCCATCAAACTTTAGTGGAAAAATCCAAAGACACCTTTGAGCTAGTTCCTCACTAGTCCCTTTGTATCCTAGTGCCATCATGCAGATTCTTGATCTAAGTGATTAATGCTTTAGTTGTCTCTCCTTCAGCAAACTTATCTACTACTAGTTGATTTTTCAAGTTTTGAATCCTTGTTCAATTTCACATTTCGTATTGACTCCTTAGTGCATTCCAAGCCTATGATACCTTGGTTGTATGCTGAATCAAGGTCAAAACACTACTAGAATAACTTATAACTAAGGCACACAATGTATCTATGTTTCTTCATATCCAAACCCATAGAAGATATGCATATTAAGATATCATAACACTTGAATTTGATAGATCGCGAGTGGGTTGCAGTTTTGGGTCAATCCTTTGCACCGTCTCCAAAAGCTCATAAGAATCAAGAATAGTTATACTTTTAAATTTCTGCAAAGCGTTTGCATTCAAACTTTCAATCAATGTTTTAAATTCTCGATCCTTGAATTATTGTTCAACACCACCGCCACCTGATGCGTTGCCACATTTACCTAATGTAGTAGAGACGACATTTCTCCTCTTTGTTGTTGAAGCCCTTATCTCTTGTGCACTCTTCACTCCTGAGACCCCCTAAGCTCTAATACCATGTATAAATTACACGATGCAATGGACATAATCTAAGTAATGAATAAGGAATACATAAAAAGTATGAGAATAATAGAGACAACGTTAATTTCAAATGAATTGATAGAAAGATGACTTTTTTGACCCATGCACTCCCACTGTGAAGCTTAGATAGCAATCTACACAGAAGATCTTAAGGACTAGTTGGAAGAACTCTAACTAGGTGAAAGATAGATTGATGATGACTTTGGAGGAATCTTTTGTTTATAGCTTAGGAAGGTAGTCTAGTCAATCTATCTAACTATATTATGAATCTTCCCTAGTTGGCTAGGAAATATTTCAATAAATATTTTCTTTGCCGTCGAGCCTTAAGATCCCCTAGCCAAGGGCCACTTCCATGGCCCTCCAGCCCTAAAATAGTGTTCCTTTGCTCGGGGAAGTTACTATATATATAATCTCTACATCATGTGCGTTCAATGCCTATTTATAAAAACCCTTATCTGTGAATTTTTCCCAAATAAAATATAACCCTTTTCTATTCAATTTTGCAAATAAACCATTTATATTACACCCTTCTTTATGTAAAAAGTATAAAAATTTGGTATTTTAAAAATACCTTATTTTGAACCCACATGGTGCACACCTATATTCATGAGTAACTTACCCGAGATCCTTTGTTGAGATGGCAAGCTCAACACATGCAAACATTCATGATGGACCACCTAGTAAGATGAGTCCGCACATTTATACTTAGCACATCGATGGTCATTATGATCCTCACATGGCTATTAACTTATCACAACTCCATATTCGGGAAATTGGGAATTTTCCATCAATATGGGAATTCCAAATCAAAATGGATTTTGTAAATTTTGGGAATTTTATGAATTTGAAACTTGGTGCAATGGAACATATTATTACTTATGGTTGTTTCCAAGAAATTGAAAAAAACTCAAAAAGGTGGTGTTAGTAAACACCTTAGTTTTAACATCCTTGAAAATCTTCAAGGAAAATCTTTACTCGTGGTGGATTCTTGTAGACTTTGTTTGGCCTTCAACACAATGTTTGGGAGAATTTTAATTTTTTGGGAGATTTTTTATCTTTCTTCATCCAAGAGAAGACAATACTATCTACTATTTTTCATCATTCAAGATCTTTTTTGTTGCACATCCAATATTTATCCCAACAATTAAGATACACCTCTACATCTATAGCATTTTGATGATTACAAAGTAATGCCCAATATTGTATACGTACCTTGTTGAAGTTTTTGGAATTTCTATTTGCATCCATCTCACTTTGTGCAACACTAAGCCATACTGGATATATTGGATTTGAAGGTCTAACAAGCACAAAGTCATCTTTCTTAACATCAAAAATTGGTTCAAATGCATGTTTGGGTCATTTTTTGAGAGGACCACAATAGTGATCATTCAACTCTTCCAATCCAATAAAGTCATATGTATTAACTACATCTATATTGGTTACATTGCTTTGTGTTCTTGGCCAAAAATCTATGAAAATTATATCTTCTTAGACATTTGGAGTTTGAAGAGTGTAGATCGTATGTTTCCAATAATTAACCACTGGTGTTATAAACTTTGTGAACTCTACTTTTTAGGTCCTTGTACATTTGACCATCTTTCCCAATAGTTCAAATAGTCTTTAACTCCACTTACTACTTCTCGATGATCCTTAACGTACTTGAACATGGGCAGCAACATTGGAACACCCTTTGGAAGAGTAGGATTTTCTACAAAGTCTCTCTTCCATAATTCAATGCCATCTTCTCTTAGTAACCAGTATGGGGACTTTAAATGCATGAGAAGTATATCTCCTTACATATAAAACTAAAATTGAAGAGGTTTTTAGTGACCAACAAGTGTATCTTTGGAATTGCACAAGTATCCCTCAATGTATCTCTTAAATTCAGGCACATCTGTCAATAAAAAAGGTGTAGGACTTGTTATCTAGCATGATTGAGAATGTTGCATAAGATGAGGAAAAGTGAAGGTCATGCTTCTCCTTATCTTTTTTGAAAATTTTTTGAACATTGCATCAATGTCTTCATGTGTATGACCCACCATGAGAAACCCAAGCTAGATAGTCTTGAATGTTCCTCGTGCAACAAGTAATGATGGATATGTAAAGAGATAGCGATTTTTCTTTTGTGATCCACAATTATCAAGTTGAAGTAGAAATTTCTCTAGCAATCATTTGAAACGATGATGGCCATCTTATAGTGTATTATCTTCCATGCATGCTTTATTTTGCACAACACCTTGATTGTGGTCTAGTGCGTTTTTTGAGTTGAGGGCATTTAGTAGCACAAAGGTTGATCTTGGCATTCCATCTACTTGTAGATCACCATTTGCATGCTTGTCTAGTTGCTCCAAGTTCCTGAAGCACAAGATAATGAGGCAATTGTGAAGTTAGGATCGTGAGGCCATAAATCAAGTGAGAAATGTCCAATTTTTCCTTCTCATGCCCATGTCTAATCATGCTTATTAAAGAAACTAGTAGTTGAGTAGATCTTTCAGTCTCTTTTGATCAAAACCTCAACCTAGGAATAGTTGTCTTTTGCTAGTCCATCTTACCATGTATGATGCACAAGTTTTTCTCTAGATCTAATGCTAAGGCCAAGCACCAACTGTAGTATATGTTTCGACAACTTTGTTGTTGTAGCATGTGATATTGATACTTTTTTAGAAGCACATTTCGCTCTTGAAGACACTTTGTTGCTGCAAGTTGCTCTTTGATCTCTGAGATACTACATTTGGAGAATTCACTTGTCTTTGCTAAGGTTAAATGCTTGAATTCTGTATTCCAAATACGATTGAAGGTGGACAAGGACATTTTTTACATCCAATAGCATTCAATGTTGCATTTACTTCTACCCATATATCTACTTGCTTGTAAACATTTAGGATGACCAATTCTGTCTCCCTTGATCCATCTTCTATTGTTCTACTCTTATGTGGCATTTGCTCTGCATTGTTCTTGACAAAGTCTCTAAGGATGGCTCTTCCCATCTTTGTGTGATCCCAAGCCACTCTTAGTACCCCCTGTTTGCATGCATTGCCCTCCTCACGCCATGCTCAAATTGTGTTTTGTACTTGTAAAAAGATGTATTTGGGATTCCATGAATCTCATACCATGCCCTTTCACATACAACTTGTACATTGAAGATAAAGTTGTATTTCCTTGTTTCCACGTGATCAATCCTGCATGAGGATTCAAACCTGTCATAAGCATAGTTTGTATTGTCTTCAAATTGCAATCCCCAAAAGTATTTACGTAATTCTTACATTGCTTCTTTATCAATAAACTGACAACACTTTCTTGGTAGCAATCAATCGTGGAAACCTGTGAAATGGAGTCCATAGAAGCTCTAAAGTTTGCACCTTTAGGGGCAATAATTTGAGGCTTCTATTGACCAGACAATATGATCTTTTCTGAACAAACATTGATTTTTTAATAGAAATATAATCTTCATTAGTATCTTCCATGTTTTTGGCACAAGTATTTGTAGATATAAATTGCATGTATGATTGTTGTTGTAGCAAAGGTGTTTTATAATCAAAGGTGACCTATTTAATAGGCTATAGCTCCATAGTGACACAGTGGAGGTTGTCACATATATATATTCTTGTGCTTTGATCAAGGGGTTTATCTACCACCACACCAACATCCTCTTCTCCTAGAAATTCAAAGTTTATCACACCATATGGAAAAGCTAATAATATAACCCCTGTCCCAACACACATCGTGTCGCCTTCTATCTATAGCATCACTCTACGTTCTCTCCAACTTTCACGAATGCTAAGCACATCAATATCCTCAGAAGGTTGCACATGGTTTGAAATAACCACTATATATTTATTTTCCTATTTTGCAAAACCACCTATAGCTTCATGAACCTTCATTGCATCAGTTGTTGGGAATGGCAAATATGATGCTACATTTAGACAATAGCCACTGAAATATATCCATCTTGAAGTGTTTTTCCATGGCATGTCTCATTTGGATGTATTGCATGCACTTTTCCAAGTGCAACAATCGCATGATCAACTAGCAAATTCATAATTTCTCCAAAATAAAATTTGTTATTCATGATACCTGTACAAGTGAGAAAATGGAGATTTTATCATTTGTATATTGTCACCTCTCAAAAAGAAGAAAATAGTAATGAAATTGCTAAATAAAATGAAGTATCAAGTTATATTGAAAAGAAAAAAGCACTAAAACATTAGATAGAATGAGTCCAACATCCATAATACAAAGTATTAATGGAAACATCTTATAGAAAGGGAATAGATTTGACTATATGGCCAAAAACAAACTTTTTCATGATCTATGCCCTAAACTAAAGAAGAAAATATTCTTATGTTAATTTTAGTTTCCCTTGATTTTACCTTATTTTATTAGCTACTCTTTGTGTAAGCAAAAACTTCTTTGTGTATTCTCATTGGGGAAAGATATAACAGATGGTCAAAACTTGTACTAGATCTATTCAACTTGAGAGCAATGTATAGAGGAAAAGATTTAGCCACCTAGTAAAAATCTATTGTATGTATTTCACACCATATCAAATATAAAAATCCTTTGTGATCCCCATAGGAAAAGACATAATCAAATGATTGAAACCTTTGTTGTATGTATTTCACATGACAAAAAGGATAAAATTTCATTGTGGTCTCCATACCCAGATGGTCAAAACCTCAAGAAAAATACATAGAACAAGGATAAAAATTCATTGTGATCTTTATGGGAAAAGATTTAGCTGGATGGTAAAAACCTCTATTGCAAGTATTTTACACAAGAATTAGGATTAAAATTCTTTGTGACATTCACAATAAAAGATTTAGCCATATGGTTAAAACATATATTGTATGTAACCTAGATGATAGCAAGGATAATAATTGTTTGTGATGTCCATAGAACAAGATTTAGCCAAATGGTCAAAGTCTCTATTGTATGTCAACAAGGATAAATAGCCTTTGTGATCTCCATAAGAAAATATTTGATGAAATGATCAAAACATTTATTTCATGTATTCCACATGACAACAAGCATAAAGATATTTTATGAGAAACATTGACCTTGTGCTTAAATGTTGAAACCACAAGGACCTCTAAAGAATAGGAGATTTCATTCCCTATGATATGAAGCCAAAAAGATTGAGGAAATTTCACCATCAATTAGAAGCTATTTGAGAAGAAAATATAATTTGTATCATGGTCAAATATTTATAAATCTTATAGTACCTACTTCCTCATAATGTCTATAGACCCCAATGAGTGACGGTATAGCCATTACATGATTTTTGAAAAAATTACCACTTGAAATCTTTAAAGAAATTAAAAAATAGTAACAAAAATAAGATCTAAATCTACTTGTATTCTGTAACAAGTTATGTCAATTTGAATAGTGTAATATATTAAATGATTCCTTTCATGAAGTCAATCTTTACAACTAATCATGACATTTTTCAAAATGATTTTCTCTTCCCCTCCCTCTCTCTTCCACACAACACTCTGACCTGAGTGTTTTCTTTGTTGCGTTTTTACAGTTGTAGGTCTTGCATTCCTAATCCTCTGTGTTTTTATCTTTGCTCATGTCTCCCCTCTCTTATTGTAAGTTTTGTGGCCCTAATCTTTGGCGACTTATGTCCTCTTACTCTTCTTTGAGTACTCTCTATTATTTCATTTTCTCAACTGAAATAGATTGTGCAGTGTAAATTTTGATTCAAATTTGGGTATTGTGACCAAAACTGCCTACGTCTTCAAATTAGAAATCTTGCTCTAAGGGTTCAATAATTCTACAGGGTAGTGAATGATCACCACTCCACAATGTGTCTACTCTATTTCACATGTGATTTTTATTATGTTTCGAATAGCACATATTGCTTACTTCTACTAACTACAATAGGTTTTAAACTCTTCCTACTTTATTTCTTATTTTGAGTTAAACTACACTGATTTGGTACTAGTGATTCTCCACTTCTTTTCTAATCTCTACTTAAATCCATATGATTACTACAAATCACACTACTAATCTTTAATATGATTAGTATAGAATGATATTCAGATCAAGCACCACAAGCATTGTCTAAATAATAATCATGAATGAAAATTAAATGCAATCTTTACTTTTGTAGCAACGACATTAGACAATTACTCCTTGAAATTCAATATCTTCTTCTTCTTCTTCTCGATTGCTTGATTAATCTATTGGAGTACTTGTTCTTTTTTATGCCTGCTACCTTGCAAATGATAGCTTCTTTGCTGTGAATATGAAAATTTACATAATTTTGTGCAATGTTTAAAATATTCTCTTTGTTGTGAATATAAAATATATGATTTTTGTAATGCTGAAAAAACTCTCTTGGACGTGAATATGAAATAAATGGTTTGTGCAATGCTTTTACCAATGAGTGCTTTCAAAATACTAACCTTTCTTTCTACTGTGTGATGCTATATACCTTAAGGTTTCACCTCATGGCTAAATCTAGCCTTATATTTCTTATATCGTTCACTAATATTAGAGCATTTTATCAAGCCCTTATGCATTGTATTATACTTTATTATATAGCACTCTCTATTATACTATATTTTCATAATAAAAGAATTTTTGTAATATTTGATCATTATATTCTTTATGATTTTGCAATAAGCATATGGCCATACAATACTTACTAATACTCAATAAAGCAAATTACATGCAATGCAATAGATGATCTTACCATAGGATGAAATTTGATCTTCTAACAACACATATCATGATCTTTCATCAATCTATAGATTAGACCATATGGTCATAAAATTTCTCACAATATAAGAAGTAATTTTTGTTATTTTATCCAATACAATCTACGATTTGGCTATGTGGTCAAACATTTTCTTATAATATAAGATGTAATTTTTGTTATTTTTCCCAGTATATTGTGAGATTTGGCCATGTGGCCAAATCTTCTCCTGAAGCTATCTCTTGGCAAAAAAAAGGACTCTTGCAGTATTACAATATCTTCCAATAAATCAACCACTTTGTTCATTCTACTACAAGAATACATTTGGTCAGATGCTTTCTTACATTATCAACCCTTACTTTCTTCCAATAAGAAAGATTATTTTTTACTTAGAATTCCTTACTTTCTATAATTTGGCCATGTGATCAAATCTTACCTTTGCAACAAACAAACCACTTTTTTGGGAATTGATCTTGAAAATTTAACACTAAACCTATGGTGGGTGCGATCTCACAAATTTTGGGCATGTTAAATTTGGCCATATACAGAAACTTCTAAGACAAACATGTTCTATATTATCTCCAAAAAGGAAGACCATATTCTACTTGGAACTCTTTAATTATCTACTATATTTATATGAAGTTTGGCCATGTGGTCAAAACTTGTCTTGCAACAAACGAACCACTTTTTTTCCATAAACCATTTGTTTCATTTCAATTTTTCATAACTTACTATCTATATAGTCATATATAAATATCATATCATTTTGCCACACATTAGCCACTTTGTCCATTCCACTATAAAATAAAAACTGGCCATATGGTCAAATCTTTCATTTTATTATCAATGCTAGCATCCAAGAATCCCCCATGCTTGTTTCATTTGGCCATATGATCAAATCTAATCTCATAAATCTTACAAACCATGAGACTTCTAATCTCATAGATAAGTCTTATGACTAAATAGGATTTGACCACATGGCTAAAACCAATGGCAACATTTCTACAATATGACTCCTTTCAAGAAAAATTTACATGTATAATAATTAAAAGGTTAAGTTTGGGCCAAATGGAGTCGTGACATTGTTACATAACCACATTGATATATGGATGGATCTGATATTGAACTAAAACTCATTCTTTGATTAAATAGGATTTGACCACATGGCCAAAAACCTTAGTAAAGCTCCTAGAGTACGATCCTTGCATAGAAATATAGAAGAGATTCAATGTTAACTTAGGGACAATATCATCCATGAGATTTTCTACATAACCATAATGATTTTTACTATATCTCATACCACACTGATATTCCTTTGTGTTTTTGAAATTAGTAACCAGAAAAAAGCTTCATCAATTTTGAGAGATATATAAACAATGTCAACAAGTCTTCCATTTCATACTTTGAAGGCTTGGACAAGGAGTGCAATGATGAAGATCTTGAAGAAGACTAGAGAATTGCAAAGGCTGTTTTGAGAAAGAAAATGAATGTTATAGGGACTACAATCAAAGCATTCAATGATGCTCATGAGGTTTTATTTGATGTATATGCAAGTGGACTTGCATCTAAGGTTGCATTGGTAAATCACATGAAGACTATTGTAGTGGTTTGCAACACTTAAGAGCAAAGAGAGGTTGAAGCACAATTGTGGAGAGTCCATGAGAGTGCCAAACAAAATTTAAATTCCCAAGAGGTTCCTCCTACTACTGAAGTTCAAGTTCTTGAAATACTACCCAAGGGCATAGAAGAATCAAGCCAAGATATAGCAAGTCTAATCATGAAAGAGAAATTAAATGCCACTTCATGTGTTTAAACTTCGTTTCTTCTCCTTTCATCAAGCAAGAAACATTTATGTGAATTAGGCTTTTTTCTTGAGAAATTATCTGCATTAGCATTTGTGATATTTTGTTTCTTTGGTGATATTGCTTAAAGAAACTATGTCTTTAGTTCTTTTAATTTTTTGCAAAAGACACCAAGCATGTTTGGTTTAAAAAATCTTTTTAAGTAAATATTTTGCTAAAATAGTATGAAAGAGCTCATTAAAATTTATCATCCTTTGTAAGGATAAGTGTTTTAGGGAGATATTGTAATCTAGTGTGTAAGAATACTTATCATAATGAAAAGTTTGAGCTAGCTATGAGAAATTTACTTAAGTTTATTTTAGATCTTATTTCAATTAAACTCTCATATGTATTGTGTAATGATCTTATCATGTTAGTTTTGGTTAGATTTGTCCACATGGTCAAATATCTTATCTCTTATAATCTCTTTCACTACATCACCAGAGTATGTCTATGCACGTATCTTAGAATAAGAGACCCAACATTATATTGCACACCCCAAAAAAGTTTCACTACACCTCCGAAAAGAGTTTTACCTCACTAGCAAATATTACAACAAAGATTTCACCTCCAATGTATCTTTTGAGATGTGTATATGGAATATTAAGATAAAATGATTGCTACAGTTCATAAGTTTAAATATCTTAGTTAAAAAATAGAATGGTTAGTCCTTAAGAAGAAACTATGAAAACTTTATCCAAATAGAGTACAGCTTATATCAATTAAATTGTCATGTGTCACTTTTATGTGATAGTAGTTTTGGTCACATGGTCAAATGTATCATGTTTAAATTTTATTTTAATAATTAGGACTAATAAACACCTTCATTGTATATGCCATTTTGAAGGCCTTTTTAGAATTTTACTATGTTTAATATTATAATGATAAGAGAATTTTTGTAACTAATTACAATAATCTATTGTTAGTATTCCAAGTATACTAATAATTAGTGATAAAAAGTAGGTATGAAAAAATAACTTTACTAGAATAGATTTTACCTCAAAGAAATCATTATATATATTTTCTTCACCTCATGATATTACTCTTGGTTCAATTTATCCACATGGTCAAATGTCTATTTTCTTAATACATCATTTATTAACTAGTACCTATACATGTATTTTTCAATATGAATTTAATTTTGTTTAGTGTTCTATACCATTTTATATCTCTCAAACATTAAGTAGAATGATGAGGAAGTAAATGAATTTAACATGCTTCTTTTTCTTCTTTGTAACTTCAACTAAGACATCTATGGTTAGATATCTAACAAATTCAACAACCGTAGAGCATGATGATGTGATTGATGTGTCCTTGATAAGAAATGCAACACAATTATGTGTAATACTTGATCTCAATGGTCTTCTTTTACAATGATACTTTGCTAAGTCTAAAAATTTTCAAAATTTTAAAATGAGAGACCGATAGCTTATTCTTTGACCAAGATGTATGGAGTTGCTTGAAGCCTTATTTTCAAGATTCCGAGTGGGAGTTTGGTCAACAATTTTACATAAGAATGTCATTGTAGTTCTTAGGTGCTTGGAGATCCATGCAAAAAGAAAATATCCTTTCTTCATGGTTTGGAGCCAAGAACAATTTCATAGACATCCACTAAAAATCATATATAAGCCAAATAAGATGGGAGTAGAAGCAATGTTCAAGCCTCTGAAGTATATGTATGGGATCAAAATACAAATGTTTGTCAGCATACCAAGACTATTCTCATAGATGACATTCCTTACAAAGGATATCCAAATCCTATTGATAATTGCATTTATCCAAAAACAATTAATATTGATCGTCGGGGAAGTTACTATATGTATATCCTCTACATCACATGTGTTTAAGGCCTATTTATAAATATCCTTGTCTGTGAATTTTTCTTGAATAAAACATAACCCTTTTCTATTCAATCTGTAAATAATACATTTATATTACACCCTTCTATATGTAAAAAATGTATAAAAATGGTATTTTAAAATTACATTATTTTGAACCCACATGATGCATACATATATTCATGAGTAACTTACCCAAGTATTGATCGTGGAGATTCTATCTTGATCAAAGAACTTCTACCATACTTGACTTGCTTAAGCAAATACCATGATGCAGGTGAAGTCATCAAGTTTGATCGATATGGACAAGAGCCAGTTCAATATGGACATGAATTGTATGCACAATTCAAGGTTGTCATTAATGAATGGACTAGAGTAGAGAATGATGATATTTCATCTTCATCATTAGCACCACACGAGATCATGATTGATAAAGACAAAAGATATAATCAACCTTCAATCACTTCTTGCTTTAAGAGACCATCTATTATACAAACATCCTCAATAAACACCTCACGTCATCCATCTCTTACATTGAACGGCTCACAATTATCCAAGTTGAAGCAAACTCCTTAAATCTCTACTTTGAAAGATATGGAAGCAATGCAACTTGCTCATGAGTTAGGATATCACAAACATTTTATAAATGGTAGTGCATCTAAATGTTTTATACAAAATCTACAAAAGTTGTATTTTCCTAATATACATGATGTAATAAGACTGTGACTCTACATGCACTAATTTTGACTCCCATAATAAATATATTCCTTATATTAAGGGCTTTTGCATGGCTATGAAATATACACTTGTTAGAAAATTTAAAGTGTTTT
Source organism: Lygodium microphyllum (assembly GCF_053477565.2). Classification (NCBI taxonomy): domain Eukaryota; kingdom Viridiplantae; phylum Streptophyta; class Polypodiopsida; order Schizaeales; family Lygodiaceae; genus Lygodium; species Lygodium microphyllum. Next base: position 47,967,343 of record NC_141138.1, read on the forward strand.
ATGTAGTTATCATGGTGTTTTTAAACACCACCAATATTAATGAGAGAATCTACTTAATGTTTTTTATTCTTTCAATAACATTAGTTAATTGTATTGAAATTTATTATAAAGTGGTTTAAGTCCAATTTTATACTTTATATCTTATCTAACAACTAAGTCTTAATTAATAATAAAATTTATATCTGTTTTTGGAAAAATAAATCATCTTTGGTCTTAGAAAAATCATAAACTTCTAGCTTGATATATAAATCTTTATTTTATGATATGAAAGTTCTTTTAGCTATTTAAAGTGTTAAGCTAGTTGATTTTGGCCAAAGCCAATATCCATCTTATCCATATATTGTTAAGATAGATAGAAATTTTGAACAAAAGATATTTATATATCATGCATATATATACAAAACATGCAAATGGGGTGAGTAATTATTTAACATATGTGTATTTGTTGGTTTTCTTTTTAAAAAGAGAACCATCATATCAAATCAAGTTATTAAATCACATCTAGTTATTAGTGGTGACTCTTTTAAGTTATTAGTTCATGAAAATTATACGTCACTTTAAATGATGCTATATCTAAAAGAAGAAACTCGTATTATAATATCTTCAAATCCATAACATTATAAATTTTGGACATGATAACATCTCTTAATATAATATTTGAGGTTCTTGTATTCTAAATTCTATCTACACTCCTTCAAACCTTTGTATTCTTACATCAAGCTTGGAAATTTCTTAGGTATATCCTAGCTAAGCCTCCTTGATGTTTCTACCACCATATAATATCGCATTTTGTTAGTATGCTAGAAAAGATAGAGTGAAATCCAAATCTCCTAATAGCCACACAGCTTACACTTTATCACTTAAGCTCTCAAGATGTGTGATCTCACATTTGTAACAGACAAAGTGCCTTTTAAAGACAAAAATAAACATAGTGCTCTCTTTCATTCACCAAAATAAGACATTCATTAAAAGTGAGACTTGGAAAATTTCCAAAATCTCTAATATGGTATTTCACTTATTATATTATGTTTGTTGCACCTACCTATAGTTGGTATAGTTATAGCGCCAGTTGATTAGGATAGTTAGTTATGTACTATTTGACTTTTAGTAGACAAATTTCCTTTATGATGTATCTTATGTATATACATTGCATTGTGTGAAAACAAAAAAGAAAAAACTAGTAAAAAAATATTTTGGCCTCCATCTCTTTGTTGAGATATCGAGCTCCACTTGTGATATGCCAGGGTGACCGTTGTAAATTTATGTCACCGACTTGTTAGTTGCAGATGCGGTTGGTACACCGCCCATGAATAATAGCTAGATGACAGCTATACTTATCTACTCTAGTTTGTGGCTTAGTTAGTATGCCACCTTAGTTAGTTGAGTTTGGTTTGAGACCCATATATAGGGTTCTTCTATTTCTCTGTATTAGAGTTCTTTTGGCCTACACAACTAAGAAGAGGAAAACTGTTTTCAGCCTCCACCTTTGTGTGTATTCCCCCATTGTGTAAGTGAGAAAGCTACAAGTGAGACTCCTTCCTTCTCTCCCACAATCTTGGCATGGTATCAGAGCCTGGTTCGTGGTAAGGAGCTCAAGAAAGCAAACCAAGTTCGCGGCGTTCTGGTAAGAGGACCAGTGTTGCTTTCATTTTTCGAGTTTGGAAGCAAGTCTCTGCAGGTAGCACAATCGGAAAGTGCAAGAGTGCATTGTATCAGATTGAGACACCCTTCATGGTGTAGCAAGAGGGCAGTATATGCTGCGGGCGAGGGCTTTAGCCCTCGGTTGCCCTGTTTTTTTGACTCGAGGCCATTTCGGGGCCTGTTTTGGAGGCGGAAGTTTTCCGCACGCACTCAGGAAAAGGCCCTGTTTGTTGCTGTGCGACCATTGTTCTACAGGTCGGTGAAAAGTTACCGTTAAAATTGCACTGTATGCCTGTGCGCAGAGACATTGGAAGTTACAGAATCATCCTTGTTGCCTGTTGATGCAAAATCGTCACTAGGAAGTGACTGTGTGGTCAAATACCACTTTCGTCAGTTTTGCAGATTTGCCCTTGTGAGGCTGAAGCTGTGTTTTTTGTAGTGACAGAATTTTTTGCAGTGTTCTGTAATGGCGTCTGATTCTCTTTCACAGATTGTCACTGAAAAGCTTGAAAAGAACAACTTCCAAGCATGGAAGTTTAGATTGATGAATTTCCTTATGGGAAAAGGATATTGGGAATTTGTTGCAGGAAATGAAGAAGAACCAGTTCTTCCTGATGTTCCCAATCAATAGCAAATGCAGGCATTTAAAGGATGGCATGAGAGAGCCAGAAAAGTTATGTACTGGCTGTCTATCAGTATTTTAGACTCTATGATTGTGCATATTCAGGATGCAAGTACGCCAAAGGAGGCATGGGATACTTTGTTAAAAATGTATAGCACAAATACGCAAGCCAAGAAAATGCAGCTCAAGCAAGAGTTGCACAATGTGCAAAAAGAAAGTATGAGCATCAATGACTACCACATGAAGGTGAAGAAGATTCCAGATGCACTTGCTTCCATTGGGTCGCCAGTGGAAGATGATGATTTAGTTTCTGTGACCTTGAATGGTCTAGGAAAGGATTATGCACAGTTCCGAACATCGATTTCCGTCCGTGAAATATTTCTTAATTTTGAGGAGTTGATTGCTCTTCTAATTTTTGAGGAGCAAAGAAATGGTGGTGCATCTTCTTTAGGAGGAACTTCAAAAGAAGCTGTCTTCTACTCAAATGCTGGAAGAGGTAGAGGCAGAGGTAGAGGAGGCCGATCTGGAGGCCGTGGTAGAAATCAGAATATGCAGCAAACTCAAGAAAACCAGTCCTATGGAGGAGGACGTGGTAACTCTAGAGGCAGGGGGAGCCAAAGAGGTCGTGGTGGATGGCAAAGAGGAAAAAATGCAAACAGCAATGTTGAATGCTACTACTGTGGTAAAATGGGTCATATGGCTAAAGACTGCTATAAAAAGAAGAATGACATCATGAATGGAAAATTGCAACAAGGGAATTATGCATCTTCTAGTAGACATGGTGATGACAGAAATGAGCATTTGTTTATGGTGCAGCACATGATCAATTATGTGACAAGTGCAGAAGAAAGCAATGATGTGTGGTATGTTGACTCAGGTGCATCAAACCACATGATAGGTTATGCAGAATGGATGCAGGATGCAAGGAAAATGGAAAAACCAGGATTTATGGAGACTGGTGGATGATACTGCACATTCTATTGTGCAGATTGGAAAAATTCCTTTGTCTATGCATGATGGGAAAAAGAAATACCAGTCGGATGTATTTCATGTCCCGAATATCACCAAGAACCTGGTTTCTGTTGGTTAAATGGTTGAGCAGGGCTTGCAGGTCAAATTTAATTCTCATGGATGCTTTGTTCAGGATATGAAAAATAAAGGTCGCTTGATTAGCAAAAGGAAAGAAGAAGGGCAGAATGTTTACGTTGGATGCAGACATGCCTAAATTGAGTGCAGCAATGTTTGCACATGGGACTGGTGTAGTTGCAGATATTAATATCTGGCATAAATGCATTGGTCATGTTAATGTATAGCGACTTAAATCAATGCAAGCCCAAAATATTATTGCAGGATTGCCTAAATTCAAGGTTGCAGAAATGCATAAGATATGTGAACCCTGTCAATTTGGAAAACAGGCAAGGAAACCATTTCCTAGACATGTTCAAGAGAGTAAGAAGCCATTGGACTTAATCCACTTTGATGTGTGGACTACTAAAGCCGCATCTATTGGAGGCTATCATTATTTTGTCACTTTTATTGATGACTATAGCAAAAAAGTTTGGGTGTATTTTATGAAAAAGAAAAGTGAAGTGTTTGGGCATTTCAAAACTCTTAAAGCTATGGTTGAAAAAGAAACAAGCCTGCAAATAAAATACCTAAGGTTAGATGGAGGGAGAGAGTACCTCTCAAATGAGTTTGTAAGGTTCCTGCAGGAGCATGGCATAAAGCAGCAATATTCATGCAGTCATACCCCACACCAAAATGGAATTGCAGAAAGGAAAAATAGGCATATTAGAGAGGTATCTTGTGCCATGCTCAATGAAAAAGACTTGCCAGATTTTTACTGGGCTGAAGCAGTTGCTACAGTAGTATATATAATGAACAAGACTCCCACTGCAGCAATACATGGGATGACTCCAGAGGAGAGGTATACTAGTAGGAAACCAGATATTTCTCATTTGAAGATTTTTGCTTGCATTGCCTATGTTCATGTGCCAGATGAGTTGAGATCCAAGTTGGATCCAAAAGCTAAGAAGTGCTTCTTTATTGGTTACTCTCTGCAGAGCAAAAAGGGTATAGATGCTATAACCCTTCTACTCTTAAGTTTACAGTGAGCAGAGATGTTGTTTTTTATGAGATGAGTAGCTAGTATAAACCAATAAATGTGATTGATGATGTAGATGCACAAAATGGTAATGCTGCACAGAATTCACAACAGTAGTCACAAAATATTAGTGGACTTGGAGCGTCCTCTAGCAGTGGTTCACATTCTTTTCCATGGACAGGCAGATTGAGATCATGAGAATCTCCTCAAAACAATGCAGATAGTGGTATGCAGGTTTCATGAAAAGGAAAAGAGAAGGTAGATCAGCCCATGTTTGATGTGAATGCAGGTCACTCTTATGTGGATGGCGAATCCAGTGGCTCAGAACAGAGCATTGATGATGAGTTGGGTATTCCTTCTATTGTTACACGTGGAGTAAGGAAGACCAGGGATGTTTTGAGAGCACCTGGGAGTGAACCTACTTTGCACAGGTCTACCAGAGCTAGGTATCCTATGGATAGGCTAAAATATGATGGATTTACAGCCATTCACTATGCCTATATGGTGAAAGTGATATAGGAACTAGAACCCATTTCTTTTGAGCAAGCCATGGGAAAAGAAAAATTGGAGAAAGCCATGGATGAAGAAATGGATGCCTTGGAAGCAAATGCTACATGGGAATTGGTACCTTTGCCTAAAGATAAGAATGCAATTGGTTGTAAGTGGGTTTATAAGGTGAAACACAATGCAGATGGTTTTGTGAATAGATACAAGGCAAGATTAGTAGGCAAGGGGTATGCATAAACATATGGCATTGATTATGAAGAAACATTCAGTCCGGTTGCAAGGATGGCAACCGTAAGAGCAGTCATTGCTATGGTTTCATCAAAGGGATGGTCTTTATATCAGATGGATGTAAAGAATGCCTTCTTGCATGGTGATTTACAAGAAGAGGTCTATATAGAGCAGCCACCAGGTTATGTGCATGTTGTTCATCCTGAGTTTGTTTGCAGGTTGAAGAAAGCCTTGTATGGCTTGAAGTAGGCACCTAGAGCATGGTCTGACAAGATAGGACAGTATTTTGTCACTATTGGCTTTCAGATCTCCAAGGCAGATTTCTCACTTTATGTGAGAAAAACAGAGAAAGGTATTATGCTACTTGTTATTTATGTTGATGATTTGATTATGACAAGTGACAGTGATGAAGATATCCTTCATGTGAAAATGCTATTGAAGCAGAAGTTTGAGATGAAAGATTTGGGAGAGCTGCGTTATTTCTTGGGCATTGAGGTGATTAGATCACCAAGTGAGATACGGCTCTTGCAGAGGCAGTATGGATTGGACATGCTGTCCAAATATGGGATGACAGGCTGTAAGCCTATTTCAGTTTCTTTGGAGCAGAATGTGAAGCTAAGCGCAGATGCAGGTGAGCTTCTGGAAGACCCTACTGTGTACAGATGCATAGTAGGAAGTTTGATTTATATGACTATTACCAGGCCAGATTGGAGCTATGCTGTTGGATTGGTAAGTCAGTTTATTCCGGCTCCAAGGAAACCGCATTTGGATGCCGCTAGACGCATACTCAGGTATGTGAAGTCCACATTGCAGTATGGACTATTTTATGAGACTGGAGTTCAGATATAGTTGCATGGATACATTGATGCTGATTGGGCTGGTAGTATTTTTGATAGAAGATCTACCAGTGGATATGTGTTCTCTTTTGGGAGTGCTGCAGTCACTTGGAGCAGCAAGAAACAGCCTACAGTTGCCTTGTCGAGCACAGAGGCTGAGTACAGGGGTGAAACAATGGCTACACGTGAGGTAGCTTGGTTGCATAAGCTACTTTATGATATGCATCAGCCTACAGATGGGCCAGTTGTCATTTATTGTGACAACATGAGCAGTATACACTTGGCAAATAACCCAGTCTATCATGCTAGAACAAAGCACATTGAGGTGCATTACCACTATGTGCGGGAGAGGGTTTTACTAGGTCTTATTGATCTAGTTTATTTCAGCACAGAGGATCAGGTAGCTGACATATTCATGAAGGCATTGGGCGCAGAGAAGCTACGCAAGTTCAGAGACCTGCTTGGTGTGCAAGAATTGGGATTGAGTTTGAGGGGGAGTGTTGAGATATCAAGCTCCACTTGTGATATGCCATGGTGACCGTTGTGCATTTATGTCACCGACTTGTTAGCTGCAGATGCGATTGGTACACCGCCCATGAATAATAGCTAGATGATAGCTATCCTTATCTACTCTAGTTCATGGCTCAGTTAGTATGCCACCTTAGTTAGTTGAGTTTGGTTTGAGACCCATATATAGGGTTCTTCTATTTCTCTGTACTAGAGTTATTTTGGCTTACACAACTAAGAAGAGGAAAACTGTTTTCAGCCTCCACCTTTGTATGTGTTCCCCCATTGTGTAAGTGAGAAAGCTACAAGTGAGACTCCTTCCTTCTCTCCCACAATCTTGACACTCTCTTCTTGTATTTTTGAGTGAGCTTCCTCTTGTATATATGATGTGTGTTTTTTAGCGAGCTTCCTCTTGTGTGTATGGTGTGCGTTTAGCATAATAACTCAAGCAAGTCCCCCCACCATACAATTCTTGCCATGGTATCAGAGTGGTGCCACTAAGAGAGGTTGGTTTTGAAGGCTGAAGTAAAGGAGAAGAAGTAAGGATTTGAGCAAGCAAGCAATGGGTAAAAAGCTCTCCCCCATGCTTCCATTCTTTCTCTTGGATAGAGCTTGTGGAGGCACCGGAACCATGGTGGCAGAGAAAAATTCTAAATTTTTTATGAGATTTGGTGTGCGAGCAAAGTATTGTATATTCTACAAATTAGTCCCTTAGGACAATCCTATCGCTTTTCTTGCCAATCTGAGGCCATTCTGAGCCTTGTTTTAGACCCGTAAGGTTGTGGATAGTAGTTTTAGGGTATATTGCAATTTCAGTTGTATTGATCGAAAGTGAATGTACAAGTTATAGATTTCTAATCTATAAGTTCTAAGGTATTTGTCAAGAAAAAAATATAAGTTTTATTTTTAAATATATTTTATATTACATATATTACATATTACTTGTATTATTGAGCAGTTAGTAAAAAAGATTGCTTGGTGTATTGATATGCACTTGTTGTGAAAGGTTGTAGAATACTTGCTTATTATTTTGCATCATTTTTGTGATAATGGCAGAGAATAATGATAACCCCATCATCGAGAAGCTAGAAAAAAACATTTACCCATCATGAAGTTTCATGTAATAAACTTCCTTATTGAAAAATGTCTTTTTGAGTTTGTTTTAGGTTAAGAAAAGAAGTATAGCTAACTAACCCTGAGACTGCACATGAATTAAAGGCATGGAAAGAATGGTATGCAAAAGACAAAAATGTGATATATTGGCTATTTGCAATCATTAACAACAGTATATTAGGACAAATAAAAAATACAGAACCTTCACATGCAGCTTGGATACTTTTTTAGAACATGTTTTTAGTAAATATAAAGGCATGAAATATTCAACTTAAGCAAGAGCTGTCGTACCTTTCCCATAAAGTAATTAACAATCTCGTTTCTAAGACCAAAGTTAGCAAATTGGCCCTTCCTAGAGTTTCTTCCTAGTGTTTGTTTTTGGGAAAACCTCTCAACTAACTGAAACCACCTTGCCATAGAACTAGATTTGTTGGGAATCCATCCACCCACTTCCCTCTATGGAAGTTCTAAGTTATCTAATTACTTACCACATTATGTGAAACATATAAAAATAGTTTCATTAATTAAAAATCCTTTCATGCATACTTGCGTAATTTACTCACGAACATACAATCAGAATAAAATAAATTCATTGATTATATTCCATAATGTGTGTTTTCTCGCTCATATAGGAGAAAAATTACAATTTCACGTGCTGCCTCATCTGGCACATCTACACGTCACCAGTCAACAGAGTAGAGTCTTCTCATCTTAGAATCATGGAATAGAGTCTACTCCTTCTTGATTAGCGTCTTTTCCTCATCAATGCTTCATTTTGTTTTAAGTTATACTATAGTATTAGGATATATAACTCTAAGGTATATAACTAACACATTCATTGTCTTAATTTTTTTGTAGGGGGAGAGGCGAATTACGAATTAAGAAGATGACTTTTAATTTCTTGTAGGTAAAAAAAATTACATCATCTTCCCCTTAGAGGAATCGAGATGTCCTCATCTTGAAAGAAGTTGGGGTATTGTTTACGTAGGGTTTCTTCATCAATCCAAGTGGCATACTCCTCAAGATAATCCTTCCATTGGATGAGATATTCTCTAAGGGTCCTATTCCTAAGGATTCTTTCTTTTACATCCAAAATTCTATCAAGTTGAAGCTCAAGTGCACCTTGGCTCAACATTAACTTGTTGATAATCAAGAGTATGATCAGGATTGGGTACATAGGGCTTCAAGAGACTTACATGGAATACATCATGAACTTTTAGGATTTTAGGAAGTTGTAGCTTATAAGCATTAGGTCTAAGAGCCTTTATGACTTTGTAAGATCCACAATATCTTGGGCTTAGCTTCTTGAATTTTCCCAAGGATAAGGAACTCTTCTTTGGGCGTACACGGATAAAAACCATGTCCCCTTCTTGGAAGATTTATTCTTTTCTCTCTTTGTTAGCATAGGCTTTCTGCCAATCCTTGGCAGCTCGTATATCTTGCTGGTTTTGACTTGTTCGTCCATCTCTTCAAGCATATTCTTAGAAGCTTCAACCTCCAAGGTAGGGTTGGAGAAGTTTAGCGGAGTTAGGCATTCTTGTCCATATAGAGCTTGAAATCCGATCATCCTAATGCTCTGATGATAGGACTCATTGTAAGAAAATTCCACCAAAGGTAAATATTGTATCCACCATCTAGGTTCTTTGCAACAATATGCCCTAAGTATGTCTTCAATGACCTGATTTACACACCTTGTCTGCCCATTACTTGAGAGTGAACTTAAAACAAAGCTGTGTACCAAGAGCTTCAAATATTCCCTTCCAAAAATTTGAAGTGAATAGAGAATAATGATCGCTGATAATTCTCTTTGGTAGTCCATGAAATCTAAAGATTTCCTTGACAAATAACCTAGCAATATTCTATGCTTTGTAGTTGGTTTTGACCGGGAATAAGGTGGGTAACCTTAGTCAAAATGTCCACAATTACCATGATGGAGTTGTATCCTCCTTGAACTGAGGGTAATCCAACTACAAAATCCATACTGATGAATTTCCATTTCATCTTTGGAATATCAAGTGGTTGTAGCTTTCCTAGCAGCTTAACTTGTTCAGCTTTTACTCGTTGGCAACTCAAGCATTTGGTTACATATTTAAGTTGTTGAGATATCGAGCTCCACTCGTGATACGCCAAGGTGACCGTTGTGTATTTATGTCACCGACTTGTCAGTTGCAGATGCGGTTGGTACATCGCCCCTGAATAATAGCTACATGATAGCTATCCTTATCTACTCTAGTTCGTGGCTCAGTTAGTATGACACCTTAGTTAGTTGAGTTTGGTTTGAGACCCATATCTAGGGTTCTTCTATTTCTTTGTACTTGAGTTCTTTTGGCTTCCAAAACTAAGAAGAGGAAAGCTGTTTTGAGCCTCCACCCTTGTGTGTATTCCCCCATTGTGCAATCAAGAAAGCTACAAGTGAGACTCCTTCCTTCTCTCCCACAATCTTGACATGGTATCAGAGCCTTGTTCGTGGTAAGGAGCTCAAGAAAGCAAGCCAAGCTCACGGTGTTCTGGTAAGAGGAGCAGTGTTGCTTTCATTTTCTGTTTTGGGAGCAGATCTCTGCAGGTAGCACAGCCGGAAAGTGCAGGAGTGCATTGTCTCAAGTTGAGACGCCCTTCGCGGTGAAGCAGGAGTGCATTGTCACTGAAAAGCTTGACAAGAACAACTTCCAAGCATGGAAGTTTAGAATGAGGAATTTCCTTATGGGAAAAGGATATTGGGAATTTGTTGCAGGAAATGAAGAAGAACCAGTTCTTCCTGATGTTCCCAATCAACAGCAAATGCAGGCATTTAAAGCATGGCATGAGAGAGCCAGGAAAGTTATGTATTGGCTGTCTATCAGCATTTCAGACTCTATGATTGTGCATATTCAGGATGCAAGTACGCCAAAGGAGGCATGGGATACTTTGTCAAAAATGTATAGCACAAATACGCAAGCCAGGAAAATGCAGCTCAAGCAAGAGTTGCACAATGTGCAAAGAGAAAATATGAGCATCAACGACTACCACATGAAGGTGAAGAAGATTGCAGATGCACTTGCTTCCATTGGGTCACCAGTGGAAGATGATGATTTAGTTTCTGTGACCTTGAATGGTCTAGGAAAGGATTATGCATAGTTTCGGATATCCATTTCAGTTCGTGAAAGATTTCTTGATTTTGAGGAGTTGATTGCTCTTCTAATTTCTGAGGAACAAAGAAATGGTGGTGCATCTTCTTCAGGAGGAACTTCAAAAGAAGCTGTCTTCTACTCAAATGCTGGAAGAGGTAGAGGCAGAGGTAGAGGAGGCCGATTTGGAGGCCGTGGTAGAAATTAGAATATGCAGCAAGCTCAAGAAAACCAGTCCTATGGAGGAGGATGTGGTAACTCTAGAGGCAGGGGGAGCCAAAGAGGTCGTGGTGGATGGCAAAGAGGTCAAAATGCAAACAATAATGTTGAATGCTACTACTGTGGTAAAATGGGTCATATGGCTAAAGACTGCTATAAAAAGCAGAATGACATCATGAATGGAAAACTGCAACAAGGGAATTATGCATCTTCTAGCAGACAGGGTGATGACAGAAATGAGCATTTGTTCATGGTGCAGCACATGAACAATTCTGTGACAAGTGCAGAAGAAAGCAATGATGTATGGTATGTTGACTCAGGTGCATCAAACCACATGACAGGTCATGCAGAATGGATGGAGGATGCAAGGAAAATGAAAAAACCAGGATTTGTGGAGACTGGTGATGATACTGCACATCCTATTGTGCAGATTGGAAAAATTCCCTTGTCTATGCAGGATGGGAAAAAGAAATACCTGTCCGATGTATTTCATGTCCCGAATATCACCAAGAATCTGCTTTCTGTCGGTCAAATGGTTGAGCAGGGCTTGCAGGTCAGATTTAATCCTCATGGATGCTTTGTTGAGGATATGAAAAATAAAGGTCGCTTGATAGCAAAAGGAAAGAAGAAGGACAGAATGTTTACGTTGGATGCAGACATGTCTGAATTGAGTGCAGCAATGTTTGCACATGGGACCGGTGTAGTTGCAGATATTGATATCTGGCATAAACGCATTGGTCATGTTAATGTACAGCGACTTAAATCAATGCAGGCCCAAAATATTGTTGCAGGATTGCCAAAATTCAAGGTTGCAGAAATGCATAAGGTATGTGAAGCCTGTCAGTTTGGAAAACAGGCAAGGAAACCATTTCCTAGACATGTTCAAGAGAGTGAGAAGCCATTGAAATTAATCCACTCTGATGTGTGGACTACTAAAGCTGCATCTCTTGGAGGCTGTCATTATTTTGTCACTTTTATTGATGACTATAGCAGAAAAGTTTGGGTGTATTTTATGAAAAAGAAAAGTGAAGTTTTTGGGTATTTCAAAACCCTTAAAGCTATGGTTGAAAAAGAAACAGGTCTGCAAATAAAATGCCTAAGGTCAGATGGAGGGGGAGAGTACCTCTCAAATGAGTTTGCAAAGTTCTTGCAGGAGCATGGCATAAAGCAGCAATATTCATGCAGTTATACCCCACAACAAAATGGAATTGCAAAAAGGAAAAACAGGCATATTGGAGAGGTATCTCGTGCCATGCTCAATGAAAAAGACCTGCCAGATTTTTATTTGGCTGAAGCAGTTGCTACAGCAGTCTACATAATGAACAGGACTCCCACTGCAGCAATACATGGAATGACTCCAGAGGAGAGGTATACTGGTAGGAAACCAGATATTTCTCATTTGAAAATTTTTGGTTGCATTGCCTATGTACATGTGCTAGATGAGCTGAGATCCAAGTTGGATCCAAAAGCTGAGAAGTGCATCTTTATTGGTTACTCTCTGCAGAGCAAAAAGGGTATAGATGCTATAACCCTTCTACTCGTAAGTTTACAGTGAGCAGAGATGTTGTTTTTGATGAGATGAGTAGCTGGTATAAACTAGTAAATGTGATTGATGATGTAGATGCACAAAATGGTAATGCTGCACAGAATTCATAGCAGCAGTCACGGGACCTGGAGCGTCCTCTAGCAGTGGTTCACATTCTTCGCCATGGACACGCAGATTGAGATCAGGAGAATCTTCTCAAAGCAATGCGGATAGTGGTATGCAGGTATCACGAAAAGGAAAAGAGAAGATTGATCAACCCATGTTTGATGTGAATGCAGGTCACTCTTATGTGGATGGTGAATCCAGTGGCTCAGAACAGAGCATTGATGATGAGTTGGGTATTCCTTCTATTGTTACACCTGGAGTAAGGAAGACCAGGGATGTTTTGAGAGCACCTGGGAGTGAACCTACTTTGCGCAGGTCTACGAGAGCTAGGTATCCTGTGGATAGGCTGAAATATGATGGATTTACAGCCATTCACTATGCATATATGGTCAAAGTGATACAGGAACCAGAACCCACATCTTTTGAGCAAGCCATGGGAAAAGAAAAATGGGAGAAAGCCATGGATGAAGAAATGGATGCCTTGGAAGAAAATGCTACATGGGAGTTAGTACCTTTGCCTAAAGGTAAGAATGCAATTGGCTGTAAGTGGATTTATAAGGTGAAGCACAATGCAGATGGTTCTGTGAACTGATACAAGGCAAGATTAGTAGTCAAGGGGTATGCACAAACATATGGCATTGACTATGAAGAAACATTCAGTCCAGTTGTAAGGATGGCAACTGTAAGAGCAGTCATTGCTATGGCTGCATCAAAGGGATGGTCTTTACATCAGATGGATGTAAAGAATGCCTTCTTGCATGGTGATTTGCAAGAAGAGGTCTATATGGAGCAGCCACCAGGTTATGTGCATGCTGTTCATCCTGAGTTTTTTTGCAGGTTGAAGAAAGCCTTGTATGGCTTGAAGCAAGCACCTAGAGCATGGTCTGACAAGATAGGACAGTAGCCTTGTCACTATTGGCTTTCAGATTTCCAAGGCAGATTTCTCACTTTATGTGAGAAAAACAGAGAAAGGTATTATGCTACTTGTCATTTATGTTGATGATTTGATTATGACAAGTGACAGTGATGAAGATATCCTTCATGTGAAAATGCTATTGAAGCAGAAGTTTGAGATGAAGGATTTGGGAGAGCTGCATTATTTCTTGGGCATTGAGATGATTAGATCACCAAGTGGGATACAGCTCTTGCAGAGGCAGTATGGATTGGACATGCTGTCCAAATATGGGATGACAGGCTGTAAGCCGATTTCAGTTCCTTTGGAGCAGAATGTGAAGCTGAGCACAGATGCAGGTGAGCTTCTAGAAGACCCTACTATGTACAGACGCATAGTAGGAAGTTTGATTTATATGACCATTACCAGGCCAGATTTGAGCTATGCTGTTGGATTGGTAAGTCAGTTTATGCAGGCTCCAAGGAAACCACATTTGGATGCGGCTAGACGCATACTCAGGTATGTGAAGTCCACATTGCAGTATGGACTATTTTATGAGACTGGGGTGCAGATACAGTTGCATGGATACACTGATGCTGATTGGGCTGGTAGTATTTCTGATAGGCGATCTACCAGTGGATATGTGTTCTCTTTTGGGAGTGCTGCAGTCACTTGGAGCAGCAAGAAACATCCTACAGTTGCCTTGTCGAGCACAGAGGCTGAGTACAGGGGTGCAGCAATGGCTGCATGTGAGGTAGCTTGGTTGCATAAGCTACTTTATGATATGCATCAGTCTACAGATGGGCCAGTTGTCATTTATTGTGACAACATGAGTAGTATACACTTGGCAAATAACCCAGTCTATCATGCTAGAACAAAGCACATTGAGGTGCATTATCACTATGTGCGAGAGAGGGTTTTACTAGGTCTTATTGATCTAGTTTATGTCAGCACAGAGGATCAGGTAGCTGACATATTCACGAAGGCATTGGGCGTAGAGAAGCTGCGCAAGTTCAGAGACCTGCTTGGTGTGCAGGAATTGGGATTGAGCTCGAGGGGGAGTGTTGAGATATCGAGCTCCACTCATGATACGCCAGGGTGACCGTTGTGTATTTATGTCACCGACTTGTTAGTTGCAGATGCGGTTGGTACACCGCCCCTGAATAATAGCTACATGATAGCTATCCTTATCTACTCTAGTTCGTGGCTCAGTTAGTATGCCACCTTAGTTAGTTGAGTTTGGTTTGAGACCCATATCTAGGGTTCTTCTATTTCTTTGTACTTGAGTTCTTTTGGCTTCCACAACTAAGAAGAGGAAAGCTGTTTTGAGCCTCCACCCTTGTGTGTATTCCCCCATTGTGCAATCAAGAAAGCTACAAGTGAGACTCCTTCCTTCTCTCCCACAATCTTGACATAAGTGTGTCACCTTTGAGCTTCTCCCAATGATAGCTTTTCCCAACTGTATTGAGAGTTTTGGCTTAGCTAGTATGTCTTGAGAATGGGGAATCATGAGCTTCCCATATTTTCTTCTTCTTAAGTTCTTGACTTGAAGGAATGCATAATCTTGTCCTGAAGTAGACAAGTCCTTCGTCAACAGAGAAGTTAAGATACTTTGTCTTAAGCTTAGGATTTTTCTCTTTATTTTGAATTTCCTTCAAGATGATTGTGTGCCTTCAAGACAATCATCTTAATGTGTCTTAAGCTTAGGATTTCCTTCAAGGAGAAGGCACACAATGTCCATATTTGGGATCATTGTGTGCCTTCTCCTTGGCTAGCTCAATGATTGGATTATTAGGCATTAATATCAGCTCTAAGAGGTTCTTCTGAGATCAGTGCATTGAGAAATGATTTGCGGCTTAAAGCATCTACAATTACATTCTCTTTGCCCGGTCTATATTTGATCTCAAAATCATACTCCTGTAAAACTTTGATATGTCGATTTAACCTCATACTTAGATCTAGTTGAGTGAAGATCCACTTAAGAATTTTATGGTCAATTACCAGTGAGAACTTCTTCCCAAGCAGATAATGTCTCCATAACTTAAGAGTGTGGATAATTGCAAGTAATTCTAGGTCATGAATAGCATAGTTTCTCTCGTGAGTCTTTGATTTCCTAGAGGAATATGCTACTAAATGTCCTTCATGTGTACACATCCCAAAGCAAGAGAACTCGCATTAGTCACCACTTCGAATTCTTTGCTAAGATCGGGTAGTTTGAGAATCGGAGTCGTGACTAAGGTTAGCTTGAGCCTGTCAAAGATAGACTATTCAACATGGGTCCATTTAATGGAAACCTACTTCTTGAGTAGGTCTATGAGGGGTGCAACAATCAAGACATAATTCTTGATAAAGACCCGATACCATCCTGTTAAACCCAAAAAGCTATGAACTTCGCTTACAATGGTTGGAGAGGTGGCCAATCTTGTACATCCTTGACCTTGGCCAAATCCACTGAAATTCCTTCTACTGAAACTATAAACCCTAAATACTCAATTTTCTTCTTGAAGAATGCACACTTCTTCTTCTTAGCATACAGCTTGTGAGTCTACATTGTCTCAAGAATTGTCCATAGTTGTGACTCATGACTTTATTCATCCTTGGAATATGTTAAGATGTCATCAAAGAATACAAGAATGAAATCATGAAGATAAGGTTTGAATATATCTTGCATTAATCTGTTGAAGGTAGCATGGGTGTTTTTTTATCCAAATGACATTATGATAAACTCGTAAATGACTGTACCTTGTGCTAAAGGCAATTTTTGGAATATCTTCTTTCTTGATCCTAATCTAGTACTACCATGATTTGAGATCAATCTTGGAGAAAATCTTCACTCCTTGTAATTGATCAAATTGTTAACTCCAACACGAAGAAAGCAAAAGGAAATAAAAAGGACGCAAGGCAAAGGCGGAAAAAAGGTATCCCGACAAAAGAAAGAAAATGAGAAAAGGCCAAAAGAGCAGGGGTAACCTTAAAAAGCCCAAGGCAAATTCAAAAGGGGAAAGGTGCATTTTAAAGTACAAAGGCACACCCTAAAATCTTGTAAAAGAGTGCCAGGCAGTGGAAAATCTGAAAAGTTAAAATAGAAGACAAAGATAAAGGCCAAGGCAAGAGAAATGGAAGACAAAGGCACACAAGGAAAAGCGCAAGTCAAAACTTTTGTAAAAGAGCGCAAGTGCATCATGGTTTAATTCAAGGAGCGCTAGGCTCTCACCCGTGCAATTTGTAAATGTAGACGGGCGGTGGAAAGGAAGCTAGGAAGATAGAATAATAATAGGAAAAAGGGCCTAGCTACGGCCGGCCATGTAAAAAAGGGGAAAAGGGGATGACCGCCCAAAAGGGTTTAGGGTTTTGTATATAAAGTTGAAAAGTGAATGAGAAGCTCATTCTTGTGTGTGGCCAAAAGTGACTCTCCTCTTCTTCTTCTTCTTCTTCTTCTTCTTCTTCTTGCTTGCTTGAGCTTGTGCTTGAGAGAGGGAGTGTGAGAGTGTGAGGGAGTGAGTGTGTGAGGGCGAGGGACAGTGTGGTGGAGAAGCTCTCCATCTTCTCCTCTCTTCTCTTGCCTTCCTCGTGGCTATGGAGCTTGGAGCGTGGAGCTTGAGGATGGAGCTTTCTTGAAGCTTGCACTTGGATCATGGAGCTATTGGAGTGCACGGGAGAGGAGGTAACTCGATTGGCATGGAGGTAAGCTCACTACACCCGTAGATATGGATGGCGCGTCAGCTATGTGAGAGGTAGCCATTAGTGCTCGGCTTGGAACGCTTGAAACGATAAGCGGTTCGTGGGTCTTGGTAGTTGAGTGAAAGCTCCCACACAAGTATTTCGTCGATCCTTATAATTGGATACTTATTCTTGATCATTACTTGATTTAGCCCTCGATAATCAATGTAGAGATGGAGAGTTCCATCCTTACTCTTCTGAAATAACACCAGAGCTCCCCAATGTGAGTTACTAGGTCTAATATATCCCTAATCTAAGAGTTGTTTAAGTTGTTCCTTTAGTTCTATGGCTTTCGGAAGGAACATTCGATATAGTCACTTTGCAAGTGGTGCAGATCTGAGTACTAGCTTGATTTCATGGTCGACTTCTCTCTCTGTTGGAAGATTAGTTAATTCTTCAAGAAATACGTAAGTATATTCTTTAAGCCACGACGGTTCATCTTCGGCTTCTTTATCCTATTCAGTTTTATTTAATTTTATTAGGTATACAGGTAATCCTTTTCTTAAACCTTTAATGATTCGAGGTTACTGTTATAGGTTGATGGCATTTGAATCACTAAAATATGTCGATTTGGTCCCTTCTTGTTGAGAGAGGCATGAACTCTTGCTCTCTCCATGTCAATTTCCAAAGTGGGACCTTCATCATATTCTACTTCCTTGAGGGTTATGCTGGCAACTCTTCCTCTAGATGTGGCTATCCGACTCGTTAACGGAATTGGCTTTGGCATATGTTTTTTTTGAGTTTTGGGCATCACCTTTGGATGTGGCTAGGATTGTTACAATAGTAGCACCTAAAAGTATCCTTATTACCAATAGTAGATGGAATAAAGTTTCCCACCTCAAACGTCTTAGCCTTCTTGCTATTAACAAATTGGAATTGACCTTGGGCTCTTTTTGCATAGCCCCTAGACATATTTTTGTTTTGGAACTTATTATTCCAAGGCTTATTGTTTCTTGGCTTGGACTGGAAATCCTACACAATCGGTCTTTCTCTTATCAATGCGTCTTGGAGGTCAGATGGACGCATTGCTTCAAGCCGTGTGTTCAAGGGATCATCTAATCCATGGCAAAACTTGGATACTTGCTACGCAATATCCATAGACAGTGCATACTTGAGAAGTGTTATAAAGTTCGAGTAAAGGCTTCCAACATCATTCCAACTTGCTTTAGACCAAAGAATTCATTCATATTTTGCATGCAGTATACTCCTAGAAGATATCGACCTCGCACTGCATCCTTTAATAAATCCCAACTAACAGATGCCTCGGAGATTCCTTGGTCTTTACACCATTGTTTCCACCAAATTTGAGCTTCTACTGTTAGCTTTAACTTGCCGATCATCACTTCATTAGCTGGGGAAATTCTAGTAGTAGTGAAATAATCTTCCATGGACTCGACCCATATTTTCGCTTCAGCCTCGGCATTTTTGCCTTTGCCATCAAACTCAGGTAGTTTGATTTGCTTAAGCAATAACTTCTTTACATTCAATATTCAGTATTTAGGAGGGTTCAGATATCCCTCTCATTGGTAGTTACGACAAGGGACTCAACCTAAGACAGCAATCCTATCAATTGGAATAACCTTGATTAATTTTTTGTATACATATTGATTTTGGGGAATCTGACGTCCTTCATTATGTAGAATGGGATTTGGATCAGAATCTTCAAAAATGAATAATTCTATGAGCTTCAGGCTTTCCATCCATTGAACTCGTCTCAGGTTAATATGGAGATAATCAAGACAATCAAACTCAATGTAACTATTTGTACCATATCTCCTCCATTGCCACTCAAGATAGGAAGGAAAGAAACTGTATATCCCTTCTAAGATAGTCATGAAACGTTTTCGCCATCCATAGTCGGAAGAGTGCATATAGCACAAAGCACTAGAAATTTCTTCCAAGCATCGCCGTCTTGGAAAAAAAATCATTATATAAACTAAATAATTTTCACAATATGTAAGGGAAAAAATATTTTTTAATTATTCTTAGTTGCTAGAATGGCAACCAATTTCATATACAATGGATAGACAAAACAATTTCTTTTGTCGTAGGGGAAAAATACATGGTTTATTTGAGATGGCTAGTTATTTGAGATGATTTCCCTAATATAATCTAAGCATGGCATTTAGATATATCCACTGGGTAATAATCGAGCTTTAAAGAATGGATATCTAAAAATTAGTACTTTAGAGGAAGATCAGGAAGTCCATCTTTGATGTAGTTGTGGTGTTTAGAGCGACCAACAACCATAACTCGGTCCATTGGGATGACCTTTGTTACTTTCTCATAAGCATATCAATTTAGTTTATCCTTTGGCAACATCACTACTGATGGGGTTGGAAGTCAACCAAGGCTCTAAGAGTCAATTGAAAATCCCTATGGTAGCAAAGCAATTGGACAAATACCAAGCTATCGACAACCGATACAACTTCATGGAGCAATTTGAAAGTCTGTGAGGCCAACGGCCTCGTTGATCCTACTCAAGACTCCCAAGCCTTTGGACTATGCTTAGGCAACAAGGGGCAGACCTGATACACAAGTCTAGATGCTGCAGAGCATACCGATTTCAATGGCTTGAAAAATCTCTTCATTAAGAGATTTTTCAAACCTGGATACTCTCATAACCTGTTAGTGCGACTTATGAATGTCAAGCAGAAAGAGAGAGAGGATATCCAAGATTATGTGACCCACATCAGGAGCATCTTCAAGAGAATCCCCCTGGGTGAGAGACCAATGGAAAGGGAAGTGTCCACAGTATTCCTCAACGGAATACGAAGCAAAAAGCTCTACAAAGCCTTGGCTGACAACTCAAGCTTACACCAAGATGCACTAGCAAGGGTTTTTGAAGAAGCTATTAGAGTGGATGACTAGCTCAAGGAAAGAGGATCCAGAGGATCAAATCAAGAAGATTTTGGTGCCAGGAATTCCAAGAGAGCCTCAATGTCAAGTGAGAGATCAGACCCAAGCACACACAATAAAGGAAAGGACACTAAGTCGGGACAAGATAGAGATCAAGATGGACATAGCCAAACTATAGGAGATGGTGAGACAACTGACATGCCCACACATCCAATGTGTGCATTGTGGCAGAAAACACTTGCCAACTGATTGTCAAGACCCAAGGTCATGACCTTGTGCTAATTGGGGTAGATTCAACCATGACACCATGCATTGTCGATTACCTCAAAGACTCCCATACTCGCAGCCTTACGATCAACCCCACCTTACAAATAGGTCACCGAACTTCCTGGGAAGGGGAGTCCGATTGGCTCTTCCAGCATCAAACGATGCTAAACCACTTGGACCACCCTATGTGACCCATCCACTGAGTGACACTCCAATCCACTATGTGGACGAGCCTAGCAACAATGAGCCTTATGTAACCCATATGTGTCGTACGATGAGGAAGGTAACGCTATCCTCATGGACTATTGACTAGTATTGGTGATGGCATTGGGTAGAGGAAGAGGCAAAGGCCTAGGAGGGAAAACCCAGATTCGGCTTGAATGTTTTCCTATGGGTAATAAGGCGAGGATTAGGAAGGAGGACAGGAGGTGAGCTATCACTTTGTTGATGAAGTGGATGCCTTGGTCGTTAACTAGTTCGATAGGGTAGCCAAATTGTGAGATCACTTGCTCCCATAGGAACTTAGCAGTGGTCCGAGTGTCTTTCTTTCTTGTAGCTTGCGCTTCTGCCCATTTTGTCAAATAATTGGTAGCCACAATAATGTATTTGGCTAGTGAATGTTGTGCTACAGGACTAATGGGTTCGATGAAGTCAATCCCCAATTTCTCGAAGGGTTGCCATGTGATAATTGGGGTTAGCTCCATATGATCCTTACAGATCGGGGCTTTGGTCCTTTGGCACTCGTCACAGTGTTTCACGGAGCGTGTAGCATCTCGGAAAAGGGCAGGGCATGATAGCTGAGACTACAGTATTTTGCAAGTTGTTGCTTGACAGATGATTTTTGATACCAAGAAGTACTTAAAAATAGCCAAAACTTCCAAATTTCAGGCAAAAAATAGACTTCGTCGAAGGTGGTAGTTGCAATCAGTACGTGCCCGAAAGTGCTTAAAAGACCCACAGGATGACAATTGGTAAATTTTTAGAATTTTTTCGTGTGTGAGACGAGACCCTGGGAGATGCCCGATAGTGGAGGACTTCAAGAAGGATACCCAAGATTTTTCAGACTTCAATTCGAGTACCGGACGAGGAAATGGGGGTGCCCGGGAGGCTGAGGCCAAATGGCAAGTGGGAAATGACTTTAGGGGGGCCCAAGAGACATGACTTTTGGGGGCTCCCTTTGGAGCCCCAACCAAAAATGAAATCATGGGGGGGGAGGGGGGGGGTCCGGTTTTTCACACGACATGCAGATGAAGGCGCCATCTTTCATAATTGGTGGAGAGGAGGCTATTGGGGCTGTAAACAACCCCCCCAACTGAGGAGATGCTCGGTCTACACTCTATATTTGCTCCCTATCGCTCCAGACCGTTCGTCATATGGATGCCTAGTTATGGAGAGCAAAAGCCAGTCTTTCTCTCTCCTCTTTCTCTCTCCTACATAGAGGCACTTCATGTGGCAAGAATCAAGAAGAGAATTGGGAGATGGAGGCTTGTCCGGGAGACACTAGATTGTTCCAAGAGGCTGAGGAGGATGAAGGTTGAAGATCTATGCTAAAATCCATGGCTAGTTGGTTGATGCACAGTCCCAATTAAATATTCAAAAAACCCGAGACACACAAAAATGTGGTATGCTCTATTTTATGAAAGAATTTTGCTTGTTTTTTATCGTTCATAGTCTAAATGGTGTGCACAAGGGTTGAAATTTTATTTGAATGTTCCTTGCATTATGTTTGAGGGCTACAATCACTGTTATGCAGAACTCGTATTGATTTATAGCAATTATAAACTTTCAAAACTCGAAAAAACACTAATTTTGACTTTGATTTTGAGTGGGAAAAAATGAGTGGATATGGGATAAAATAATGAAAAATATTAAGTTTTAGTTCGAATAATCAATCATTAAAAAAAACTAGAAAATACCTATTTTTTATTAAAAATAAATAGAAAAATAGAGAAAATAGAAAAAAATAGGTTTCTTGCTATCGAAAAATTTGGAAAAATAAGATCTATGTATGTGAATGTCTGACAGGGCTGAAGCATGAGGTTAAGCCACAGTTTGGACCTTGTCCTTAGTGTTAAAGTGCGTATTTATTGCTTTAACATTCAAAAAATGACATAAAAGACCCTCTAAACCTATGCATCGCAGCAGAATTTAAACGGTGAGGGGGACGATGATGTTATACAATAGTTTAAATGATGAAATGATAAAAAGTCTAATTGTTCTCTTTATGCATAACATTTAGGATGTGGTTTATTTGAAACTAATGGACCTAGCAGCACGAGGATTGCCTTGGTGCTATGTTCCTACAACGAAACATTGCGTATTAGGGGAAATTCATTGAAAGGGTTGTTTTGGCACGACACATAGGCTGATTTTAATTGTTTGTGCACAATAAATAATTCACCATTGCATGAATCATATACACATGGTATCTATTCCTGGCATGCATAGCAATTGGTTGAAGTATAAATGACCCATGCTGGAGAGAGTAAGGCACCCAAGCTGTAGGTCTAGATGGTGGGTCCAAGGGGGCAAGTAAGTGAGGATGGGTACATTCCTGGAATGATATAATATTAGTACCAAGAGTGGATTCTGTTTCATATGTGTCATATGTGTTAGCGACACATCAAGGGGCCAATCCCCAAGGTGTAGGAGAGTCGCAGTGGGGCCGTTGCAATCAGCCGAGGGGTGCCTGCTGTGTGGTTCTATGTGGTGAATTACACCAACATGTGTAGGGTCTTCCTCTGAGGAGTCTGAGAAGGTTAAGGGTTGGACTATAAATAGGATACAAATGCAAAATGTATGTACGATGGCAGGGCACTGTGCATGTTAGAGGTCCGGCTAGTGCTATAGCTAGTGTCGGCCCATTTTAGGTCCCATAAGTGGTGCATCTTCCGGGAGCCACTAACAAGTGGTGGTTCTTGAATCTAGGGTTTTTAGGGACCAAATAGTTGGTTTATGTCCTCTAACAAGGACCATCAAGCTGAAATACAAAAAGTAGAATGTGCGAAGAGGGCTAGACGGCAGTTGGAGATTGTAAGTCGCTATTCTCCTCAAAGGAGCAACCCATTACGCATAAGTGGTAGTGGTTCTAGTAACCTAAGTGCTACGAGTAGCTCTTTGAGTGCAAGTGGAAGTCTTAATACTTTTCTATTTCCAGTTAATCAATCCACTTCAAGTGGGTGGGGGTGTAGTTGTACCTACACAAACTCCTGTTGTCAATCCAGTTGTCGCCATGGCACAACCCATCACAATTCTACTAGCTACACTGGATTTAGTGGCATTAGGAGCACCGTTTCTCATTTTCCATGGGTTAGTAGAAGAAAATGGATAACTCCATATTAAGGAGTTCCAAACGCTTATGTTCAATTATCGAATCCAAGATGAAGGACACCTAATGATGTTCTTCAACATGACATTAAAAGGAAGAGCGGAAGCATGGTATCACGGTCTAGAAGTCGGAAGCATGCCCAATTCTTCATGACTTTCTGTAGAGAGTTTTCTCTTGAGAAGGGTGGACAGTATTGGTTGCGTGTCTTGAATGTAACACGCCAAGAGCCAAATGAGAATGTCCAGCCTATGCCAAGAAACTAATGCAAGTTCCTTGCAAGCTTAATACTTATATTCCCATTCCAGCGGCTACACAGTTGCAATATTTCCTACATGGATTGGATTTTAATATCCAGGTGTAGCTTAGTAGTGCCTCTTTGGTCGACATTGACATTGCTATTATCCAAGCAGAAGGAGTAGAGTCTTGCTTGCAAGCGGCTTATGCAGCAAGGATAAATTGGAGTGGTAATAATTTGGCCTTGACCAATGGGTATCAAGGGGACCCCATATCCAATGCGAATGGGAGAGGGGGTATCATGCCAAATTTGCCTATGTTACCAGCTCCTCCTAGTATGACTATGCCTCTAGCTAGTCAGGCGAGCTCACTAGATAGTGGTGGAAGCCAAACAATGAATCCTAATGTTGTCCCAGTAGGTCAGTGGCCAATTCCTAATCAAGTAGTTAGGCCGATGGGACGACAGATAGATGATTTGGGCTATGAGTCGAGTGCCTCTAATGTCCTTGGAAAAGTTAAGGACATGATGAAGCACTATATTGATATGATTTCTAAACAATACAGACAAATAGTTGTGGACGTCAATTTTCTTAAGAAGCAGCAAAATTTGATAGGGACTTGACGCCCTAAGGAGGGTGTCCCCTCAAGATTCAGCTGTAAGTGGTGTGGTGGCCAACATTTTCCTAGGAATTTTTCAAATGTCAAATGCGATATTTGCAGAAATTCTAGCCACTTAGCTGTGGAGTAAGATCAGTTCTCTCCAAAAAGGGAGTAAACAACCAGATCCAGTTAACTATCGTAGGAAAGGCTACTGTAGAGGAGTTACCTCATGGTAGTGGAGTCAACCTTATTGAGGCCATATGTGTCAATGATGCTAGAACTTCTAATCTATGAGCCGTAACAAGAGGTCAAAAGATCAAAGAGGGTGACAAAGGAATTGTAAAACCTATCAAGGGAAGCCCTAAGCAAGATGCTAGGGAAAAGCAAGTCATGAATCCCGATATGAAAGGTGGACCTTTAAGACATGTTGGTAGTAAATTTGATCTCAAGAAGGATAAAGGATTGCCAAGAAAGAATGTAAAGGCTAAAAAAGAGACACCAAAGCCGATTGAAAGACCAAAGGAGAGAATGGTTTGGCGCAAGAAGAGAACTTTGGCTAACTACCACGACTTTGACCTAGCAAGTTCTCTTTGCGAAGTTAAACCAATAGATTTAGGGCTCTCACAGTTTTTCCACAGCTAGAAAACTCTAGTTACATCTCTCTCACAGGTACACAGGAGTACTCAGGCAGGCTATCAGCCCTCTTGAAGACTATGGCAGCCTTTCTTGGAGATTTTCCAAGAACCATGGACACATTTGGAGGCAGACAGACAAATTTGACAGGTCCTCACTAATTTTCATGTAAGTTTCTTGAGGGTTTTGGGCAAAAAGGAGTGTAGCATAGTTAGAGAAGACCAAAAGCTCAGTTACTTTTCAAGAAGACCTTCTCTCTCCTCCTTCCTCCAAGCTGCCATGGAACCTCCAACCCAAGAACCTCAGAGATCTTGCCCCCCCTCTTCCTCAGTAGGAATGGTTGGTCCCAGTGCTTCTCCTTCATCTTGAGCAACATCTAAAGCAGCATAGAGCCTGGCCTACCTTGTCTGGAGCCTCCAGGGAGCAGCCCAAAAATCACGGTGCATTTTGCGTTGATCTTCTTGGCCTTCTCCCTCTTCTCCAGCTCAATCTCAGCCCTCCCTTGCTTCACTCCTAAGCTTTAGCACACCCCGGACAAGATTAAACATGGGTATTGACCCCCCCATCAGTTCTTGGCAGCACCTCAAATCCTACTGTGGGCAGCAGCCATGGCAGCCATTGAACCTTGAGCCCAGCTCATAACACTCTGAATCCCCTTCAATTTACTCTTCCTGGGAGCCTTGGGAGCAGCCACAAGCTTCAACAAGTGAAGATATACGGCATTGAAGAACCCCCATACAACCTTGGGCAGCAAGAAGAGGGGCAACCATGGAGCTCTTGAAGGAGGCAGTCATTAACTCTTCCCTAGGCTTGAACAAGGTATGTCAATTAGTTCTTTCTCTCTATTTTACATCCAATTGTTGAGCTCAGCCACCACTTGAGTCTTGGGTCAATGATTGCCAATGGGATTCCCACCCTCAGTCCACACCATGGGAATGCATGCATAGCTGGATAATCTTCAATCTCTTTCCCATTGATCAAGATTTTACTCTAATCCTTAACTGTTCTCTTGTTTGATTCCTATTGATAAAAAATTTGTAAGAAGGGTAAGTCATGCAATCAGTGAGTCACTGAATTGCAGAGGTAATTCCCCTTCCCAATCCCATTTCCTTATTGATCATGCATATCATGAAAAGCCCAATCTTCAATTTGTAAATGCATATCATGCTGGTTGCTTAATAATAAATGCCTGCCATGTATATTCCGGGTGAGGAAAATCCCGATGCCAAGCGAGGTGGCAAGACAAAAGAGGGGTGACCCCCCTTGCCATCAAAGACCCTGAAGAGATGCACAACCCGGCTTGGGGGGAACTTTGCCCACCTCCCGGTGATCCGAAGCCCAAAGAATTGTTGCAGGTGCAGGTACATTTGATGGAATATCCCGATCCCTGATCATTTGAGTCTACAACCCTCTATATGCATTGGTAATTTCATGAATCGCTTGGAAATGTACAGTGGATGCATGCAAGAAGGGCAGGGTATGCAGTCATGGAAATGGTCTCAGCAATAGAACTGTGGATGCAAAGGATGTATGGCTCCATGTGGCATTAAGGACCATCGTTGAGGCCCTGGATGTCTGGAATAAGTTCCTCACCATTGGGATAAGGTATGCTCCTTGAGGGAGTCTTTGAAGGGTATTGCAGACAGTCAGTCCCACACAGTCAGCCTGCAAAAGTTGATTACAACAAAGCCTTCTTGTGTAATTGAGCACGGGCTCTATAGCTCAATTTAAAGATGCATCCCCCCCTTCGATCTGAACTAAAAACCTCTCCATTCCACCCTACGGTTTGGAAGATATGCTCAATTTTGTGCTCAGAGGTACTGTGGGATAGGCATCAGTCCTACACAGTCAACCTGCAAAAGATGATTATAGCAAAGCCTTCTTGTGTGACTGAGTACAGGCTCTATAGCTTGATTTGAAGAGGGAATCCTCCCCTTCAATTTAAACTAAAAACCTCCCCATTCTACCCTACGGTTTGGGAGATACGCTCAGTTTTGTGCTCAGAGGTATTGTGGGACAGGTAGCAGGCGTACATAGTCAGCCCACAAAAAGTGATTATAGCAAAGCCCTGATCATTCACTGTCAGAGATATTTTTACATATCCTTGTAGAGGGGATTGAGAGCTTTCATTTGAATAAAAAATTTTGGCGATCGGTGCTTTCTAGCTCAAGATATTGTCATTTCTGTAACAAGGGGTTTGGTGGACTGCACTTGGGATGGCAGGCCACAAGGGTAAAGCAAAGGCCCAACAGGACTTCCAGCATGAAATAAGAGACTCCCATGCCTCAATGAATGATCCTAGTTCAGCCCAGGAGGATTGTGAAGACATGTTTGAAGAGGGTGCCCCCGAGATAGACCGCTTATCTATGCTCAACCAAACCTTATGCCAACATGAGACCCGTCATGTTGAACGACATCAAGAGATGGAGCAACGCCACAGGGAGATGGAGACCCACCAAGATCACTGTCATTCTTTCGAGATGATGGCCAAGATGGACTTACTCATAGAGCGCATGGGCGCCCTCATCCCCGCCATTGCCCCCCCCCCTCGAATTGACCCAAGGAGTATGTCCCTCCACGTGAGGCTAACCGCCCTCCCCCCTTGGAAACCGGGCGTAGCCCACAAGGTCTCGGTGGTACCCATGGCATTCCCCATAGCACTTATGAGACGGGTGAGCCTTCCACCCGACATGATGAACCCCTCCTTCCCTCCCCTGTTACGAATCCTTCAAGCCCATCCTTGGCACCCCAACTCCCCCGTGACGGAAGTTATTTGCACACTCAGGGGAATGGCTCCAATGCAAATCTTGGGAAGCATGAAATGCACGGAGTACATGGGCAGCATGCACATGGCAGTTTTGGGCAGCATGGCCATTTTGGACAATTTGGTCCTCATGTAATGGAAGGGCAGCATGGCCCCCATAGAAATTTTGGACAGCTAGGGATTGGACAGCAAGGCATGTATGGGCAGCATGTAGCACATGGCATTCATGGACATCAAGGCCCAAATGAGCTATGTGACAAGATTGTGTTTACTAAATTTAATGGGCAGTCCTCATCCCGAGCTGAATTAGAGGAATGAATCTCTAAATCGGAAGCCTATTTTCTCATCTACCCCCGTACCGATGAGGCGAAGATTATTTTTACCTCCCTTCATTTAGAAGGTTTTGCCCACACATGGTGGAGATTCGTTCAAAGAGAAAATCAGCAGTTTCGTAATTGGAAAGAGTTGAAGATGCATATGATCCAAGTTTTTGTCTCCCCGGTGGAAAAAGAACGCTTGGCTAGGCAATGGTATCAGTTTGATCAGCGAAATCTCACCGTGAGGGAGTAGACCAACCAATTTATGAACCTATCCATGTATGCTGAGGCTGTCAGTGATGAGGCCAAATTGCATAAATACATTTATGGGCTACTATGGTTGGAAATACCATCTCAATGAGGGCATGCAGCCCATTGCAAGGCAGCAAAGATACCCTATCAGGTAACCCTCATATGATAGTAATTATCACATCAACAATGCAGGGAATGGCAGCCCCAAAATCCTCACTTACCCCACTTTTAATGCTGAAAGGAAATATGGCAGTTTTGGGACAGCACCCCCTCCAAAAGTGACCCAAAGTATGCTGAAAATAAGACACGGAATGGCTTCAGTCCTAATGGTCAAAAATTCATTCCTCCTGAAGTTGTCAAGGATCTAAAAGCTAAAGGCTTGTGCTTTAAATGCGGGGATAAGTACACGACTGATCATGCATCCAAATGCCCCTTTAAGAATGCCAGTGCCAAGTTTAATAGCATGTATGTGCTAGAAGATAGTGACACATTAGAAGAGGACTTATATGACAACTCTTCCATGATGACACTTGTTGAAAATGCTGAATATGAAGAGGATCTTGATACCGATCAGTTTTATGACTCACCTAACGAGTTCCCTTTTGACCCCAGTGACTGCCCCATGGATGACATGCTTGGGAATGACCCTTGGCACCCCTCATTCACCACTATATCAGCTTGCTCGATCTCCATGGATGCATGGACTGGCTCTAGGAGCCTAAACATCCTATGAATACATGGTAACATTGATGGAAAGAGTGTATACATTCTCATAGATAGTGGCAGCACGCACATTTTTGTGAATAAATCGACTCTTGGCCGTTTGACATGTGTTCCCACTGAATTACAGCAACCTCTTCGGGTTCAAATGGCCAATGGAAATGAGGAAGTGAGCTCCCATGTATGCACACAAGTGTCTCTTATGATGGCCGAAAATTACATAGCAAAGGTAGACTTCATTACCCTTAATATGGGCCTCGTGGATGTTGTTTTGGGATGTGATTGGCTTCAGCAGTTGGGAAAAATCTCTATGGACTTCTCTCAGCTGTATATGGAGTTTGTAATGCATGGGCAGCTTGTACACTTGGAGGGAATCAAAGAAATTGCAGATTTTTAGCTTATAACAGCAAGACAACTCAAAAAGGAATTCAAGAAATGCTCCTAGATCTTTGTCTTGCATTTGCATAAGGATAATAATGACCAACACACCTTGGGGAAGCAAAATGCAGCACTAAAAGCGCTTTTGGCTGAATATGAGGACCTATTTTAGCCCCCCACTACCCTTCCCCCTCAGAGATTGGTGGATCACCCGATTGACTTGGAGCCCCATGCCAAGCCCATCAATAAACCCCCATATCGACTCTCTAAATGTTAGAGAGAGGAAGTAGCAAAGCAAGTCAAGGAGCTCACTGAAATGGGATTCATAGAGTCTAGCTCTTCCCCTTATGCCTCCCCGGTTCTATTGGTTAAGAAAAAGGACGGATCCTTCCAGTTGTGCATTGACTACCGTGATCTCAATAAGATCACCGTAAAAAATAGATACCCCATCTCTCAAATTGATGACTTGCTTGATGAACTCAAGGGAGCACGCTACTTCACCAAGATTGATTTGCAATCCGGTTACCACCAAATCAGAATGAGGGTAGGTGATGAAGTCAAAACAGCTTTTCGGACTAACCATGGCTTGTACCATTTCCTTGTCATGCCATTTGGGCTCACTAATGCACCCGCCACGTTTCAGAGCTTAATGAATAAAATATTGCAGCCATGGCTTTTCCAGTTTGTGTTGGTATTCTTTGATGATATACTCATTTACAGCAAGTCACTGCATGAGCATCTGAAGCATGTCAGGCAAATTTTTGATGTAATAAAAGAGAGCACCAGGTATTTGCCAAAGAAAGCAAGTGTGCCTTCATGCAAACAGAGGTTGAGTACTTGGGACACATTGTAAGTGAAAAATGCATCCAAGCTTATCCTAAGAAAGTGCAATGTGTCCGGAAGTGGCCCACCCCCACTACCACTACCTCATTGCGTGGGTTTCTTGGCCTCTCCTCTTTTTATCAGAGATTTATTCGCCATTATGCCACAATTGCAGCCCCGTTAATAGACAGGCTAAAAAAGAGGCTTTCCTATGGGATGATTTGCTGACCGCAGTTTTTAACAAAGACTTGCTCACTTCAGCCCCCATCCTTGTATGCTCCGACTTTTCAAAGGATTTTACCATCCAGTGTGATGCTAGTGGATGGGGTATTTGATGGGACCTGAAATGGGCCAGCACTGGCTGTAGCACTAGTCGGACCTCATGCTCATGACACACAAACACCCTCACGGCCTCGCAAACCAGGAGCGTCAATCTAATGCTGAAGGACAAACTGCCCTAAAACTTAATTCCTGCATTTATAGTTTATAGTCCAACATTTCCCTAAAACTCCTCAGAGGGAGATCCCAAAGTACTTAGGCATAACGCCTCGTCACACACATATAGGAGGCACTCCATCGACTAATAGTCGGAGCCCCACTGCAGCTCTCCTACATCTCAGGGATTGGCCCTTTGATGCGCTGCTAAACATATAACACAAATGAGCACAAACTCCTCTCAAGGTACCAATATTTTACGTTCCAGGATGTACCATTCCTCACTACAATTTCCCTTTAGGACCCAACAACTAACCTACAGCTTGGGACATCCTCTCTTACTCATCATTGGTCACAACCTAAGGAAGACAGGTGCCATGCATCCAGGAGGTTTTTTTGATACCTTTTAATTATTATGCTTAATGCAAATCGTGTATGGCTATGTGCTCAGACAAAAGAAAGATCAGCATCGTGCATGGTGCATAAAGCATTTTTTCCATGAATTTTACTAGCACGTGCTGAGTTGAAAGGAGGCACCGAGCCATATGCCCATGCTACCATCCTCTTTATTTAAACCGTTTCCTATATGCCAAGTGCAATGCATAAATCAAATCTTTCTTTATCTTTCAGTGTTTCAACCCCCTTTCCTCTAACTCTCAGCATTTGCCAATCTCGTGCTTTGCCATTGTTATACATTGCACAAACATAGATATAATTTTTCCTAATTTTCCTCAGTCCATTTTCCATTTTTTTCTAATTTTAAAC
Organism: Lygodium microphyllum; assembly: GCF_053477565.2. Classification (NCBI taxonomy): domain Eukaryota; kingdom Viridiplantae; phylum Streptophyta; class Polypodiopsida; order Schizaeales; family Lygodiaceae; genus Lygodium; species Lygodium microphyllum. The sequence goes on from NC_141138.1 coordinate 47,998,861, forward strand.
TCATTTTCCCATTTTTAGGTATTTTTTCCTATTTTTCTTTAATAAATAATGATTGAAAATGATAATTAATTGTGGGCTGTGGCCCTTAGGTTCATTGACAGCAAAAACTCAGATTTAGTTGGTGTGACATATCATATTTCTCATTTATATAGCAAAAAACCCAATTTTACCCTTAAAATGCATGTTTTTCATGCATTTTAACACTAATTCCGGCTATGTAGCCTTATATTTTTTTATTTTTAGAGCATAAATTGATCAAACTCATGGCAAACAATGTCATAAAGAACTTTCATCCCATATGAACAAGATTTCATAAAGTAAATAGCATAAAAAGATCATTTTTCTTCATAAAAATAGCATTACCGCTTATTTTCAGGTCTCGGTTTCTTGGTCTTGATTATGGGACTGATTTCCAACATGTATTTAATGCTCAGCATCTTCAAGAATAGGACTCTTCATGTCTCCATCCATCCGAAAGCAATCCGGTCTCATCCGGACAAGCTTTCCTCCATCGTTCTTCATTGTCTTCTTCCACACAAGAACATCCCCTTAAGGGAGAGGGAGGGAGGAGAGAGAAAGACTAGAATTGGCTCTCTTTATTCAGGACACCATTGTACGGACGAAGACATGCGATAAGATCGGCCAAGAAGGAGAAGATCAGCCCCAAGATTGGTTGTATGGTGTACTCACAGCCTGTCATCTCCATCTCCATCCATGGAGGCGAAAAAAATGGTGTGAAGATGGCGCCCTCTTCCTCCATTATCTCTCCACGTTTTTTCATGCTTCTAGATCAAAAATTTGAAGGGGGGGATTAAAATGTCCCAAAGGGCATCCCTTTTGGTCTTCTCCAATGTCCACCTTTTCATATCTTGCCCCATTTGTGGCCATTTCCCTGTCCGGTGTCCAAATCGAGTGCTGTAAATTTCTGCGCATCCATCTTGACATCCCGCATTGGCCGGCAACTCCTGACAACCGGCATGGGAGTCTGAAAAATCATCAAAAATTAACAAGTGTCGCTCGGGCGCCTTTAAAGCACTTGACGCTTAAAATCGTCCTAGCTGGAGCCGCCGCCTTCGACGTTGAATATTTTTCCCTTGATATTCGTAATTTTTAGCTATTTTTAAGCATTTCTCGGCATCAAAACTCCGCTCTCATTGGTGACCACGGGATAGGGCGACTCAGCCTGTCGAATCCCACAGTAGATCTGTACAAAACAACCAAAGAAAGCATCAAGCTGATACAAAATAGATACATACTAAACATAGCACAATGCTCACCCTACCCCCGACAAAACCAAGGCATGACATCCACAAGGAGTAGACCTAGCATAATCTGATAAAAGGTTCGAAGCTAGTTACTAACCAACTGCTCCAACACGGTCAAACTAAAAAGAACTGTCAAAGAGGTTGCCCTAAGTGGTGGTCTGAACTACCTACCGAACTAAGGACAACACAACCAGGAGCTCCTACTAGACGAGGACTCCTATAGCCTGATCAAGAAGTATTTTCTTTTAACACATTTCTTCTTTTAGGGTTTGTATATTTCCATACTTGGGCATGTAAAAAGGAGGGAGCTGAGCGTAGTGACCCAAGGAGAACAGGGCATCGGCCTCAGGTCATGTCTCAGTACCCAAGAACCTACCAAGCCCTCGCAAGATGACACTTAATCCATTTTTGACGCTCACTTTTATTTTCGCTCCAACCTTCCTGACTTTCTTCATTTCCAGCAAGATACTACCCCTAGGAAGACAAGGCATCGGCCCCGGGTCTGACTCGTCCCCAGGAACCTACCAGGCCGTTGCAAGGCGATGATCAACTGCTTATAAATTTTCTTTTCTTTTCTATTTTTATTTTTTACAGGGGGTTAGAACCCCTTTTTACACACCTCTGTATATATTGATTTTCTTTTAAGATATTTAGGGTTTTATTTGCATCATCATTATTTTCTTCTTCAACAGGCTGCTCTAACTACCTCACAACTAACAAGAACTCCTAGAACGGCTGCCTAGCAGGCTAGTAGAATATGGTCACTAGAACTGCCTTCTAAAATAGGTCTTTCAATGCTTGACAATGTCTTTACAGGAGGCAACGACTACTCAGGCCTCCCTCAGACATACCCAACCTAAACCTGGGACTTCATGCCTTGGACGCCGGTCCCCAACCAAGAAAAGAAAATCCCCTACAAGTACACGGACACATAGATCATAAAAACACGGTACTCATAAAGGAGAGATATCACCTGGATAGGGCCACAAGAAGCTCCCACGCAACAAAAGGCTCCTTCCAAGCTCTTCTTCCAAACTTGTCTAGCACAAGACTAAAACAAACATCCATTAACCGCACCTGTACTAAACAGAAAACTAGCCCTCTTGGCCTAATGAAATAAAGCACTTCACTACAAAACTTGATCGGCCCTCTTGGCCTAATGAAATAAAACATTCAAAACCTCGCAACACTAGCCCTCTTGGCCTAACGAGATCAAACAGAATAGCACCTACACATCCTTTCATGGAATAGCACATATATACAATAATAAGCTCCCTTCCAAGGAGGAAAACTACAGGGCTCCCAGCCCTAAACTAAATGCATAAGGTTATGACCCATCCCTCCTACATATATAGCAAGAGGCATACACATAACATGTTGTCTAATCAACCTATGGGTCCAGGATAATAACGGTAGATTGGTCTCGGCTACTCTTTGCATCACCCATATCAACCATCGTTTGCCATATATTGCATGCTCTGATAACATTCCCCACAAGCAACTGGGTCCTATTTCATCATTGATGGCGATATCCAAACTAGGACCACAGTTGAAGAAGAGGTCTTCCTCATAAGCAAGATTTGCCAAAGAATCTGCAAACTGATTCCAGTAACATGGAATCAGCTGAAAAGACACTCTCTCAAACTCCTCAAGTAGGGTCATAGCAGTCCGATGATACATACAAAGAATGGGATTCCGCACTGTGTACGTCCCATCTAGCTGATTCAGGATCAACTGGGAATCCCATTTTACTAACAACCGACGAATACCACCTTGTTTGGCAATATGCAGTCCCATAATCAAGGCTTTATACTCCACCATATTGCTAGCGAATCCTACCCCGAGATAAGCAGCTAACTTCATCGTAACTCTATGTCGGGGATCTCGGATTACTACTCCAACACTCCCTTTTTTATTAGGGCCCCTGCATGCTCCGTCAAAATATAATGTATACGCCCACAATGGGTTTACACAGCCTGCCATCACGAACTCCTCTATTCGTAATTATGATAATCAAAGTTTAGCATGTTAAGAGGATGAACAGACGGCTCCGTCCCACCTTCTTCATTGAATTCAACAGGGATACTTGTCAACTGTTGTAAGCAGTGATGGGTAGAAGACTTTGATCTCCCACACAAAGGTTCCATCTTCTTGCTCAATCACTTTGTATCCTTTGCTCCACTAGATAAGTTTCCCCTGATGGTATCTCTGCTCCAGATATGGGTGCTCCAAATAAGGAATTAACCGCCCCATCCACCAGCTTGTAAGCTCTTTTGCAGGTCTCAAATCATCTCCAGCATGGACTTGCAATGCATTTCTCTATATTAGCATACTTAGAAATAATAAGGTTTAATCTTATTAAGATTAACCTTATTTTTAAACTCTACTCCCTATAGATCAGCTAATAGGGCCATAGACCTATCTTTCCCTAACCTAATAATCTTGTAGGGGCCATCCCATTTAGGTTCTAGCTTCCCTGGAAACAACTCCCTACGTGCATCATAATAGAGGATTAATTGCCCTTTTTTAGAGGTATATTTCTTCGCTTTAAGGTCATGCAACTGCTTCATCCAACGTTTAGCTACCTCCTGGTGTAATAAGCTCTGCAAGTTCAGCTCATCCAGGTTGGCTATGGTCGTGAAATGTTCAAAAAAGGAAGCCTCATCTCCCAAGGAGTGGTTAATTGCAAACCGTATGGTTGGCAATTCGATTTCAAGGGGTAACACACACTCTTCCCCATAAACCAATTTAAATGGAGTATGGCCGGTAGCTCACTTGAACATTGTATTGTACGCCCATATTGCCACATACAACTTCCTGTCCCAGTCTCGTTTCTTCTCAGAGACTATCTTAGACAAGATACCCACAAGCTACTTATTAGTACTTTTCACCTGCCCATTTGCTTGCGGATTATAAGGAGTAGTTTTATTGTTCTTGATTTGCCAAGCCTCAGTCAAGCTTTTGATCACTTTGTTCAAAAAATGTGTTCCACGGTCCGACATTAATTCTTTCGGTGGACCAAAACGGTAGATAATCTGCTCTAACAGGAAACTTGTAGTCTCTTTTGCATTGTTCTGCCTCGTCGCCCGCGCTTCTGACCATTTTGTAAACTAATCAGTTGCTACTATAATATATCTCTTCTGGGTAGTAGACGACGGAGTAATAGGACCCACAAAGTCAATGTCCCACTTCTCAAATGGAAGGATAGCCATGATAGGCGTAAGTGGTCGTTTCCTATTCTCTCTACTGTCATGTCTTTGACAGGTATCACATCTCTTAACATACTCAAAGGAATCTTGGAGGATGGACGGCCACCAATATCCAGCTCTTAAAGCTTTCTGCGCCGTCAACCGTCCAGCAAAGTGCCCTCCACATGCAGAGTCATGACACTCCTCCAAGATGAAAGGAACCTTGTCAGGCATCACACATCGGCAATAGATATTATCAACACCTTGCCGATATAGTGTCCCTGCGATTAAGGAAAACTTCAAAGCCTGTTTTTTAATTTTCCTCTTTTCAGACTTTGACAAACTAGCTCCCGTCTCTCCTGTTGATAGATAGTGTGTAATAGCAGCATACCAAGATGAGATAGAAGCTGTATCAATTTTAAACATTTCCTCAATATCACTTCCTTCAGCCAAAATCTCTTTCGACTCCCTGAAATCCACAAGGCATTTCACAATACCTTGCAACCTCGGTGGCTTACTCTTAATCTCATAATCGAACTCCTACAAAGTGATTAACCACTTTGCCAAATGATCAAGCGGCTGTAGCTTGTTCATAAGCAATCTAAGTCCTTCCGCCTTCGTATAGAATACTACCTTTTCATAGAGGATGTAGTGCTTGAATTTCTTAGTCCCAAAGACCATCGCAAAGATGTAGGTGTAGTTGATCTCTGATATACCCAATTTGTGACTAGCAAAAGCTATCGAATGATACCACTTTTCCTCCCAAATTTGGACTAAACAACAACTAATACTATGCATGGTGGCTATTGAAAATATATAGAACACCTCACCTCTTTTAGGTGCTTTTAAAACGAGTGCTTTTACTAGCTCCTATTTCACATCCTCAAAAGCTACCTTACAAGGGTCGCTCCATTCAAATGAACAGGTAAAGGATAATAAATTCGTTAATGGCAACTTCCTTTCTGCCAAGGCATTTATAAACCTCCAATAATACCCTATCGACGATAGAAAGCTATGAACCTCTTTTGGAGTGCGTGGTGGACTCATAGCGACTATAACCTTGATCTTTTCAGGGTCAGTTTTGCGATTCCTACTGAACTGACCACATGGCCTAGCAATAGCCCATAAGGCACTCCAAAGACACACTTCCGTGGGTTAAGAGCAATACAAAATTGTCTGCAATGCTCAAAGCATTTTCTTAAAATAACTAACATCCTTTCCCTTATATTGGCTGCCCCCAGGTCATCAATAAATACTTTCAACTCATCTGGGAAAATGTCACCAAAGGTCTTGTCTGTTGTTCGTTGCCACAATCCAGGAGCATTGCACAAACCAAAGGCCATCACATGGTACGCAAAAGTACCAAAGATGGTAATAAAACTCGTTTTCAACTTGTCCTCTTCTGCAATTGCCATCTGGTTATATCCCGCAAAGCAATCCATGAATGAATATATTTCCGTACCCACTAATTGATCCAAAATCTGGTCAATAAATGACAACAGGTAGTAATCCTTAACTGTCTGCTTATTCAACTCTCTAAAATCCACACATAATCGAATCTGGTTATTTTTCTTCTTCCTGATAACAACTGGTGAACACCATTCTGTGTGCTGAACAGGGAAGATCAAACCAGCTTTCCTTAGCTTCTGTAACTCCTCAAACAACCCGTCCCTCAGTTCAAAAGGCATACGCCTTACCTTCTGACGCACAGGATGACTGCCATCTTTTACAGGAATAGTATGAACAGCTAGGCTGGGAGGAATGCCTCTCAGCTCATCATAACTCCAAGCAAAGATATCGCGGAACTCTTGAATCAAGGACACATAGTCCTCCCTTTCTGCTGAACTAAGCATAGAACCTAATTTAATTGGCCGCAAATCATTCGGTGTGCCAAGGTCTAACTCAATCACATCCGCATCTCTTATCCTATCTTGCAGCTCTATCAGCTCATTTAGAGTTATCTGATAGATATCCTTTGTAGTGGACCCCTCTTTAGATTCATCACTGGATGATGTCTCACTACCAGATGGATCGTCTGCTGTTTCTAATTTAGTTGATGATAAAGAAGCTCTCTCACTTTGAGGAGACTCTAGGTAAGCATCGACTACTACTCGATTAGTACCTCTACCTAAAACCACTCGACCAACGGGTATATCGACTTGACAGTCTGTTCGTAAGATCCAAGACCTACCTAGAAAGACTCGATAGCTAGGACAATGGCATGTTCCACTAATATTCGATCCACATAAGCTGGAACCCTAGGGCAGTTCTTTTCAGCATGGTCAAACCAATCTTCCCCTACTCATGCTATGCCCAAGGGTTCTACAATATACCCAATATGCAGGATCTTCTTAAATTCCTTGCGTACTCCTGGAGATAATTTAATCAATTGCAAGAGGTTCACATCTAGTTTGACTTCACAAAGAGAACTTGCTAAATCAAAATCATGATAAGTAGCCAAAGCTCTCTTTTCTCGCCAAACCATCCTCTCTTTTGGTCTTTGGACCGGTTTTGGTGCTTCTTTCTTGGCTCTTGCCTTCTTTCTTGGCACTGCCTCATCCTTCTTAGGGTCACCTTTTCTGTCAACCGGCCTTAGCGGTTCCCCTTCTATGCTAGGATTTTGGACTTGTGTCCCCTTATCCCCTTGTTTAGGGTTTACCTCAACCGGTTTTGTATTATCTTTGTCAACCTCTTTAGCCTTTTGGCCTCTTGTCATGGCTCTTAAGTTAGAGGTTTCAGCATCATTGACTTGTACAGCCTCGATAAGGCTGACTCCGTTGCCTTGTGGCAACTCTTCTATAGTTGTTTTTCCCCTCTGCAATATTTGTCTTGGTGCATCATTCTGCTGCAAGTTATTTCCTTGTGCTTTATGATTCACTGGGCCCGGTTGTTTACCCCCTTGTTGGAGAGAACTAATCTTACTCCAATAGGTAGCAGCTAAATGGCCCAACTTCCCACAAATGTCACATTTCACATTTGGACAGTTTCTAGGGAAGTGCTGTCTACCACACCATTTACAACTGAATCTAGAGGGTCCACCCTCTTCAGGGCGTCGACTCCCTATCAGATTTTGTTGCTTCTTCAAGAAATTAACGTCGACAGCTATTTGACGATATTGTTCGGAAATCATATCGGTATAATGCTTCATTATGTCCTTAACTTCGCGAAGGACATTAGATGTACTCGACTCGTAGCCTTGATCATCGACCCATTGTTCCATTGGCCTAACAATCTGATTTGGCATTGGGTGTTGACCGACAGGAACAACATTAGAATTCGAAACTTGGCCTCCAACATTTGGTGGAGCCAACTGACTTGCCATAGGCATAGTCACACTGGGGGGAGCCGGTAGTAAAGGTACATTCGAAACCATACTCCCTCTCCCAATAGGGTTAGTCATAGGCATCCCTTGACTTCCATTCGTCAATGTTGGATTGCCGCTAGGTACTAAACCCCCATTAACATTCATTCGAGAGGAGTAGGCCATTTGTAATCATGCTTCTACTCCCTCTACCCACGTAATAGCGGTGTCTATGTCTGCCAAGGCCACACTGCTCAATTGTACTTGGATATTAAAATCCAACCCATGCAAAAAGTATTGCAATTGGACAGTCGACGGAATGGGAATGTAAGTTTGCAACTTCCGAAATAATTTCTTGGCATATGCTTTCACATTCTCGTGAGGATCTTGGCGCGTTACATTCAAGACCCGCAACCAATATTGGCCACCTCTTTCAGGGGCATATTCTGCTCAAAAAGCTACATAGAATTGATCAATGGGGTTATGGTTCCAGACTCTATGCTGTGATACCATACCACAACCCTTCCTTTGATAATTGAACATCAATCGTTGAAATTCACAAATGTGAAATTCTGCATCCTCTTCCGCTAACCCATTAAAAATGGGCAAGGGAACTCCTAAGGCTGGTAAATCCGGCGTCCCTGCAGGAATTGCAATAGGCTGTGCCATGGTGACAATCGGATTAGCAGTAGGAGCTTGAACTGACGAATTCACCCCCCCACTTGAAGTGGGTAAACTTGGTGGAGGAGAAGCAGAACTTATGCTTCCTCTTGCACCTAACGAAATATGTGGAGCAGTTGGGTGACTAAGACCACTATTTCTTATACCTACTGGGCTACTCCTTTGTGGAGAATAATGACTTACAATCTCTAACCACCGTCTAGCCCTCTCAGTACGCTCTGCTTTTTGGATTTCTGCTTGACGGTCCTTGTCAGAGGACATAAACCAACTTTCTTTTGGTCCCTAGAAACCCTAGATCTAAAAACCACCACTTATAAGCAGCTCCCGACAGACGCACCACTGATGGGACCTGAAATGGGCCGGCACTAGCTGTAGCACTAGCCGGACCTCATGCTCATGACACACAAACATCTTCACGGCCTCGCGGACCAGGAGCGTCAATCTAATGCTGAAGGACAAACTGCCCTAAATCTTAATTCCTGCGTTTATAGTTTATAGTCCAACATTTTCCTAAAACTCCTCAGAGGGAGATCCCAAAGTACTTAGGCATAACGCTGTCGAAGGGTTTGTGAAAGCAAAGTCGCGTTTTCAGAAGACCTTGAAAAATTTCTGGATAGAAGATCAACAAAGATGCGAAGATGAAAGAATCTGTGTACAATAATAGATCTGTCAAACTTTCATTGAGACCTCATCTATGCAGCAATGATAAGATCAAAAGCAAGTTTTCAGCTGAGCATAGAATTCATCCTTCAACATAGGAATCTTCAGTATAAATCTGGTTATCAACTACAGACAGAATTTCAGCATTGTCCTTTCAGCTGCATCAGCCAAAGGATGGATCTATGGATCCACAGACTTAACAATAAACCCAAAGGAAACTTGATTCCAAATGTTGAGGTGAACAATATCACCCACTACCACATCAAAGATAGACACTACTTTCATTCATCCGCCTCTGATAATTTGAACCTGGACATCTCACTTAAAGCCCTGAATTGGAGAGACTGCTTGTAGCCACTGATGGCTGTAACAAGAAGGCTGTAACAAGAATAACAAGCAGAACAGCAACGGTAAAGCTCACACCATCATATTAGCCTTTCCCCACACCATGGCTCTTGATACTTAGGCCTAAAGAAAGGGCTGGTATAAGAATTGGGCCTGAAAACTGTCTTTCGTGACTCCACTTTGTGAGGTCATTCTTCATACACTTACTGAGTTTGGTTTGAAACATGTAGACAATGCCTCCAACTCCACCCAATTCTGCAAGGTATTCAGCTTGATGGTCTTGCACTAGACCAACCAATTTTTCAGGTTTCAGACTAAACTGCTCAGCCGCTTCTCATCCAAGGCTGCCCCTGTCTCTTGAAACCGTTTTGAAGGTAGAATAGCATTGATGTAGGTCCTGATCCGCTTCACCTTTTCATCCCACTTAGCCTTGATATCTTCAGCAAGTTACTCTTCATTATACTTCGCAGTGTACTGGAACCTCCTTGCAGCGTTTAGGGCCAATGTAGCTACCTTCCATTTCCCTGAATTTTTGCATTAAGTCTCTCAAACATGGGTGTGTTCTTTAGCATGCTTCCTTGCGTGCTGTCACAGTTGGTCTTTTGTTGCCCTATTGACGTGTTGCTATCTGCAGGTGATCACGTAGCTCCACCAGTCGTCTGATGTGCCGAAGAAGCGAATATGGCTTTGAAGCTTTACCTTGTAAGTACGAGTTCACAGAGATCGTTTTGTTTCTTCGTTCTCAACTGCTAGAAGCCTTCTCATCTTATCTAATCATCATGACTCCCTTCTCCGTTTTCTTCAACGCTGGCCTTCCCCTATAAGCACTTTAGCATAAATCAAACTTTGCTTCCCCGATAGAACAAACACGCCAAATTCTGAATGCCTCTTTGAATTCAGCAATCTTCTCACTCACTGCTGAGGCCACCGTTTCGACTGACTGCTGGTTACAGCCTTGAAGATACAAAAGCACAATTTAAATGTCGTGAGGCCTAATTAGGCGGCTGGATGATAAATTTCCATGGGCTTTCTGATTAAGGGTGTCGTGATCCCCTGTTGAAATTACTTTGCATCCACGCAAAATCAGAAATTCACGGTTATCATCCGAATATGCCCATAGCTCTGTAGGTCCTTCATCTTCTGCTACCATCTTCGATTTCTTCAGCACCCTCGTCGACTTCAGCTCCCTTCTCCAATCCTCGTTTTTTACCTCCTTATGCTTTGCTGAAGACTTCGTCCCCCTCACTCCGTCCTGAACTCCCCTGTTCTGTAGCCATTTTTTCCTGACTTCATTCAGCGTTGTCTTTCCCCCCCAAAAAGCGCGGGCTCCCAAATTTACGTAAAGCTCTCTAATTTTGTCTTTTTCCCATTGCTGAGATTCCCACAATAGCCATCCGAAAAGCTGCAACTTGCCAAGCCAAAATCCCAGTAGGTCCACCATAGCAACATAGTGCTTCACAGTAGGAATAATGCCATACACCCCAGTCATGGACTCAAATAGCTGAATTCCCTTGTCAACAAGCCAAGGATAAGGGAACTCCAAGAATACTCATTGCCTTGTGGTATGTAGTTAAATGTGTGCTGAACGTCAAGCAAGCTCCCACATTTGGCATACATATCCACCAATGTACTTCGATTTGCATCTCTTGGAAATAGTTTAGTACTTCCTCACAAAGCCCATAATCGGCATATCTTGAAATAAGTGCAACCCATGAGATTGCATCTCGAGTTACCAATCTATCAAAAACTCCCTGTTCTTCTACAAGCATGTCACATTTAGCATACATGTCAACCAGAGCATTGTTGATTAATTCCTCTTGCTCCAAACCCTCTTCACTATATTCCCTGCATAGAATGAAAGAGCAAACATAACGACTAAGTATGTACAAAGTATCAAATCACACACACAACTTTTGGGTGGTTTTCACACCTCGAATGCGCAGCAATACGACATCCACCCCCTCTAATCCTGCACATCCTCCAGATGGGCCAACTACCCATGATCGTTATCATCAAGTTCCACAAACAGATCAACCTCTTCATTATGCATTTCCGGTATATCAACAAGATTATTTGTCATATCATCTGTCTCTTCCATTGGAGTTTCTTCTCATTGTTCTCTTGCAAATTCTTCCAATGCATAATCTTCATCATCTCTTTTCTTGAAAATCTTGATTCTTTTTCCAGCAATAGGCACTCTAAGCACTGTCCCATCCAATTCTGTCAGCTCATATGTTGCATTATCAAAGATATGTCTGACTATGTACGGCCCAAACCATCTTTTCACCATCTTCCGAAGTGCAGTATGCTGATTTTCAAGGCTGCTATCAAAGACCAATACCCAATCTCCCTCTTCTATTGCTCTAGGCCGCAAGCGATGCTTGCTATCAAACCTGTCCTTATTTCTTAGTCTAGCAACCTTCAACCTGTCAATAGCTAGCTGAATATCCTCTGGTCTTCTCTCCAACTGCCGAATCCGAAGAGCTAAGAGCTCCTCTCTCGTCAAATCCTCCTGCCAAGGTAAAACTGACCAAGTCAAAGCACAAGTCTCAGTCGGCATAACAGGCTTCTGACCATACATCAACTCTGCAGGCATATATCCTGTGGTAACACTGTGAGTCGTATGATCAGCCCACAAAGCAAATGGTAGAAGTCTCGGCCATTCTCCAATCCGTCCTCTGCATGCTTTGGCTAATGCTTTCACTATCGGCGGATGCCCTCTTTCACTCTTTCCATTTCCCTCTGGATTATATGTTGTAGTTAGAGCCAACTTGATTCCTAGCTGAGAGAAAAAATCCCTAGCTTCATCTGCATCCAATTCACCGTGATCCGCAGTGATCTTACCCACACAGCCATACCTGTAGAAAATTTCTTCCAATAAGAATTTACACACTGCACTAGTGGTCTTTGTTCTCAAAGATCTGCCCTCAACATGATTGGTAAGATCCTCTCTAGACAAAACAATGTATCGCATCTGCCATAGACCCATAGGCATAGTAACCAAATCAACTACCCACTTATAATGAATGCATAACGGATAGGTCGGATGAAGCTCATCTCGATGACACACTACTGAATACATCTGACAATCCCTGCAAGTCTCAACAAAGTGAGAAACATCTCTATACATGACTTTCCACCAATATTTCTCCTTGATTTTCTCATAAGTAGCCCACACTCCTCTATGACCAGCCCAAGGACTCTCATGAAACTCCCTCATCACCTATAACTGTGTCTCTCTATCGTAGACAACCCGTAAAGGTAATCCACCTCTTTTCTTCGGATGCTTCCAAAGAAATCCGTTCTTGAGAAAATAACCATAGGCTTTCCTTCTGATCTTCTTGAACTCTTCATCTGTCCATTCATCTCTTTTGCTTAGTGTACTAAGGTACCTGCCAATCTGCAACCAATCTCCAACATAGAGTTCTTCTATGAAACCCACAATATCATAGACATGACAAACATGATCAACCATAGTGGCTGAAATTTCTGCATCATCCTCTTCTGCAAGTAGAGTCTCCTCATCATCATATCTGGCTCTAGACAACATATCTGCCACTGGATTATCCTTCCCTGCTATGTGTTTAAATTTCGGATTTAATGACTTGATGTATGCAATCCATCTCAACATGGCTATATCTGGAGTAGAGCAACTCGTAATCATTCCAATCAATGGTAAGCAATCTGTCTCTACCACAACTGAAGCTCCAATAAAGTACTCCTTGTCACATTTGAGAGCCGTGACAATCCCCAGTAGCTCCCTCTTGATTTGCGGATATCTCCTCTATCTCTCGTTTAGGACTTTCGCCCCAAACCGAATAGCATACCTGTTTCCATCTGCATCATCTTGACCCACATCCCAACCTATGCCAATTGGACTAGTGTCAACTGTCAATACAATAGGCTTTCCACAATTATAATCCGCTTTCCTAAGAGTAGGAGCATTCTGCAATAACTTCTTCAATTTCCGCATGGCTCTAGTGTGGCTCTCATCCCAATAGAATTTCTGCCCCTTTCGAAGCAGCTGATATAAACAATCTGCTATGTGTGCAAAATGAGGTATCCAAATCATATAAAACACACAAGCTCCAATGAATCTCCGTACCTCTGAAGTGGTAGAACAATACTCCGCAATCTTGCCTATAGCATTCACCTTATCAGGTGAGGGTTTCCTACCATAATATCCACACATATGTCCAACAATGACAACCTCATTCACTCCAAAAACAGATTTTTGCCGTGAAAGTGTCAAGTTCACTTCTTCTAACCTGGCCAAAATCTTCTCACATGCTGAAATATGATCATCCACAAAGTATCTGCATCCCTGATCATTTAGACTCTCATTTTTCTCTTCTTCTGCACACCCCTTAATGGGCACATCATCCAAGAAAGGCATAGTAAGCTGAGGTATGTAATCACGAAGGACCTTATGCATGGCATTCATCATATGCGCAACAGAATTAGTGGCACCTTGAGGCAAGGTACACATCCTGACAAGCCCAATAGGAGTTCTCATGGTGGTTATGTCCCTGCTTTCCAAAGCCAGCTGAAACTGATCATATCCTGAATACAAATCACCTAAAAAATAGATGGCACGTCCAGCAAATGCTTCTGCAAACTCATCCACAACTGGACCTATACCAACATTCCTGATAGTGACTCTGTTCACTAGCTGCATGTCCTGAATAAATCGGAGAGTACCATTCTTCTTTGGAACTATAAACCACCTATTTGAGTATGGTGCAGATGAAGGCTCAAGAATTCCCATCCTGATTTTCTCATTCAATAAATCAATCAGCTTTGGCAGGTGTGCTTGAGGCAGCACTGGAATAGGTCGGAGATTCCATGGAATATGAGGAATAGTAAAGATCACCATAGGAGCAACAATATCAGGATTTACACATCCAATCTCATGCAGGAAAAAAGCAAATCCCCTTCCATGTCGCTCAAACATCTCCTGAAAGCATTGCTTCTCTATGGGTAGCAAGAAATCACCATTTCCAATTTTCAATTCAGCAAGAGTCTCTGCTGAAAATTTATGACCAATATACTCCGGATTCCTCAAAATTGGCTGTTTAGCAGCCCTCTCTATTTTCTGATCATTGTCTGGTGGAAGCAGTACAGCTACCGGCTTCACCTTCTTATCCACAGTTTTGTATTTCATGTCAACCCTGGCTTCATTATGCTCTTCTGCATTACTCAAATCTCGCTGTAAATCAGCAATTCTGCACTCCAATGGCTGAATATCCTCAGCCTTCTGCTCTATGGACTGCATAGAAACAGCCCTAAACTCTGGATGCTGAAATATTTCAGCAGTAAACTCTGTTGGTTGAAAGTTTTCAGCCCTATGTGTCTTTGAAAGCTGATCATAACCAGCTGGAAACTCTGTTTGCTGAATTTCTTCAGCACTCAACACTTTTTGCTGAGCTCCCTCAGCCTCTGACTCAATCTGTGACACAAAATCTGCAATTTCATGAAACATGTCCAGGGACTGCACTAATACATTACTGTGACAATTCTGCATATCAGTTTTCAGCATATCTCCCATCTCTTACATCGTATCTGCACAAATCATACTGTCATACATCCCATCTATGTGCTCATCATCCTCCAAAATTCCTGCATTTTTCAAATTTTTCTCCTTCATGCATATATACTGCCTAGCAGATCTAGGCAACCTAGAAGTCTTCTGATAGCTCATCGAATTGTTTGCTGAAATCCCAACAAAATCGAAGGAGAAAACACCGTTGCCAGCAGGAGGCGAGAACTCCAATCTCCTCTGCTCTGTACCACCGTCGTCTCGCAAAACGGCGGTACCTAATGAAAACCCGAATCCCTCACAGTGGGCAAAGGTGCAACTCTGAGAGTATCTCTGTTTCTAACATGGTTCACACACAGTCATAAACTAAACTGCTCTCATACCATCTTTACTGCGAATCCGTGCATAAGCAGATCCATGATCCATTACCTTTGTTTCCATGCGCATCTAGGTGATGAATGGCTGTCCAAGAATTATAGGATAAGAGCATGAATCCTGCACAAAGAAATGGAAATCCTCCTCTACATCACCAATAGAAACCCTGACACTGGGACAGGCAGCATACAAATCACCTGCAGTGTTATTGGCGGCTCTCATACGCCACCCATGCTCTACATCCATAGGCCATCTGTTACTCTCATAAACTCCACGAACTATGAGATTAATCTCTGAACCATGATCCACCAATGCAACATAAGGCACCTGTTTCTCTCCAATCTTTACCATCGTCTCTGTAGTTGCCCTAGCCCAATGGCTCCGCGAAAAGTGACTACGCGGTATTAAGACAGGCTCATCAATTTCAGCATAATGCATAAGCTGAACCCTCTTCTCTACCTACGAAAAAACAGAAGCATTCTCAACCATAACCTCATCCTCATCCTCATCCAATTCCCCAATCAAAACTCCCTGTGTATCAGTGGTAGACAATGCATGTCTTTTCCTCTTCAAAACCTCCTGAAACTGATCCTGAAACTCTCTTTTCGAGATTCCCAAAATCTCAGAAATAGTGAAAGTCACCTCACTGCCAAGTATCTTGTCATTAAAGATTTTCTTCATGTCTGTAGATGTCTCAATATCGAACATCAATCTAAACCCTGGCTGCTTTCTCTCTCTAGGCTCTTGCCTCTTTTCTCTCTTTTGAGCATCTTCCATCTGTCGATCTGGCCCTGGTCTTGAAGACGGTCCTATAGTAGGTGGAGTAACAAACTCACCCCCTCTAGTCTTTTTAGCTGCACTTGGATTTTCTTCATCCCTCTTACGCTTCTCCTCAACAAGTACATCAGCTCCATGAGACTTAGCCAAATAAGCATAAATAGAGTACTTGTCAATAGGCGAATCCCAACATGTCTCTGATCTAATGCTAGAGCCTGCACTAGTCAAAACAGTTTGTTGAATTTTCCCCTTGTTTGCAGTCTCCATAGCATAAGTCCATAGTGCTGACTCAGTCTCTGATCCCTTCTCAATCTGGACTCCATATGCAGAAGCATCACCTCTAGCTGTCACATAAGAAGTACGCGCAACCATGTCATCCACTAACTTCTTCATTCCACCTTTACCAAAGTTGGTAGCAAGTGGAGCTCCTGTCTCAGTCATCCAAATCTTACCATCTTGTCCCCAATATACCAAATTCTTCCTCCTTGCATCCTGAAAAGATTCACAATCCCTGCAATGTTGATGGTCCGAACTATCGCACCAAATACATCTCTGATCTCTCCTAGGTGCACTAGGAGCACTCCTAGGTGCAGTAGGAGCACTAGAAGAAGTAGTAGGCGCAGTCGAAGCAAACTGCTCTTTCAATTTTCCCACCAACTCTGCTTTAACTGACTCCAGTGTCAAATCCGTTATGCCTTTGATTATGTCATCAAGAGAGGTAGGCACCGATGGAGCGGATGGTTTTGGAGCAGAAGGTGTAGGCATCGGTCGTGGAACAGGAGGAATAGGTGGAGTGGAAACAGTAGGCACTGGCATAGGCCAAGAAACTGGCTGAGAAGGAGAAGAAATAACAAGGATAGAAGCAGGCATAGGAGCAGATGATGGTGTAGGTGTCATGGAACCATTCTGTAGGCGAGTCTTCCATATCCTCCTCTTGGTTAAAGTCGAGACTGCATCCTGGGCATCCTGCCAATCCGTTTTAAGACCCATAGGCTTCGTGCGATCCTCAAGAAGCTCACCCAACTCTTCCTGAAGAGCAGGATCTGTAGCTTGCAAGAAAAGCTCAACTTTTTCAACATCCAATGCTCTTTGTTCAATGGCATCAAGCTGACTATACCTCTCTTCGAATTCTTGAATCAACTCTGAAGCAGCTAGACCTTTGTTTGGCATGTAGACCCACTCTCGGAATGATCGCCGAGTAGCCATACCAAAGTCCTCAAGAAAATATTCTTCTTTCAAGGCCTTCTTAAAATCTTACCAATGTGTATTTTGAATAAAAAGATCAGTCACTTTTTCCCTCAAAGCAGGTGTGACAAGACGAAGGAAGTACTTACTCATAAGTCCAGCTGGAACACCAAAAAACCCCATCTTGATCTCATATGTCTTCAAATATGCTGAAACATTACGGCCATGAAATAGCTTCTTCTCATTCTCAACTGCTTCAATAGCCTTAGTCGCGCTGTTTGCATTCTCCTGCTCCGAATAGAGTTGCCTTTGCTGAGACAATTGCTGTTGATGCAATTGTTGCTGCTGCTGCATATACAATTGTGTCTGCTGATTTTGGAGCTGCAAATACATGGACATATTCTGCAAAATCTGCTTTAGATCCTCTGTTGAAGTACTTGACGCAGCAGTCATTGATGGAGTTGAAGTAGACGCAGCTGGAATTGTAGAAGAGGCTGAAATAGAGGCTGAAGTATCTCCCATCCTGAAATTTCTGCAACACTTTCACATCGGGTTCACCAAAGATGTCGAAGGGTTTGTGAAAGCAAAGTCGCGTCTTCAGAAGACCTTGATAAATTTCTGGATAGAAGGTCAGCAAAGATGCGAAGATGAAAGAATCTGTGTACAATAATAGATCCGTTAAACTTTCATTGAGACCTCATCTATGCAGCAATGATAAGATCACAAGCAAGTTTTCAGCTGAGCATAGAATTCATCCTTCAACATAGGAACCTTCAGTATAAATCTGGTTATCAACTACAGACAGAAATTTCAGCATTGTCCTTTCAGCAGCATCAGCCAAAGGATGGATCTATGGATCCACAGACTTAACAATAAACCCAAAGGAAACTTGATTCCAAATGTTGAGGTGAACAATATCACCTACTACCACATCAAAGATAGACACTACTTTCGTTCATCCGCCTCTGATAATTTGAACCTGGACATCTCACTTAAAGCCCTGAATTGGAGAGACTGCTTGTAGCCCACTGACGGCTGTAACAAGAAGGCTATAACAAGAATAACAAGCAGAACAGCAACAGTAAAGCTCACATCGTCATACCAGCCTTTCCCCACACCATGGCTCTTGATACTTAGGCCTAAATAAAGGGCTGGTATAAGAATTGGGCCTGAAAACTGTCTTTTGTGACTCCACTTTGTGAGGTCATTCTTTATACCCTTACTGAGTTTGGTTTGAAACCTGTAGACAATGCCTCCAACTCCACCCAATTCTGCAAGGTATTCAGCTTGATGGTCTTGCACTAGACCAACTAGTTTTTCAGGTTTCAGACTAAACTGCTCAGCCACTTCTCATCCAAGGCTGCCCCCGTCTCTTGAAACCGTTTTGAAATTAGAATAGCATTGATGTAGGTCTTGATCCGCTTCACCTTTTCATCCCACTTAGCCTTGATATCTTCAGTAAGTTACTCTTCATTATACTTCGCAGTGTACTGGAACCTCCTTGCAGCGTTTAGGGCCAATGTAGCTACCTTCCATTTCCCTGAATTTTTGCATTAAGTCTCTCAAACATGGGTGCGTTCTTTAGCATGCTTCCTTGTGTGCTGTCACAGTGGGTCTTTTGTTGCCCGATTGACTGTTGCTATCTGCAGGTGATCACGTAGCTCCACCAGTCGTCTGATGTGCCGAAGAAGCGAATATGGCTTTGAAGCTTTACCTTGTAAGTACGAGTTCACAGAGATCGTTTTGTTTCTTCGTTCTCAACTGCTGGAAGCCTTCTCATCTTATCTAATCATCATGACTCCCTTCTCCGTTTTCTTCAACGTTGGCCTTCCCCTATAAGCACTCTAGCATAAATCAAACTTTGCTTCCCCGATAGAACGAACACGCCAAATTCTGAATGCCTCTTTGAATTCAGCAATCTTCTCACTCACTGCTGAGGCCACCGTTTCGACTGACTGCTGGTTACAGTCTTGAAGATACAAAAGCACAATTTAAATGTCGTGAGGCCTAATTAGGCGGCTGGATGATAAATTTCCATGGGCTTTCTGATTAAGGGTGTTGTGATCCCCTGTTGAAATTACTTTGCATCCACGCAAAATCAGAAATTCACGGTTATCATCCAAATATGCCCACAGCTCTGTAGGTCCTTCATCTTCTGCTATCATCTTCGATTTCTTCAGCACCCTCGTCGACTTCAGCTCCCTTCTCCAATCCTCATTTTTTACCTCCTTATGCTTTGTTGAAGACTTCATCCCCCTCACTCCGTCCTGAACTCCCCTGTTCTGTATCCATTTTTTCCTGACTTCATTCAGCGTTGTCTTTCCCCCCCAAAAAGCACGGGCTCCCAAATTCACGTAAAGCTCTCTAATTTTGTCTTTTTCCCATTATTGAGATTCCCACAATAGCCGTTCGAAAAGCTGCAACTTGCCAAGCCAAAATCCCAGTAGGTCCACCATAGCAACATAGTGCTTCACAGTAGGAATAATGCCATACACCCCAGTCATGGATTCAAATAGCTGAATTCCCTTGTCAACAAGCCAAGGATAAGGGAACTCCAAGAATACTCATTGCGTTGTGGCATGTAGTTAAACGTGTGTTGAACATCAAGCAAGCTCTCACATTTGGCATAAATATCCACCAATGTACTTCGATTTGCATCTCTTGGAAATAGTTTAGTACTTCCTCACAAAGCCCATAATCGGCATATCTTGAAATAAGTGTAACCCATGAGATTGCATCTCGAGTTACCAATCTATCAAAAACTCCCTGTTCTTCTACAAGCATGTCACATTTAGCATACATGTCAACCAGAGCATTGTTGATTAATTCCTCTTACTCCAAACCCTCTTCACTATATTCCCCGCATAGAATGAAAGAGCAAACATAACGACTAAGTATGTACAAAGTATCAAATCACACACACAAATTTTGGGTGGTTTTCACACCTCGAATGCACAGCAATACGACAACGCCTCGTCACACACATATAGGAGGCACTCCACCGACTAATAGTCGGAGCCCCACTGCAACTCTCCTACATCTCAGGGATTGGCCCTTTGATGCGCTGCTAAACATATAACACAAACAAGCACAAACTCCTCTCAAGGTACCAATATTTTACGTTCCAGGATGTACCATTCCTCACTACAATTTCCCTTTAGGACCCAACGACTAACCTACAGCTTGGGACATCCTCTCATACTCATCGTTGGTCACAACCTAAGGAAGACAGGTGCCATGCATCCAGGAGGTTTTTCTGATACCTTTTAATTATTATGCTTAATGCAAATCATGTATGGCTATGTGCTCAGACAAAAGAAAGATCAGCATCGTGCATGGTGCATAAAGCATTCTTTCCATGAATTTTACTAGCGGTGCTGCGTTGAAAGGAGGCATCGAGCCATATGCCCATGCTACCATCCTCTTTATTTAAACCGTTTCCTATATGCCAAGTGCAATGCATAAATCAAATCTTTCTTTATCTTTCAGTGTTTCAGCCCCCTTTCCTCTAACTCTTAGTATTTCGCATCATTGATCGGTTGGATAGGGTTTCTATGCATTTCTCCCTTTTAAAAGAACAATAAATACGCACAAAACATAGAAACGGGGACAAACCGAGGCCAACCTCGTGCTTTGCCATTGTTATACATTGCACAAACATAGATATAATTTTTTCTAATTTTTCTCAGCCCATTTTTCATTTTTTCCTAATTTTAAACTCATTTTTTCTATTTTTAGGCATTATTTCCTATTTTTATTTAATAAATAATGATTGAAAATGAAAATTAATTATGGGCTATTGCCCTTAGGTTCATTGACAGCAAAAACTCAGATTTAGTTGGTGTGACATACCATATTTCTCATTTATATAGCAAAAAACCCAATTTTACCCTTAAAATGTGTGTTTTTCATGCATTTTAACACTAATTCCGGCCATGTAGTCTTATATTTTCTGATTTTCAGAGCATAAACTGATCAAACTCATGGCAAACAATGTCATAAAGAACTTTCATCCCATATGAACAATATTTCATAAAGCAAATAGCATAAAAAGATCATTTTTCTTCATAAAAATAGCATTACCACTTATTTTCAGGTCTCGGTTTCTTGGTCTTGATTAACAGGACTGATTTCCAGCATGCATTTAATGCTCAGCATCTTCAAGAACAGCACTTTTCATGTCTCATCCATCCGGAAGCAATCCGGTCTCATCTGGACAAGCTTTCCTCCACCATTCTTCATTGTCTTCTTCCACACAAGAACATCCCCTTAAGGGAAAGAGAGGGAGGAGAGAGAAAGACTAGAATTGGATCTCTTCATTCAGGCCACCATTGTATGGGCAAAGACAGGCGATAAGATCGGCCAAGAAGGAGAAGATCAGCCCCAAGATCGGTTGTATGGGGTACTCACAGTCTGTCATCTCCATCTCCATCCATGGAGGCGAAAAAAATGGCGTGAAGATGGCACCCTCTTCCTCCATTCTCTCTCCACGTTTTTTCATGCTTCTTGATCAAAAATTTGAAGGGGGGGGGGGGGGGGGGGGGGGGGGGGGGGGGGGGGGGGTGGTTAAAATGTCCCAAAGGGCATCCCTTTTGGTCTTCTCCAATGTCCACCTTTTCATATCTTGTCCCATTTGTGGCCATTTCCCTGTTCGGTGTCCAAATCGAGTGCTGTAAATTTCTGCGCATCTGTCTTAACATCGCACATTGGTCGGAAACTCTTAACAACCTGCACGGCAGTCTGAAAAATTATCAAAAATCAACAAGTGTCGCTCGGACGCCTTTAAAGCACTTGACGCTTAAAATCATCCTAGCTGGAGCAGCCACCTTCGACGTTGAATATTTTCCCTTGATATTTGTAATTTTTAGCTATTTTTAAGCACTTCTCGACATCAAAACTCCACTCTCAGTATTGGTGTAGTCTTGCTGCAAGAACACGCGGTAATAGCATTTGAGAGCCGAAAATTGGATGATAAAGAGAGAGAGTTGTATGTCTATGATCAGGACATGTTGGCAGTCATTCATGCTATCAAAAAATGGCATCACTACTTGTATAGCAGTAGATTTAAGGTAAAAAGTGACCACCATGTGCTCAAATACTTATTGACTCAGCCCAACCTCACTCCCAAACAATATAGATGGGTGGCTACCCTACAAAGTGACCACTATGTGCTCAAATACTTCTTGACTCAGCCCAACCTCACTCCCAAACAACGTAGATGGGTGGCTACCCTACAAAACTATGACTTTGAGATTACCCACACCCATGGCAAGGACAATGTAGTGGCTGATGCACTCTCTCGCATGTGGGCATGCAAGGTTTCATCCATCACTGAACTCCACCATGATTGGATTGAAGAGCTCCAAGAGGCATATTTGTTTGATGCTGAATTTCCCTCTTTCTCTCTCTTATTCTTGCCTTTCTCTCTCCTCTCCCTCTTCTCCTGCAGTCCTTTTCTCTCTCCTTCCCCTTAGCAAGTACAGTTAGGTCTCTTTCATTACAGGCTGCCTAAGCTTAGAGTTACCAGAGTGGTCACTAGTGTATTGAGGATGTTGCTAGTCACTCACCTCTCTTCTAGGTCTATGGTTCTTGGCCAATAGCCTTGATTATTTTCCTGGCTTGAGGCAGTTAGGCAGGCGGTTCAGCTTGTGGTTCCATTGCCTCCCTTGGTTTTGGTTGTGGGAGAGAGATTGGGGTGCCTATTCTTGAGAGATCATTGATCTCGTTCTCCAGTATGGGCTCAGCGTCCTTTAGGTGCTCCTGGACCTCCCTTACCCATTCTTTCACCTTCTTGATGGCTTCGAGTTAGTGCCTCGGGTTGGGGTACTCCCCAACCTTAGCACTTTCCTTTTCAACTGTTTGAGGCAGCGATGTCTCTTCTTTTGCATCAATGGCTTTCCCTCCCCATTGAGTGTCTCGACACACCAAACAATCCCAATGGAACTGATGGCTTGTTTGCCAAACTAGAAGATGGTTTTTGCCTAGGGAAGTCGAAAAAGAGATGAGTGATTCCACACTCAGTGCATCTCAGGTAAGCCTTATCTTTGTTTGCTTGTTCCCTCTCAGGGAAGCACGAAGAAATGTGTCCTAGGTGACCGCAAATCCAATACACAGTTGGTTCATCACACAGCTTACAAGACAGTTGTAGGACAGCAGACCCCCTTTAGTTTGACATATGGCACAGAGGCAATCCTCCCCTTAGAATTCTTTGTACCAAGCCTCAGAATCACCCTTCAAGTAAGATGGGATGGAAAGGGGGCATGGATGGAATGCTTGATTGAACTCGAATGCTTAACAGAAACCCGGCTTCTAGCTACCCATGCACTCATATGCAAGAAGGCAAAACACAAAAGCTAGTTTGACAAGCATGTAAAGCAGCGCATCTTTGAACAAGGTGACTTAGTCAAAAGACACAAGCAAAAGCTGAAGTTTCGAGGGATATGACCTTTTAAGGTTCAAACCATCAATGGAACTGGCAATGTAGAACTCGAAACCCTAGACGGTGAAGGCATAGGCTTCTTCAATGGCAGCTGCATAAAGAAGTACTTCCCTCCCACACACCCATTGCATGAGCCCCCAATGCCAGTAGTCCCTGTCTATGTATGAGTAGCCACTATCATTAAAATGGACGGTGAAGATGAGGAAGTAGTATCACCAGCCTACCTCAACATGATGGCCACTGTTAGGCATACGTACACATCAATGCATTGATTGATGAGGAAGCTTATTTTAATACCTTAACCCATGACCATTGAACCCAAATTGGCAAATCACCATTGCATTCTACTAATGCTAGACTCACCCCTTATGGAGGCCAACCCTACAAACTTTTGGAAAAGTGCAAGGCTGCAGTTTCTATTGAGTTTGAGAGCATGCCGATAATTTTCTATGTGTTGCCCACCAACACTAAGGAGGCAGGTATGGAATCTCTATTAGGACAAACTTTCAAGAGGCAAGCGCATTGCTATGTCGACTACGAGTCGTAGTGCATCCACCTAGCCGTGGGTGAAGTTTACATAGTTATAGATTTCAGTAAGGGTGGTGTGACTCCTTCCAAGTCCACAAAGCAACTGATAAAGAAACCCATCGCCAAGTCTCAAGAGGAGGGTTGTGACTTGTCACAACCTATCTAGCCTTGAGGCTAGCAACCCACTAGAACCACCACTGAAGCCCATGAACCCCAATTCAAATGGGTACCTAAACAGGGAGTGCCACCTAGGAATAGAAACCCATGGTCTCACAAGGCTAACAAACCACACCCAAAACCTAGGAGGCCAAGGCAGAACCCTAAACATTAACACACAGTCAAACGGAGATGGGTCCCTAAGACCTTATTGCTTGTGCAAGGCTACTATGAGCGTAACACCTGGATTTGGATGCCTAAAGCTAGAATGACCAAAGGCCCTACACAAGTGCCACCCTCAAGCTTGACCACCCGCAACATCTGTTGAGATATCGAGCTCCACTCGTGATATGCCAGGGTGACCGTTGTACATTAATGTCACCGACTTGTCAGTTGCAGATGCGGTTGGTACACCGCCCATGAATAATAGCTAGATGACAGCTACTCTTATCTACTCTAGTTCGTGGCTCAGTTAGTATGCCACCTTAGTTAGTTGAGTTTGGTTTGAGACCCATATATAGGATTCTTCTATTTCTTTGTATAAGAGTTCTTTTTGGCTTACACAACTAAGGAGAGGAAAATTGTTTTCAGCCTCCACCTCTGTGTGTATTCCGCCATTGTGCAAGCAAGAAAGCTACAAGTGAGACTCCTTCCTTCTCTCCCACAATCTTGACATGGTATCAGAGCCTTGTTTGTGGTAAGGAGCTCAAGAAAGCAAGCCAAGCTCACGGTGTTTTGGTAAGAGGAGCAGTGTTGCTTTCATTTTTTCTATTTTGGGAGCAGATCTCTGCAGGCAGCACAGCCGAAAATTGCAAGAGTGCATTGTCTCAGGTTGAGACGCCCTTCGGGTGAAGCAAGAGGGCAGTATATGCTGCGGGAGAAGGATTTAGCCCTCGGCGACCTTGTTTTTATTATTTGAGGCCATTTCGGGGCCTGTTTTGGAGGCGGAAGTTTTCTACACGCACTCAGGAAAAGGCCCAGTTTTATGCTGTGCGACCACTGTTCTACAGGTCGGTGAAAAGTTACCACAGAAATTGCATCGTATGCTTGTGTGCAGAGACATTGGGAGTTACAGAATCATCCTTGGTTCCTGTTTATGCAAAATCGTCACTAGGAAGTGACTGTGTGGTCAAATACCACTTTCGCCAGTTTTACAGATTTGCCCTTGTGAGGGTGAAGCTGTATTTTTTGCAATGACAGAATTTTTTGCAGTGTTATGTAATGGCGTTTGATTCTCTTTCACAGATTGTCACTGAAAAGCTTGACAAGAACAACTTCCAAGCATGGAAGTTTAGAATGATGAATTTCCTTATGGGAAAAGGATATTGGGAATTTGTTGCAGGAAATGAAGAAGAACCAGTTCTTCCTGATGTTTCCAATCAACAGCAAATGCAGGCATTTAAAGCATGGCATGAGAGAGCCAGGAAATTTATGTATTGGCTGTCTATCAGCATTTCAGACTCTATGATTGTGCATATTTAGGATGCAAGTACGCCAAAGGAGGCATGGGATACTTTGTCAAAAATGTATAGCACAAATACGCAAGCCAGGAAAATGCAGCTCAAGCAAGAGTTGCACAATGTGCAAAGAGAAAGTATGAGCATCAATGACTACCACATGAAGGTGAAGAAGATTGCAGATGCACTTGCTTCCATTGGGTCACCAGTGGAAGATGATGATTTAGTCTTAGTGACCTTGAATGGTCTAGGAAAGGATTATGCACAGTTTCGAACATCCATTTCCGTCCGTGAAAGATTTCCTGATTTTGAGGAGTTGATTGCTCTTCTAATTTCTGAGGAGCAGAGAAATGGTGGTGCATCTTCTTTAGGAGGAACTTCAAAAGAAGATGTCTTCTACTCAAATGCTGGAAGAGGTAGAGGCAGAGGTAGAGGAGGCCGTGGTAGAAATCAGAATATGCAGCAAACTCAAGAAAACCAGTCCTATGGAGGAGGACGTGGTAACTCTAGAGGCAGGGGGAGCCAAAGCGGTCGTGGTGGATGGCAAAGAGGCCAAAATGCAAACAGTAATGTTGAATGCTACTACTGTGGTAAAATAGGTCATATGGCTAAAGACTGCTATAAAAAGAAGAATGACATCATGAATGGAAAACTGCAACAAGGAAATTATGCATCTTCTAGTAGACAAGGTGATGATAGAAATGAGCATTTGTTTATGGTGCAACACATGAACAATTCTGTGACAAGTGCAGAAGAAAGCAACGAAGTGTGGTATGTTGACTCAGGTGCATCAAACCACATGACAGGTCATGCAGAATGGATGGAGGATGCAAGGAAAATGGAAAAACCAGGATTTGTGGAGACTGGTGATGATACTGCACATCCTATTATGCAGATTGAAAAAATTCATTTGTCTATGCAGGATGGGAAAAAGAAATACCTATCCGATGTATTTCATGTCCCGAATATCACCAAGAATCTCGTTTCTGTTGGTCAAATGGTTGAGCAGGGCTTGCAGGTCAGATTTAATCCTCATGGATGCTTTGTTGAGGATATGAAAAATAAAGGTCGCTTGATAGCAAAAGGAAAGAAGAAGGGCAGAATGTTTACGTTGGATGCAGACATGCCTGAATTGAGTGCAGCAATGTTTGCACATGGGACCAGCGTAGTTACAGATATTGATATCTGGTATAAATGCATTGGTCATGTTAATGTACAGCGACTTAAATCAATGCAGGCCCAAAATATTGTTGCAGGATTCCCTAAATTCAAGGTTGCAGAAATGCATAAGGTACGTGAAGCCTGCCAGTTTGGAAAACAGGCAACGAAACCATTTCCTAAACATGTTCAAGAGAGTAAGAAGCCATTGGAATTAATTCACTCTGATGTGTGGACTACTAAAGCTGCATCTCTTGGAGGCTGTCATTATTTTGTCACTTTTATTGATGACTATAGCAGAAAAGTTTGAGTGTATTTTATGAAAAAGAAAAGTGAAGTTTTTGGGCATTTCAAAACTCTTAAAGCTATGGTTGAAAAAGAAACATGCCTGAAAATAAAATGCCTAAGGTCAGATGGAGGGGAAGAGTACCTCTCAAATGAGTTTGCAAGGTTCTTGTAGGAGCATGGCATAAAGCAGCAATATTCATGCAGTCATATCCCACAACAAAATGGAATTGCAGAAAGAAAAAAGAGGCATATTGGAGAGGTATCTCGTGCCATGCTCAACGAAAAAGACTTGCCACATTTTTATTGGGCTGAGGCAGTTGCTACAGCAGTCTACATAATGAACAGGACTCCCACTGCAGCAATACATGGGATGACTCCAGAGGAGAGGTATACTGGTAGAAAACCAGATATTTCTCATTTGAAAATTTTTGGTTGCATTGCCTATGTTCATGTGCCAGATGAGTTGAGATCCAAGTTGGATCCAAAAGCTGAGAAGTGCATCTTTATTGGTTACTCTTTGCAGCAGAAAGGGTATAGATGCTATAACCCTTCTACTCGTAAGTTTACAGTGAGCAGAGATGTTGTTTTTGATGAGATGAGTAGCTGGTATAAACCAGTAAATGTGATTGATGATGTAGATGCACAAAATGGTAATGCTGCATAGAATTCACAGCAGCAGTCACAAAATATTAGTGGACCTGGAGCATCCTCTAGTAGTGGTTCGCATTCTTTGCCATGGACAAGCAGATTGAGATCAGGAGAATCTTCTCAAAGCAATGTAGATAGTGGTATGCAGGTATCACGAAAAGGAAAAGAGAAGGTAGATCAGCCCATGTTTGATGTGAATGCAGGTCACTCTTATGTGGATGGTGAATCCAGTGGCTCAGAACAGAGCATTGATGATGAGTTGGGTATTCCTTCTATTGTTACACCTAGAGTAAGGAAGACCAGGGATGTTTTGAGAGCACCTGGGAGTGAACCTACTTTGCGCAGGTCTACCAAAGCTAGGTATCCTGTGGATAGGCTGAAATATGATGGATTTACAGCCATTCACTATGCCTATATGGTCAAAGTGATACAGGAACCAGAACCCACTTCTTTTGAGCAAGCCATGGGAAAAGAAAAATGGGAGAAAGCCATGGATGAAGAAATGGATGCCTTGGAAGCAAATGCTACATGGGAATTGGTACCTTTGCCTAAAGGTAAGAATGCAATTGGCTGTAAGTGGGTTTATAAGGTGAAGCACAATGCAGATGGTTCTGTGAACAGATACAAGGCAAGATTAGTAGTCAAGGGGTATGCACAAACATATGGCATTGACTATGAAGAAACATTCAGTCCGGTTGCAAGGATGGCAACCGTAAGAGCAGTCATTGCTATGGCTGCATCAAAGGAATGGTCTTTACATCAGATGGATGTAAAGAATGCCTTCTTGCATGGTGATTTGCAAGAAGAGGTCTATATGGAGCAGCCACCAAGTTATGTGCATGTTGTTCATCCTGAGTTTGTTTGTAGGTTGAAGAAAGCATTGTATGGCTTGAAGCAAGCACCTAGAGCATGGTCTGACAAGATAGGTCAATATCTTGTCACTATTGGCTTTCAGATTTCCAAGACAGACTTCTCACTTTATGTGAGAAAAACAGAGAAAGGTATTATGCTACTTGTCATTTATGTTGATGATTTGATTATGACAGGTGACAGTGATGAAGATATCCTTCATGTGAAAATGCTATTGAAGCAGAAGTTTGAGATGAAGGATTTGGGAGAGCTGCGTTATTTCTTAGGCATTGAGGTGATTAGATCACCAAGTGGGATACAACTCTTGCAGAGGCAGTATGGATTGAACATGCTGTCCAAATATGGGATGACAAGTTGTAAGCCTATTTCAGTTCCTTTAGAGTAGAATGTGAAGCTGAGCGCAGATGCAGGTGAGCTTCTGGAAGACCCTACTATGTACAGACGCATAGTAGGAAGCTTGATTTATATGACTATTACCAGGCCATATTTGAGCTATGCTGTTGGACTGGTAAGTCAGTTTATGCAGGCTCCAAGGAAACCGCATTTGGATGCGGCTAGACGCATACTCAGGTATGTGAAGTCCACATTGCAATATGGACTACTTTATGA
Source organism: Lygodium microphyllum (assembly GCF_053477565.2). Taxonomy (NCBI): domain Eukaryota; kingdom Viridiplantae; phylum Streptophyta; class Polypodiopsida; order Schizaeales; family Lygodiaceae; genus Lygodium; species Lygodium microphyllum. The sequence continues at coordinate 48,028,330 of NC_141138.1, forward strand.
GACTGGGGTTCAGATACAGTTGCATGGATACACTGATGCTAATTGGGCTGGTAGTATCTCGAATAGACGATCTACCAGTGGATATGTTTTCTCTTTTGGGAGTGCTGCAGTCACTTGGAGCAGGAAGAAACAACCTACAATTGCCTTGTCGAGCACAGAGGCTGAGTACAGGGGTGTAGCAATGGCTGCATGTGAGGTAGCTTGGTTGCATAAGCTACTTTATGATATGCATCAGCCTACAGATGGGCCAGTTGTCATTTATTGTGACAACATGAGCAGCATAAACTTGGAAAATAACCCAGTCTATCATGCTAGAACAAAGCACATTGAGGTGCATTATCACTATGTGTGGGAGAGGGTTTTACTAGGTCTTATTGATCTAGTTTATGTCAGCATAGAGGATCAGGTAGCTGACATATTCACAAAGGCATTGGGCGTAGAGAAGCTGCGCAAGTTCAGAGACCTGCTTGGTGTGCACGAATTGGGATTGAGCTCGAGCGGGAGTGTTGAGATATCGAGCTCCACTCGTGATATGCCAGGGTGACCATTGTACATTTATGTCACCGACTTGTCAGTTGCAGATGCGGTTGGTACACCGCCCATGAATAATAGCTAGATGACAGCTACCCTTATCTACTCTAGTTCGTGGCTCAGTTAGTATGCCACCTTAGTTAGTTGAGTTTGGTTTGAGACCCATATATAGGGTTCTTCTATTTCTTTGTATGAGAGTTCTTTTTGGCTTACACAACTAAGAAGAGGAAAACTGTTTTCAGCCTCCACCTCTGTGTGTATTCCCCCATTGTGCAAGCAAGAAAGCTACAAGTGAGACTCCTTCCTTCTCTCCCACAATCTTGACAACATCATGCCAGCAACACTCAAATCGCCAGTGCGTCAGGCTGCTAAGCCCATAGAACCTCCAAAGCCTAGCTTTGCAAGGCCTGAACCAATCTATCGCCCATAATCACCAACTGCTGCTAACAAAATGCCTAGTGCTAGTGCACATGATGCCACTTAGATCTCAAATGCATCTAATGGCATGAAAACTGCAACCACCACCAAAACCAACAGATAGAAAACCCAGTTCCAACCTGAAAAGCAAACCACACCATAATCATTACCAGCTAAATTATCTAGCCTTATCAAACCTCAACCACCCCCTAGCCTTTAACCCTCTTATGAGCGATGATCAATTCTAACTTTGGCCATAGACTTAGCCAATTTTACACTCCCTTGCTCTTGGGAGGAGTCAGAATTCGTATTCGTTAAAGCTTTCGAAGCAGTTGCGGAGTTAATTGCAATCAAGATATCTAAGGAACAAGTAGTCAAAAAACGTATCATCATGTCATATAGCAAGAGCACGCTCATGGCCACAAACCAACAAATCGAGAAGTTGCAATGGCTTGCCGACAATAATTCCCCCTTCTTGTGGAAATGGTACACTCTATGATTGCAATGGGAGCTAGAGAGATGCCAAATAATGACCAATGTGAATAGAAATGCACAATCAAAGCATCTGAATATGACCCAACCTATGTCACTCCAACTTCATATAGGGTGTTGACTACTCTCCATAATCAGCCCATGGAAGACCACATTAAAGAACACCCTTATTTAGATTGCATCCTCACTGAGGAGGAGTTGCACATTGCTAAAAGAGTGACCTCTAGTGACTTCCTACTTGATGTCCTCACCTACATTACACATGTGGGCATGCGCCCTTTTGATATGGATAGTTTTGCTCGGTTAGAATATAATCCGAGTTTCTAAGCTTGGCTCATGAGAAAGTAAAACATTAAGATTGTGTACTAAAGGCCCTTCATCCTCTAACCCTCTCATCCTAGGAAGGATTCTTTTCATTACAAAGGGGGAAGGGATAAAGCGAAATAAACCAAACACATAGAGAAAAAAACACGCATTGCAAGGGTAAAATGTAACAACTTGTGATTAAGAGAAAGGTCAATAAAAGTTAAAATCAATAGACTATTGGGAGGAAAAAGTCTACTTCTGCAAGCAAGCATTTCAGTTCAACAAGTATGTAGTCCTTTCCTATTACTTGCAATTACTCTGAGAACCACTAATGGTGAATATGGCTTCAAGACAGGCACCCACCATGGCAAGACAAGAAAAGGCTAGCAAATTTCCTTTTTCAAAGGAAGAACAAGCAAAATATGGACTTTCGGTGGAAATGCGAGCCTTCAACTAGTTCAAATTCTGACATATTTTTAGCCTAGATGACGTGGCTATTGAAGAACGAGTGGTAAGGCAGATCATCGAGCAATGTAATCTGTAAAAATATGTGGAAGCAGTGAGCCGGGGACTAGGCTACTTCCACTGTGCAAAGTTCTTAAGGACTTTCCATAGAAACTGCAACACCATAACTTTGCATGAGGGGGAGGAAACTCACCAACAAGTGTAGATCAAATTGATGCCGAAGCTGGTGGAAAAGAATTGGGCCTAGTAAATAAAGTAGAAAGGAAGCTAAAAAAGAGATATATATGCCTTACTAGGGATGGACAATGTAAAATTCCACACCAATGACGGCATCAGCTTGGTGCATATTCCTGATCCTGAAATCCCAACTCCAAGCCAAGATGGTGCATGCGCCATTTTCTAGCCAAAGATACAACTCCATAATGAGCTGCATCAACGTCCCCCTACTAGAGAATGCCACAGCAAGGTTGTTGGATGAGGTTAACCTCAACGGGTTTGTGAGGAAGACCAGTGAGACCTCAGAAAATCCTTGGCAATGAGAGGGAAGCCCGCTGGAGGAGAATCTCCTGCCACCAAGGCTAAAAGGAAAGCTTCGTCTTCAAAGGCTGCAACCATCGGATTCGGTGGGGTCCTCACTGCGATCATCAGGGAAGCCCTGAGACAGGAGCAAGAGGAAGGAGAAGAAGGGGTGGATGAAACACCAAGCAGGTCACCACCCCACCAAGAACGGGAGGCACAGTCCAGCGAAAGGATGCTAAGTGAAGAAGAAGAGGGCAAGGAACAAGAAGAGCAAACTAGCCGAGGAAGACAAAGAAGAAAACTGCACAAGAACAACAGGAGGAGGAGAGGAGGAAATAAGAGATGGCGAACTTGCAAAGGGCATGCAGCGAGTCCAAATGGGCCATGAAGGAGAGAGAAAAAGAAGGAAGAGGAGGAGGAGGAGCTGAGGAAAAAGAGGAGGAAGACATGGCCCTTGCCACAAGTAGGTCCATTGAGCAGCAGTCCAAGTACGATAAGCCAAAACCTGCAAGCTCGATCAGAAACGAAAGGCCAAGCTCAAGTGCCTATGTGTGTGATTTCGTGCCACCTGCAGTGCAAGAAGGCAAGGACAAGGCTCCAATCACCCCATTCCCTGCCCTCCTGACACCCGCTACCACCACCACCATCTCCACTCCCAGTTCTATGACCCACCTCAATGCCACTAACCTAATGGCATGGGTCCAGTACTTTGTCAATAAGGAAATGGGCCAAGGAGCAGGAGAAGGAACCCTCCTGGTAGGGACCAAAAGATCGGTTGTGACAGACGCCGAGTTGAGGCGAGACCCTAAGAAGCAAAAGGTGACAGGCTCTACAACCTCCGTCCCCCAATAGAGAGGCCACCTGAAGAATATGATGAGTACATCAAAGAGCTCCTCTCTCAACTAGGGAGAGCCAAGGAGGAGAAGAGAACCATGGTAGCAGAGCTTGAAGCTGAAAAGGAGGCCATGGCAGCATTCCAGCCGGAGAGAACACACCAAATGGCCATGGCCCAAAGGGAATTCAATGAGCTAAAAGAGCAGTACAAGCTAAGGAAGAGACAGAAGTTGAATGGAAGGTGTGCTTGAACAGAGAAACCGAGGCCACACAATACCTATAACAGCACAATGAAGAGATTGTGGCACTATATGAAGGTTTGCTAGCTCAAATGGAGAAACTCACTAAAGCCACACAAGAGCTAGAGGAGCTAAGGGAGGAAAGACCTCTCAGGTATGAAATAGAGATGGAGAGACTAACCCAAGAAGCTACCTCAGCACAAGAAGAGCAGCAACAGCTAAGGGCAGAAATGGAAGTCCAAGAACGAAGGCAAAGAGTGTTGGCCCAAAGATAGGGGGAAAGCCTCGAAGACATGAACACGAGGGCAAAAGAATGGGCCAATCAAAACAAAAAAAGGGTCAAAGCTTTGGCATGTTTCCTTGCTCAAGCAGAAAAAGAAAAGATACTTATCAAAAGCAAAGTGGAGGCTACCCAAGTGAGCTTTCACACCCAACAACGTGCCTTTCTAAAAACCCTATTGGATGTCACCCAGGTAGAGGAGAGAGAGTCCATGGAGGCAATGAAAAAGAAACTAGGAATGGCTCATAGGGCACTGAAGGCTGGACTGCAAATGCCGCCACAACCTAGTGGAGTTGGCCCAAGCTTGGAAGAACAATGCCATTATCTCCTATTGGCAAGCCTAACCTCACAGGAAGTGGACGCACTCAGGTTCCTCGAAGAGGAGCAGCAAGAGCCAAGCCGGGAAAGGGAGGTGGACGTGAACTTTGAAATGGGACCACGTGAATACATGCTTGTCCCACCGCATCTTTCCCTGAGGCGTGAAAAGCAACAATACTATTGGGGTAAAAGGCCTCTGGACCTACTCCTGTACACTGTGACTGCCCATTCTTTATTCATATATAATATGATAGTGCAATAAGGCTGTTATATCAGTTGGACAACACCTACATTGTGTGTGCTCTTCTCTCCCGCATCTTCCTCTTCTCCTTCTCCGCTGCCATTGCATCCCCTTCAAGTGGTATTAGAGCTTTGGATCAGAGCTTGATCGTGGATATTGGCCTGGGATTACTTCAGCATGGATTGAAGACCTAGGCTTGGAGCTTCAATGCTAGCCATGGTTTCTTCCCCCCGAGATAAGATTTCATCTCCCGCCTCTCCCCGACCCTCATAGGCTCTTTGCAGGTGTTCCTTGGTTTCATTGGGCACCTTGTATGCCCCCATTTGCCTCCTTATCCTTAGCATAACTAGCAGGCCCCACAGTAGCAGCTCAGGTTTTTTTTGTGCCTATTTCAAAATCTGGCTCAAAAATTCCACTTTTTCTCATATCTTGGGCATCCGAAACCCGATTTAGGCAAGGTAAGAGTCTAACTAGGGGTTTTGGTACACTCCGCACACAATGGTGATGTCAGATCTGCCAAATTCTGATCACAAATTTTTTTGTAACAGATCTAAGTTGATTTACAGTAAGAAAATGTCATGCTCTTAGCTTATGTGATGCTCCCGAGGCTTAGTATTTGATGCCCAAATGCTTTGGGGATGTTTGCCCAATGTTTTGAAATACTTTGGGACTTAGTTTGAGCTTCCATATCTCGATTTATGCATGGATTTACTGTTGTACATTGTTTAGGCAGCAAGGTTTTATCAAGGACAGTGTGCATAATGTTCTTTGTTGACATTCGGGTGTCCTGTTAGATGTATTGATGCTTGGTCATCATAGTTTATGTCTGGATATGCTATTTGAGAGCTATTGAGCCTTGATTTGGATGTGGATACTTTGTTGTTGGTTGGGATTTATGCTACCTTGGTTAACATGTTATTTTACCTCCAGTTTTGTTATGCCTATGGTCTACGGGTGCTCCCGACTACTCAAGATGATATGATGATGTATTTGGATGATGCCACTTTGATGTTTATTCTCCTGGATGCTTCTTGAGCAAAGAGTAGGGCTCAATTCTTAGTTCACTGTCATCTTCTTTGTAGCTGCATTTTACTTGACAATGTTTATGCCCCGTGCTACCCATTATGGGACTGATGTTTGATGTGGATGCTTTTGGGTTTGACTACAGTATGGAAAATGTTTGGGCTTGAATCAACTTGCATTTGAGAATTTTGTGGAGTAGTTTGCATTTGGTTGGCTTATCACTTATGGAGCTTGGATGCTATTTGGCCCTTAATACCTCGATTATGGATCTTGGATTTACTTGGATGCATATACATGTTTTGAGCAGTGCTTACTCCATTGTCGTGGCAGTTGGTTATTGAGATTTCATTGCTCATTGATGCTTGGTTCTTTGCAGTTTACTCCTTGATCACTAGACTTCTTGACAATGCTTGGGTTTAGCAATTATGGCTTTGTTGCTTCTGTGTTGCCTAGCTTCTATGCTACTTGGGTTGCTTTTGCCCATACAGGAAAGAGAGTAGTTGCTCTTGATGCTTACTTGGCTATGGCACTTTGTCTACTGTCATGTACTTTACAGAGCCACTTATTTAGATGTTTTTGTACAGATACTTTGGCTTCTCTTGGAGCTTGACCGTTGCATGATCTTATGCCACTTATTGGTCTTGCATTGACTTGGATGCTACTATGTGTTCTGATGTACTATAGAGTCATGTTTGCCATTATGGTTATGGGCTGATTTCATGGCTAAATACCATATGCTCTTTTGACAGATGTCTTATGCTTTATCGTACTGTGGTTGGTTATGGCATGCAGTTGGCTATGACTCTTCTTCATGTGGGAGCTTTTGCATCCTTGGTTGATGCCTTTATGTCCTCCTGTCTGTTGAGGTTTCATGAGCCTTTGCATCATGCTTCTACCATTGATGTACTTGCAAATGATTGTCTTTATGAGCAAGTTCCCTCCATTGGGATAGCTCTCGACTGCTTGAGCTCCGTGGATGCTATGGATAGCCCTATTCATGATGACTTGGATTCCTTGTCATCTTCTACATGTTCTTCTACTTCAGATGTTGTTTACTTCCATTGTGAGAAGCTTGGGCATGTTCAAAGAAAATGCTTTAGACGGATTAGAGAGCACTAGAGACAGAGACGAACTCAACGGACTCAACATGAGCAGAGAGTGAGAGATACAACAGATGCAGCAAGTGTTACCACTCTTACTAGTGGTGAGATACATGCAGTTATCCATGATGATGCAGTTGAGCATGTACTCCTGTCATCTTGTTTCCCTACAACTTTCTTGCTCAGTGATCAAGCCTATGCATTTGATTGGCTTTTGGACTCTATGGCATCTTGTCATGTTACCCCTCATAGAGCATGGTTCTCTTCTTACACAGAGGTTGACGGATGTATTGATCTGGGCCTTGAGTAGTCTTATGCTATTGTTGGTACAATGGATATACACCTAGCTTTGCCTAATGGGACTTCTCTTATAGTCAGGGATGTTTTACATGTTCCCATGCTCAGTAAGAGCTTGATTTCTGTCAGTTAGTTGCATAATGCAAGATATACTATTTCTCTTCAGGATAGGTCATGGAAAATCTGTCGTGGTTGCTTGGTTTTTGCCAGAGGTTCTAGAGTTGGTTCTCATTACCCAATGCATGTCTCTTATGTGGGAGATTCTATGGTTGCAGTTATCCAGATACCACATGCATTGTTATGGCATTATTGCCTAGGACATATGCACCACAGAGAGATGGAGATCCTATCTCATTTAGACTCATTGTTACCTCCTATGTCACTTACAGCTTACAGATCTTTATGCTTGCCCTGATTATACTCTTGGTCCTTGCAGAGCCCCCTTGGCTTATGGAAATCGTACCATGCATGCTCCTCTAGATCTTGTCCATTGTGTAGTATATGGACCTATGCCTTCCCAGTCACTTGGTGGAGCATTGTACTTTGTGACCTTTGTTGATCATGCTACCCACCTGTTTGGGCTTTTCCCTTGGTGAAAATTGAGGATGCTACAATTATGCTTGACAGGTTTATGGATTCTACTGGTAGCAGGCCTAGGTGCTTGCAGATGTATTATGAGAGTAATGCTCTCTCTCCCAGCTTTGAGACCTCTTGTCAGCTATATGGCATTGATTTCTTGTGCCCATGGTATTATGGGATTGCTCATGGCATGTGCCTAACCCCATGAGGCATGGAGTGGCATGTAGCCCTCCTATGATTACTTGAGGATGTTTGGCTGCCACAAGCATCTGTACGTATGCCACATGAGCTTATGTCACATAGATGTATCCTCTCTCAAGCCTGTTTATGAGCATTCAGTACGCTTTATGGCTGATTTTATAGTGACTACAGTGCCATTACAGCAAGCTGTTTATGCTGAAAATGAGGCACTTATTGGCCTAGATGGCATAGCTATGCATAGTAGTCAGGGTCAAGATGTTGGTGATCAATTGCTAAACCCCTTGCAGGTTCATGAGAGCTATTTTCTTGTGGTTTTGCAAGCTGGATAGCCAGCCATATGTCAGCCTTCCGCTTCGTTGAGGCCACATGTAGTTTTGAGACCCCGTTGGACGAGTGGGATATTGGCTCTCTTTTAGTGATTGACTCTGGAGAGTTTGACTGCTCTCCTCTGCCTTGTATGCACTACGCTAAAGCTACGTATGACTTTGATGCTTTACAACCATGCACTGATGAGTTGTGCTTGCTTCATGAGAAGCATTCTTGGATTGCTCCATTGTATGGAGCTACGAGATCGCTTATCTCTTGGATGTCATGGAATCAGGGATGCTTGACTCTTCTTCTTCTGCAAAGGTTCCCAACACTTCTTGCACAGCTCGCTTTCCGATTGGGCATTGGGTGAGACATCATGATTCCTCACCTTGTTTTTCTTTTCTTTTCTTTGTTTTCACTCCCCAACCACATTGGCCTTTTAGTGGGAGGTTGTTGGGGTAAAAGGCCTCTGGGCCTACCTGTGTACACTGTGACCACCCATTCTTTATTCATATATAATATGATAGTGCAATAAGGCTGTCATATTAGTTGGACATCACCTACATTGTGTGTGCTCTTCTCTCCCGCATCTTCCTCTTCTCCTTTGCCACTGCCATTGCATCCACTTCAAATATGCAGACACCTCCGCAGAAAGAAAGGCGGCACTAAGAGAAAGAAGACAGCAAATGGTGGAGGAGACAAGGAGAAAATGGAATGCCATGGAAGTGAGGGCACCTAGGCACCTATCCCACCATGTGCGGACGACACCCCAACATGCTTTCACGCCCACCTCATAATCTGGGAGAGGCAAGAAATGGCTAGGACCCCCTTTGACCTCAACTTCCAATTCCCCACCACCTTGCGTAGAGTGTTACCTATCAAGGTGGTGGAGGTGATTAACATCGGAAGCAGGGTCAAACAAAGATGGTTGGAGGAGGAGGAGAGAGCAAAACCCCAAACTATAGGCCACAAAAGATGCTGAATTTTGGAAAAATTAAGTTTTTGAAGTACCACGGTCTGTGCCCAACTACAAATGTCAACCTACATGGAGAAGAAGGGTATGCGATACCAACCTAGACACTTGGATGGCCTTTTGCAACACTCAACCCTTCGAGCGGAACGACCCAACCTTTATGCCCTACCCTCAAAGGTTGGAAGTGGATTTTGACCCCAGTGTCCACGACCATTATGACTTCCTTATAATCTATAATCCTCATTGTACTACATATGAAGATGCCCTCATCTTCACATAAAAAAACTTCCATAGATGGTCAAAATGATGGTCAAATAGAGTAGGTAAATCAAGTCATTGAGGATAAACTGAGGGCCTAATACTATAGAGAGCCCAAGAAATTGGATATAAATCTACCCTTGGTTGATTTTTCCTACAATGCATCGTATATGTAGATAACTCTGTTCCAAGCATTGTATGGGCAAGACAGTCTTACATCGCTCAAGTTCTCTACACTAAGTCCGGATCCTACAAAATCATCAAGTACCTAAGACCAAATTCTCAGCTTGCTAGCAAACTATCCTCTCCTCAACTTGGCCAAGATGCCTCAAGCCACCCTTGAGAGGGGTTCCTCTTAGTATCCCCATAATAAATGTATGTGGAGAACAAGTATAATAGCCTTGAGAGAAATGAAGAAGTTTTAATGATGTTTGGATCTCATCATTCCAAAGGCTACCTTCTTGAGACTTATTCATGATATTTTGCAATACCTCTACCAAACAAAAGACAGAATATGGTTTCTACCACATGGTAAGGATAGACTAGATCACTTTACAAAAGAATGTATTGATACTTTGTAGGGATTGTAGAGGCTTTTTTGGTAAACTTAATGAGTAATGCTCAGATTTTTGCAATACATGCAAAGCACATTACTATAACTCCCAAGGATTTTTAACTTGTAAAGGAATCATCAAGTAGTAAGGGATTCATTTATTCCAAGGGAATGAATATTGCTTCTACTATTAACTTCTTTGAAAAAGTATCTCCACATGTATAGAATAACTAAAAATTGTTGTACCATCTCAAAAGTAGAAATAGAGTTTTTCTTTTAGAATTCACTCTCAACTTCAGTTTTCTTGCTTTGTTTTTTTCTACTTAATGGCATAGTTGCTATAATTGTTGATTCTAACATGAAATACATGTGGAAAGTTACCATATCTTGTTACATGCTTTACTATTAATTTTTGTACAATCTATATGGTGTGAAATTTCTAAGGATTAGTAAAATTGTAATATCAATTCCTATATAGATTACCCATTAGGTGGCCAAAGGACATTAAAATTTATGTTGTAAAAAAAAAAGGCAATGTCTTGCCATGTATGCCATATATTCTAGCAAATTAAAAAATCCAAAATATTTTGTATATTCTCAAAAAATGTTGTGTATGTGTTTGTGAAATGTAATGTGTACTCAATTCCAATCATTTCAAGTAATATGTTTAATATGTTTCTTGAAATGCACAACCATTAACTTGTGTATAAGGAATATGTTTAATATGTTTCTTGAAATGCACAACCATTAACTTGTGTATAAGGAAATTGGGCTTCTTTAATGTATGCATGCACTATATGAGTAATAGGCACACATGCCATGCATGATGTACCATATGTGTATTAAATGGATATAAGTTACATTTTCACATATACATAATCACATGTGCACATATCATGCGGTTTTTCGATGCCTCCAACCACCAAGGTCTTGCAGACCTCATTTTGACCCAAGATGCAACCAGTGGCCTCATGGGACCTAATGCACACTATAGTCATTTTTTATCACATGAAAATGTATGGTAGTTAGAGGTCTTAGCTTATCAAGATCATCCTATATCTTTCTCTCATTGTGTGTCAATGATGAGGCACTATTTTGGGCAAAGGGATGCACAAAATCCCTTATAGTAACCTGGGGTCCTCAGGGAAGTTACTATATGTATATCCTCTACATCGCGTGCATTCAAGGCCTATTTATAAATAACCCTATCTATGAATTTTTCATGAATAAAACATAACCCTTTTCTATTCAATCGCTAGATAACCCCTTCATATTATACCCTTCTATATGTAAAAAATATATAAAGATGTATTTTAAAAATACCCTATTTTGAACTCATGTGATTGTAATATTCCCATTTGAAAAATATTACTAGACCGACTTTCCACACCCCGCGTGAAACTCATGCAAGGGTTATTTTTGGTATTGGAGTTATCGGCAGTGTAACCCGTAAACCATACGCGAGGAATCAAGGCCTCCGCATTGGCAAACCGGGACCCGAGTTCAAAACCACAGGATAAATTCCTCTTGGGAGGAGGTTAAGGGGATAAAGGTGGAATTATTGCAAAAATTTTTCTTATTTTCCCTCAGCTGATGCATGGCTGAGGGAAAGGGATGGCTAAGTAGGGGAACTGGTGACAAGGGGGAATTGTGGGCTGCATGCCAGCCCAGGTGGGGGAGGTCCCCTCTCCCCCCCTTTGGACTATAAAAACCCCCTTTGTGGAGGGGGGGGGGGGGGGGGGGTTTAAGAAGGGTGGAAGGAGGAAGAGACTAGTTGTTGTGCTGTGCCGTGAGGAGGAGAGGGGGCCACCAGCAGTTGAGAAGTATGCCGCCGCCTGCTTCAAGCCACCGTGCGTGCCGCCATTGGCCATCAGATGCCATCCTCACATTGCCCTTCCTTGTCCCATATTGGCCCCCCTTCCCATTGGATCCTCCATAAGTCCATTTTACCCCTGAGATGTAAAGCCCCCTTCCCACTAGGTTTCCCACCAATCATCTTTACCCCCCCCCCCACCCCGCCCCGGGCTTCGAAGAGGAAGCCCATAATGCCTTCCTACCAAATCTCCCACAAGCCTCTAGGCCTCCGGTCTTGTAGAGAAGAAGAGGGTTTCCTTAAACCCCCTTTCCACTAGATCTTTACCCCCGGAACTTTTATGAGAGGAAGGAGAAGTTCATAAGTCCCCATTTCCGCAAGGCCTTCACAAGAACCTTTCACGAACCCCCTCTTTTCCCGAAAGAAAGAAGCCCCAAGCTCTGAACCCTAAGGCCTTCCATAAGCAAAATTCCCCAAGTCAGTGCTTTTGTAAAAGATCCGTACTTCAAAGGGAATCTCCGCGTACGAGGGAGACGGCCAAAGATCTTAAAGCTGCAAACCAAGGCAAGTAATTCGAATCTGCGAAGGCAAACCAGATGTCGAAATCACGATAGCCCCTAAAAAGTCACAAGGCGCACCTGCAAGAGGATCATCTCCTAATAGTCATGTGGATATTTCACAGAGTCCACAAGTCGAGGTTTTCTTTCTATTTGTGGAAGTATTGCAATTATGCATGGTTAATTCTTGGAACTAGGATGCACTTATGCTTGTCAAATCCACCTTGTTAGATGCGATTGAAATACATTGGCTATTTTACATTTACTAGAAGTAACTCACGATTGAAGATTGGTCATTTGTACTTTCAATGGAATGAACGAAAAGAACATAAGGTATCTATGCATTTTTAGCAAGTTGCCTTTGTGCATTGCAAAGTAACGAGTCTAGAACAACTATTGACTACCATTACAAGGTTAAAGTTATTGTAGTACTCCTTTGATTATGCATCGAAAGATTAAATAGCATGTCACAATTTTAGATAAATCTTCTTCGTAATGATTCATAAAAAAGTCGTTATCAACCATAGGAAATTGCAAGGCATGGAAAAGATTCTAAGGGCTGCATGAAGTAGGTTAACTCTAGTTTCAATTGGCATAAATCTCATTTAACTATGTAGTAGTCAGGAAATGTTGCGTAATGCTCATTCATCGTACGAATAATTTCATTCAAAGATGTAGTTAGGGAAAGGCTGCATGGTTCATTTTAACATAAAACCTTAAAAGCTTAGTGGCATAAATCGTGAGTGCAAGCCCTAGTAGGATCAATGGAAGTTATACCGTAATTTAACATGTGTTTTGGTCTTAGCAAGTAAAGTTAGGGTTTGTGAATCTAATCATACGTAGAGGCAATGAATCGTGTGCTTATGAGAATCCTATCCTAATACAACTAGTTTTTCCCATTTTTGATCAAGACAACATCTTTAGGAATGCCCGTCCTTGTGGTACGACAGGTAAACTGGATTACCCAAAACACCTAAACCGCAAAGGATTCGCATTGGATGGTTAAATGGATACAATATACTCCAAGTGCTAAGTAGGTTTTAATACGTTAAAGACTTGACCTAGTTTCGCACTTGTTGCCAAGTCGAAACCCTCATACCCAAAGGTCCTGCCCACATTCACAGAATGTAGGGACAATTGGACGCACTTGTAAGAAAAAATCTAGGGTTTCTACCCTAAGAATCACTCAATCAAATGTTGAAACTCGGATTGAGTTGGAACCCCTAGGACCGAACATTATCGGCCTAGTGCAATTGGGAATGGGTTGGATAAGAAGACACCCTAAACCCTCCTTCTTGTCTAATCATGATTCCGTGACCAGAAGACGTCGTTCAATGGGTGAAATGATCCCATGGAATAGATGAGACACTTGTGCAACATGTTGCAACGTTGCATGATTTGTGGTTTGATCATAAGCGAGTTGCCAATTCGTTGGAATGAGATTGGGAGATTCTTGCGCAAGTTTAACTTGCAAGAGGATGAGTAGCTGTCCTGCTACAACACCTTTCTTGGGGGGGCAAAGTGGCCAAGATAAGGGAATTAGATATTTGCTTGGAAACAAAGGACCAATCAATAATTTGGAGTGACATGGTCGCCATGATTTACTGTTAATAGAACCTAAGGTATTGGTTAAGTTGGGTTAATAGGGTATGGCCCTAACCCAAGGACATAAGGGTTAACAAACAAACCTGTGGGGATCTTGCCAACTCGCAATTGATCCCAGATCAAATGCTAGATGCATTCGGAGAGAAGGATTCACTCCTTAGTAGTTGGCCAAATAACGACCACTGGAAATGATTGTGCTTGTAACAGTTTAGAGAGCATTGTTTGCTTTGTTTGCTCAAGGAACTAAAGGATGAAAAGATATCTAATGCTTCAGGTCGAAGGCCTGAAGGGAGAGGCAGTCTCAGTTACCCCCGACTGTCTGCCTAACCCTAACCAAGGGGGTTGTTAGCCATGCCGGGAACATGGACCGAACCCGCCACGTGAGGTCTCTCCATTGGACACTACTTGGAGCAGGAGGATGCTTGGGTGCCACGGGGGGCTTTGGCCGTAAATACCCTTGCCTTTCGGACCCTGCACAACAGGCCAACGTGACTCGAGATTGGATCTCGAGGCCCGCATACTAGTCTACGGGCGGAATCTTGGATTAGTAATCCCTGTGGATTGCTGGATAGTCTTCGGACGGATTATGGATAAGCCTGCGGGCTGGACTTTATGAATGTATTCCAAAGATAAATATGATAACCTGTTGAAAAGGAACTTGTTTGACACTGTTTTTCTATGTGAAGTGCTAAGATTACGTGAAGGAACCAGTGTCTAAATGGCTAATTAAGGAACTTTTCTCAATCATAATGGACAACAAGGAGATCTTCTAAAAAATGAATAGCAAGGGCACTGACCTAGAATCTAGGTTATAATAATCCGGGTTTATGTTGTTTTAGGGGAACGGAATGGGACTATGCCTTATGGCAGAGAGGTCGAGCCTTGCATCCCCCTCGTTTCCCATTCTCCTTGAACCAAGTGCAGTGTGAATTGGCTTCAACCCTGGCGTTTCTACGTAAAGTAGTTCGCATGGGGTTCGATGCTAGTCACCGTTTAGAAAATGGCCATTAGCGGAAACCCTGATTCAAGTTGGTCCTAAGTGGGAACGGCCAACGTACTTCCGCTACGTTGCAGACGTGGAAAGTCCTAGATCACAAACCCCATAACATTCCATGGGAGTGCCGGGCAGATCTTTCTAGACCTCCTTTTCGATGGACTGCTAAGATGTGTCTTGAAGGGAACAGGTGATGGGACCTAAAATGGGCCGGCACTGGCTCATGCACTAGCTGGACCTCTTTCATGCGCTCAACAACCCCACGGCCTCGCGGCCAGGAGCATCGATGATACATACATCATCTTCCTAAACATCTTGCGTTTGTATCACGTCTCGTAGTCCAACTCTAACCCAGTTAACACTCCTCAGAGGGAGTCCCAGCACATTGCCAAATAGCACGAAGTACAAACATAGGAGATCCTCCCACGGCTGACTGCTGCTACCTCACTGCGACTCTCCTACACCTTGGGGATTGACCCCTCAATGCGTCGCAAAACATATATATCACAATATCGCACATATTTCCACTCAAGGTACCAATTGATCGTATCCAGGAATGTACCATACCTCACTTTACTTTCCCCTAGGACCCACGTCTAGCCTATAGCTTGGGCAACCTTACTCACTCAACGTTGGTCATGTTTCTCTAGAAAGCAATTGCCATGCATCCAGGAGGTATTGTCTGATACCTTTAAGTTTCTTTGTGATTTATGCAAGTAGTGAATGCCCATGTGCTCAAACAATTACGAATATCAGCATTTGTGCACATGTGAAAAACATTTCTTTCAATGATTTTGACTATCACTCGTATGCGACGTTGCATGAACCTAGCACCGAGAAACCCTCGTGCTACTAGGTTCTTAATTTTTAATTATCGACTAGTCTAAATGGTATGCATAAAAAACTAGCAAGCTTTTCATCATTTTATTCAGCATTTAAACACCTTTTATACACTCTACCCCCTCACCCGTTTAGGTTGTGCATTATTGATCTGTTTAGGGTTCATTTCCATGTTTTTTGTTGTATGAAAAGCAATAAAAACTCACTAAAACATAAAGGTAGGGCTGAACTGAGGCTAAACCTCATACTTTAGAACCCCCATACATCCACAAACATAAATCTTATTTTTCCTTAATTTTCGGCACTCAAAATCCATTTTTCACTTATTTTTTCCCATTTTTCCTATTTTTCTTGTATTTTTTGCAATATTAAATAACTGAAAATGCAAGATGAGTTGTGGGCAGTGGCCCTTAGATTCATTTGCAGCAAAAACACAAATTTATTTGGTGTGTCTTATTATATTTTCCATTTATATATCAAAAATACCCAATTTTCCCATATTTCGTGTGTTTTACGGGTTTTACACCATTAATTTCAAACACAACACTTATGATTTTCTAATTTTCTGAGCATAAACTAATCAAACTCATAGCAAACAATAACATAATGCATAATCATCCCATGGGAACAAATATTCATGAAGCAAATTGCATAAAACATCAATTTCCTTTGTAAAAAATAAGATTACCATTCTTTGCGGATTGCAGGTTTTTTATTTGCCATGTCTCAGGACTGATTTCCAGCAGCCATTAATGCTCATGACAGCCCACAATCAGCAATCTTCTTTCCTCTTGAACCACGGAGCAATCCGGTTTTCATTGGACAAGCATCCGTCATCCATTCTTCTTCTTCTTCTTCACCACATAAATCTGCCCTTAGAAGAGAGAGAGGGAGGAGAGAGAAAGACTGAAATCAGAGATCTTCATAGAGACCACCATTGGAGGAGCGAAGCACGGCGAAAGGATCAGCATCTAGGGGGGATTGAAGGCCCATGATCAATTGGTATGGTTGCTTTCAGGCTAGAGATTGCATCCTCAAGCATATGGCGCAAATTTCGGCGCCTCCTGTTGGCGCCTTCTTCCCACGTTTTGTGCTCCCAAAAGATGCACGATTTCATTTGGTATAAAATGCCCCAAGGCCCCCCCCAAAAGTCACTTACATTTGGCCACTCTAATGTCCACCTTTTCGTATCTTGACCGGTTTCTTGGCTCCTTCCCCGTCCGAACTCTGAATTGAGCTCTGAAAAATCCTGGGCGTCTGGCTTGGCATCTCGCATTGGCTGGTAACTCATGTCAATCCGCATGGCAGTCTGAAAATTTATGAAAAATCAACAAGTGTCGCTTGGGCGCCTTTAAAGCACTTTGGTGCTTAAAATCGTCCTAGATCGAGCCGCCGCCTTCGACGTTGAATATTTTTCCCTTGATATTCGTAATTTTTAGCTATTTTTAAGCACTTCACGACATCAAAATTTCGGTCTCATTGGCAACCACGGGATAGGGCGACTCAGCCCGTCGAATCCCATAGTAGATCTGTACAAAACAACCAAAGGAATCATCAAGCTGATACAAAATAGATACATATTAAACACAGCACAATGCTCACCCTACCCCCTGATTAA
This sequence comes from Lygodium microphyllum, assembly GCF_053477565.2. Lineage (NCBI taxonomy): Eukaryota > Viridiplantae > Streptophyta > Polypodiopsida > Schizaeales > Lygodiaceae > Lygodium > Lygodium microphyllum. The sequence goes on from NC_141138.1 coordinate 48,045,692, forward strand.
ACAAAGGTATGATATCCACAAGGAGTAGGCCTAGCATTATCTGATAGAAGGTCCGAAGCTAGTCACTAACCAACCGCTCCAACACGGCCAAACTAAAAAGAACTATCAAAGAGGTTGCCCTAAGTGGTGGTCTGAACTACCTACCTAACTAAGGACAACACAACCAGGAGCTCCTACTAGGTGAGGACTCCTATAGCCTGATCAAGAAGTATTTTCTTGTAGCACATTTCTTCCTTTAAGGTTTTTATTTTATGGACATACTCGGGCATGTAAAAAGGAGGGAGCTGAGCGTAGTGACCCAAGGAGAGCAGGCCATCAGCCTCAGGACCTGTCTTGGTACCTAAGAACCTACCAAGCCCTCGCAAGGCGACACTTAATCCTTTTCTAACGCTCACTTTTATTTTCGCTCCAACCTTCCTGACTTTCGTCTTTTCCAGCAAGATGCCACCCCTAGGAAGACAAGGCATTGGCCCTGGGTCTGACTCGTCCCCAGGAACCTACCAGGCCTTTACTAGGCGATGATCAACTGCTTATAGATTTTCCTTCCTTTCCTCTTCAATTTTTATAGGGGTTAGAACCCCTTTTTACACACCTTTGTATATATTTATTATCTTTAAGATATTGAGGGTTTTTTTCCCTTATCATCATTATTTTCTTCTTCCGGCAGGTTTCTCTAACTGTCTCACAACTAACAAGAACTCCTAGGCTAGCAGAACAGGGTCACTAGGACTCCCTACTAAAATAGGTCTTTTGATGCTTGACAATGTCTTTACAAGAGGCAATGACTACTCAGACCTCCCTCAAACATACTGAACCTAAACCTGGGACTTCATGCCTTGGACGCTGGTCCCCAATAAGAAAGGAAAAACCCCCTTAACAAGTACACAAACACATATAGCATGACAACCACAGTACTCATAAAGGAAAGATATCACCTGGATAGGGCCACGAGAAGCTTCCATGCAACAAAAGGCTCCTTCCAAGCTCTTCTTCCAAACCTGTCTAGCACATAACTAAAACAAGAAACCATTAAACGCACCTGCACTAAACAGAAAACTGGCCCTCTTGGCCTAATGAAATAAAGCACTTCACCATGAAAAAGAATCGGCCCTCTTGGCCTAACAAAAGAAAACATTCAAAACCTCGCAAAACTAGCCCTCTTGGCCTAATGAGATAAAGCAAAGTAGCACCTACACATCCTTCCCTGGAAGAATCCAGATATACAATAATAGGTTCCCTCCCAAGGAGGAAAAACAGGCTCGTAGCCCTAAACTAAATGCATAAGGTTATGACACATCCCTCCTGCATAGATAGCAAGAGGTGTACGCATAACATGTTGTGTAATTAACCTATGGGTCCAGGATAATAATGGTAGATTGGTCTCGGCTACTCGTTGCATCAACCATCATCTGCCATATATTGCATGTTCTGATAACATTCCCTACAAGCGACCGGGTCCTGTTTCATCATTGATAATGATATCCAAACTAGGACCACAATTAAAGAAGAGGTCTTCCTCATAAGCAAGATTTGCCAATGAATCTGCAAACTGATTCTAGTAACGTGGAATCAACTGAAAAGACACTCTCTCAAACTCTTCAAGTAGGGTCATCACAGTCCGATGATACATACAGAGAATGGGATTCCGCACTGTGTATGTCCCATCTAGCTAATTCAGGATCAACTGGGAATCCCCTTTTACTAACAACTGACGAATACCACCTTGCTTGGCAATATGCAGTCCCATAATCAAGGCTTTATACTCTGCCATATTGTTAGTGAATCCTACCCCGAGATAAGCAGCTAACTTCATCGTAACTCTTCGTCGGGGGTCTCGAATTACTACTCCAACACTTCCTTTTCTATTAGGGCCCTTGGATGCTCCGTCAAAATATAATGTATGCGTCCAGAATGGGTTTACACAACTGGCCATCATGAACTCCTCTATTCGTAATTATGGTAATCAAAGTTTAACATATTAAGAGGATGAACTAACGGCTCCATCCCACCTTCTTCATTGAACTCAACAGGGATACTCGTCAACAATCGTAAGCATTGATGGCAGAAGATTTTAATCTCCCACACAAAGGTTCTGTCTTCTTGCTCAATCACCTTGTATCCTTTGCTCCACCAGATGAGTTTCCCCTAATGGTATCTCTGCTCCAGATATGGGTGCTCCAAATAAGGGATTAACCGACCCATCAACCAACTTTTAAGCTCTCTTCCGTAGGTCTCAGATCATTCCTAGTAGGGACCTGCAATGCATTTTCTTTGTATTAGCAGATTTAGAAATAATAAGGTTTAATCTTATTAAGATAACGTTATTTTTAAACTCTACTCCCTGTAAATCAGCTAATAGGGCTGTAGAACTATTCTTCCCTAACCTAACAATCTTGTAGGGACCATCCCATTTAGGTTCCAACTTCCCTAGAAACAACTCCCTACGCGCATCATAATAGAGGACTAATTGCCCTTTTTTAAAGGTATATTTCTTCGCCCTAAGGTCATGCAACCGCTTCATCCAACATTTAGCCACCTCCTAATGTAATAAGCTCTGCAACTTCAGCTCATCCAGGTGGGCTAAGGTAGTGAAACGTTCAAAAAGGGAATCCTCATCTCCCAAGGAATGGTTAATTGCAAATCGTATGGTTGGCAATTAGATTTCGAGGGGTAACACACACTCTTCCCCATAAACCAATTTAAATGGAGTGTGGCCAGTAGCTCACTTGAACATGGTATTGTACGCCCATACTGCCACATACAACTTCCTGTCCCAGTCTCGTTTCTTCTCAGAGACTATTTTAGACAAGATACCCACAAGCTGCTTATTAGGACTTTCCACCTGCCCATTTGCTTGTGGATTATAAGGAGTCATTTTATTGTGCTTGATTTGCCAAGCCTCAGTCAAGCTTTTGATCACCTTATTTAGAAAATGGGTTCCACGGTCCGAAACTAATTCCCTTGGTAGACCAAAGCGGCAGACCATCTGCTCCAACAGGAAACTTGCAGTCTCTTTTGCATTGTTCTGCCTTGTCGCCCGTGCTTCTGATCATTTTGTGAAATAATCAGTGGCTACTATAATATACCTCTTTTGAGTAGTAGACGACGGGGTAATAGGACCCACAAAGTCAATGCCCCACTTCTCAAATGGAAGGATAGCCATGATGGGCGTAAGTGGACGTTTCCTATTCTCTCTACTGTCATATCTCTGACAGGTATCACATTTTTTTACATACTCAAAAGAATCTTGGAAGATAGATGGCCACCAATATCCAGCTCGTAAAGCTTTCTGCGCTGTCAACCGTCCTGCGAAGTGCCCTCCACATGCAGAGTCATGGCACTCCTCCAAGATAAAAGGAACCTCATCAGGCATCACACATCGGCGGTAGATATCATCAAAACCTTGCCGATAGAGTGTCCCTGCGATCAAAGAAAACTTCAAAGCTTGCTGTTTAATTTTCCTCCTTTTAGACTTTGACAAACCAGCTCATGTCTCTCCCCTTGATAGATAGTGCGTAATAGCAGCATACCAAGATGGGATAGAAGCTGTATCAATTTTAAACATCTCCTCAATATCACTTCCTTCCACTAAGATCTCTTTCGGCTCCCCGAAATCCACAAGGCATTCCACAATACCCTGTAGTCTCGATGGCTTACTCTTAATCTCATAATCAAACTCCTACAAAGTGATTAACCACTTTGCCAAATGATCAGGTGGCTGCAGCTTATTCATAAGAAATCTAAGTCCTTCCGCCTTCGTATAGAACACTACCTTTTCATAGAGGATGTAGTGCCTGAATTTCTTAGTCCCAAAGACCATCGCAAGACACAACTTCTCCATGTAGGTTTAGTTAATCTTTTCAGGGTCAGTTGCAATCCCTATTGAACTGACCACATGGCCTAGCAATAGCCCATAAGGTACTCCAAAGACACACTTCCATGGATTAAGAACGATACAAAATTGTCTGCAACACTCAAAGCACTTTCTCAAAACAACCAACATCCTTTCCCTTACAATGGCTGCCCCCAGGTCATCAATAAATACTTTCAACTCACTTGGGGAAATGTTACCAAAGGTCTTATCTGCTGTTCGTTGCCACGATCCAGGTGCATTGCATAAACCAAAGGCCATCACATGGTACACAAAAGTACCAAAGACAGTAATAAAAGTTGTTTTCAACTTGTCTTCCTCTGCAATTGCCATCTGGTTATATCCTGCAAAGCAATCCATGAATGAATATATCTCCCTACCTGCTAATTGATCCAAAATCTGGTCAATGAATGGTAGCGGGTAGTAATCCTTAACTGTCTGCTTATTCAGCTCTCTAAAATCTACACATAATCGGATCTAGTTGTTTTTCTTCTTCCTGATAACAACTGGTGAACACCATTCAGTGTGTTGAACAGGGAAGATTAACCCAGCTTTCCTTAACTTCTGCAACTCCTCACATAGCCCATCCCTCAATTCAAAAGGCATACGCCTTACCTTCTAACACATAGGATGACCACTGATGGGACCTAAAACTGGCCGGCACTGGCTCATGCACTAGCCGGACCTCTATCATGCGCTCAACAACCCCACGGCCTCGCGGCCAGGAGCGTGGATGACACATACATCATCTTCCTAAACATCTTGCGTTTGTATCACATCTCGTAGTCCAACTCTAACCCAATTAACACTCCTCAGAGGGAGTCCCAGCACATTGCCAAATAGCAAAAAGTACAAACATAGGAGGTCCTCCCACGGCTGACTGCTGCTACCTCACTACGACTCTCCTACACCTTGGGGATTGGCCCCTCGATGCATCGCAAAACATATATATCACAATATCGCACATATTTCCACTCAAGGTACCAATTGATCGTATCCAGGAATGTACCATACCTCACTTTACTTTCCCCTAGGACCCACGTCTAGCCTATAGCTTGGGCAACCTTACTCACTCAACGTTGGTCATGTTCCTCTAGAAAGCAATTGCCATGCATCCAGGAGGTATTGTCTGATACCTTTAAGTTTCTTTGTGATTTATGCAAGTAGTGAATGCCCATGTGCTCAAACAATTAAGAAAATCAGCATTTGTGCACATGTGGAAAACATTTCTTTCAATGATTTTGACTATCACTCGTATGCGGTGTTGCATGAACCTAGCACCGAGAAACCCTCGTGCTACTAGGTTCTTTAATTTTTAATTATCGACCAACCTAAATGGTATGCATAAAAAACCAGCAAGCTTTTCATCATTTTATTCAACATTTAAACACCGTTTATACACTCTACCCCCTCACCCGTTTAGGTTGTGCATTATTGATCGGTTTAGGGTTCATTTCCATGTTTTTTGTTGTATGAAAAGCAATAAAAACTCACTAAAACATAAAGGTAGGGCTGAACTGAGGTTAAACCTCATACTTCAGACCCCCCATACATCCACAAACATAAATCTTATTTTTCCTTAATTTTCGGCACTCAAAATCTATTTTTCACTTATTTTTTCCTATTTTTCCTATTTTTCTTGTATTTTTTGCAATATTAAATAACTGAAAATGCAAGATGAGTTGTGGGCTGTGGCCCTTAGGTTCATTTGCAGCAAAAACACAAATTTAGTTGGTGTGTCTTATTATATTTTCCATTTATATATCAAAAACACCCAATTTTCCCATATTTCGCGTGTTTTACGGGTTTTACACCATTAATTTCAAACACAACACTTATGATTTTCTGATTTTCTGAGCATAAACTGATCAAACTCATAGCAAACAACAACATAATGCATAATCATCCCATGGGAACAAATATTCATGAAGCAAATTGCATAAAACATCAATTTCCTTTGTAAAAATGAGATTACCGTTCTTTGCGGGTTGCCGGTTTTTTATTTGCCATGTCTCGGGACTAATTTCCAGCAGCCATTAATGCTCATGATAGCCCACAATCAGCAATCTTCATTCCTCTTGAACCACGGAGCAATCCGATCTTCATTGGACAAGCATCCGTCATCCATTCTTCTTCTTCTTCTTCTTCACCACATGAATCTGCCCTTAGAAGAGAGAGAGGGAGGAGAGGGAAAGACTGAAATCAGAGATCTTCATAGAGACCGCCATTGGAGGAGCGAAGCACGGCGAAAGGATCAGCATCCAGGGGGGATTGAAGGCCCATGATCAATTGGTATGGTTGCTTTCGGCTAGAGATTGCATCCTCAAGCATATGGCGCAAATTTCGGCGCCTCCTGTTGGCGCCTTCTTCCCACGTTTTGTGCTCCCAAAAGATGCCACCATTTCATTTGGTATAAAATGCCCCAAGCCCCCCCCCCCCCCCCAAAAGTCATTTACATTTGGCACTCTAATGTCCACCTTTTCGTATCTTGACCGGTTTCTTGGCTCCTTCCCCGTCCGGACTCCGAATTGAGCTCTGAAAAATCTTGGGGGTCTGGCTTGACATCCCCCATTGGCCGATAACTCGTGTCAACCCGCACGGCAGTCTGAAAAATTATGAAAAATCAACAAGTGTCGCTCGGGCGCCTTTAAAGCACTTTGGCACTTAAAATCGTCCTAGATCGAGCCGCCGCCTTCGACGTTGAATATTTTTCCCTTGATATTCGTAATTTTTAGCTAGTTTTAAGAAATTCTTGGCATCAAAATTCCACTCTCAACAGGTGGACACGTTAGAGTTGGTATCAGAGCGAACCAATGAAGGATTTATTTTTATAAGAAATCTTAATAAGAAGAAGTAAAGAAAATTTTGATGTTAAGAACATTTCCTTACTTTCGATGTTGTCTTGCAGAATTATGAAGCATGGAACAGGTTCTTAGTGTTCCGAGTCATATTTATGACCGCGATGCATTCCTCAGATTATCGACAAAGGATCGATATGATGAACATCCTAGACCGTATTTATAATCCATCACCTTTGTACGTGGAACGGAGGTGGACACGTGACTCAGGAATCTACTACATAGTTGCCCACCGGTTTGCATAACTTCGAACCAACCTAAAGAGGATCAAGTGGTTGGAGGACCTAAAGATCGTGAAGCTACTCGTTTTTGTGGAGGCTCACGTAAACTCAACTTTACATATCGAAGGTCGGAGGATTGAGCTGAACTCATATGTATACAAGGAAGCGACCTGCATAATCCCCACCGACAGGATCAAGGTGCTGGGACGCTACGAGAAGAATGGGTACCAAAGGAAAGGATACCCTAATCTTCCGATGACTTATCGATTCCTAAAGATCCATGACTCAAAACCATACTATTATCTGATTCCCGTAGCTAAATGTAGCACAACATTATTCTCCTCGAACTAATGTAACAGTTGCTCTATCATCTCAGAAAATATTGTACTCCGAAAGGGTTATGCCCTTATAAATAAAATAAGACTTCTTTTATAAATGTATGTCTTGTCTATGAGAATTGATAAAAAGTTAAGTGGCTAGGTTTCTTGGTTGATAGTTGAATTGGGGATGAAAAATAAATCATAACAATTAGCAAGTTCTAACGATAAAAATCCTCTATCCAAGCACAACCCCAGGTACAGATTCCCAGTTCACCCCCTACATCAAGTACGGCCGTGATCTAGGAGAAGAAGTTTCTTCTCAAGCAGATCAAGCCGCCAGAATTTGATGGGAAAGGAAGGACTGTCCAAACGGATGCTGAGATTTGTATGGAGTCCATGCAAGATTACTTTGAAGCAGTTGGTACTGCACCCGCCAACCAGGCTATGCTCGCCAAGCTGAAGCTCACAAGCGAAGCCAGGCTTTGGTGGAAGCAATGATGCAGAGATCAAGGGATCTCGGAAGGATCCATTACCTAAGAAAAACTGAAGAAAGCTGTGCAAGGAAGATATTTACCACCTGCGTATCGCACGCAGAAAATGAATGAGTTCTACGAGCTAAAATAGCTGGGTCTCACTCTTGACGCATACTACTCAAAATTTGTCTCACTTCTTAAGTATGCGCCACAGATGGACATGACATAGCAGGTGTCAAAATTTTGTTCTGGTTTAAACCCACCAGGGAATACCCATCTCGAATCAATGCGCCCAATATATCTACACGACGCACTCATTCGAGCTACGTCCATAATTCAGGAGGTGCAGGCTAGGCCAAGAAGTAACAAAACTTGGTCTTATAATGACCAGGACAGAGGAGCATATACGTCCCAAGTGAAGAGAGTTCAAGGTCAAAACCAGGGACAAAGAAAGAAAGCAAAGACTAATAATGTCAACAACTTTGTCCCTACCCAAAGCAATGGCCAAAATCTCCGTTGTTTCCACTGCAATGAGCCCGGTCATTTCAAAAGGCAATGTCCCAAGCTTGGCAGAGGACATCGTCAACCACCTTTCCAAGGAATTGGCAGTGGCCACACGGAACCGCCACCCGAGGCAGAGGAAGAACCGTCTGTGTTGCCAACAAGGAATTGTGCGAAGAAGAAGACCCGACCATGGAAGCAGAGGTTGAAAGGGCAACAGTCCATGCCGCCCTTCACAAGAAAGGCCCGAATCGCCAGTTTTCGATGATTCAGACACCATCGGACTATCAAGGTAAACATTTCAAAACCTTGATTGATTGTGGCAATACACATTCCTTTATCTCAGCAGCTTGTGCAAGAAGATTAGGAATTGCCACAATAGAAGCACCTACCTTGCTTGTGGAATTAGCAAATGGTCATGAGGTCACTTGTACCAGGCAAACTGCTAAGGTAGAATTCTTTCTGGGAGGAAAGACAACTTCGGTCTAATTCAGAATCATGAACCTAGGTATCCACGAGTGTCTACTCGGAATGGATTGGCTTAAACCTAAGGATGCCCACATTCATTGTGGAAATGGCCAAGTTTCCTTTCGAAACTCTGAAGGGGAATTGGTGTCAACTCAAGGGGTGGCTGGAAAGCCGAAAATTCAATTGGCCAAAGCATCTCGGATTATAAATGGAGTTAGAAAGGGACTACCTGTCTACTTGATTAAGCTCAATAAGTTAGATCAGAAGCAGGAGTCTAGTGAAGAACCTTCATGGCTAACGGAGTACATGGACATATTTCCTGAAGAGCTGACAGAACTCCCGCCTCAAAGGGAAGTGGATCATGAGATCAAGCTAGTGCCAGGAGCTACACTAGTTGCAAAGAGACCTTATACGATATCCATCCTGGAAGCAATTGAACTGAAGGAGCAACTCAAGCAACTGCCAGATCATGGCTACATCCATCCTAGCAGTTCACCACGGGGAGCTCCAGTGCTATTCCAGAAAAAGAAAGATGGAACGCTTTGACTGTGTATTGATTATAGAGGGTTGAATCAATCAACTGTTAAGAATAAGTACTCTATTCCTAGAACAGATGAGCTTCTTGATCGTCTTCAGGGTGTGAAGATCTTCTCCAAGATTGATCTCAGGTCTGATTACTATCAAATAAGGATCAAGGAAGAAGATATCCCAAAGACGGCCTTCAACACAAGATATGGACACTTTGAGTTCCTAGTTATGTCATTCGGGCTCACGAATGTGCTTGCCACCTTCAACAGGTTAATGCAGGATATCTTTAGGCCATATCTTGATAACTTCATACTCGTCTTCTGCGCGACGATACCCTAGTCTATTCAAAACAAGAAGAAGATCATGAACCCCAACTTCGGATTGTCCTTGAGACAATGAGAGCACACAAGCTCTACGCTAAGATGAAGAAGTGTGCATTTTTTAAATGTCAGATTGAATATATGGGATTCATCGTATCAGTGAAAGGAATCTCAATGGATCCGGCCAAAGTTAGAGATGTTCTAGAATGGCCAATACCAACAACTGTCAAAGAGATACACAGTTTTCTTGGATTGACAGGATGGTATAGGGTCTTCATCAAAGACTATGCTTTGATTGCAGCACCTCTGATGGATCTACTGAAGAAGCAAACATCCATTGCATGGTCAACTGCCAAACAAACTAGCTTTGATAGATTAAAGAAAAGTTTGGTATCAACACCTATCCTGAAACTTTCGGACCTCAGTAAGGAGTTCGAAGTAGTAACCGATGCTAGCACTCTTGCCTTAGGATGTGTGCTCATGCAAGAAGGTCCTCCTGTAGCATACTCTTCAAGGAAACTGAAGAACCATGAGAAGAATTATGCTACCCATGATCTAGAACTGTTAGTTGTCATCCATGCTCTAACAAGTTTACTCTAGTAGCGGATCATAAAAGTCTCAAGTGGATCTTTACCCAGAACGAGCTCAACATGAGGCAACGTCGGTGGATTGAAGTGCTGGAGGAGTATGATTTTGAAATCAAATACCGACCTGGGAAGGAGAATGTAGTTGCCGATGCACTCAGTCGCAAGGCATTCCTTAATTCTCTAATCTTGCAAAATCCATCAACAGCTAGATCTCTAGCCACAAAGGTATCCATGCCAAATAACCTAATACTTGAGCTAGCTAGAGAAGAAGCAGGTCATGATCCATCCTATCAAAAGACAGTAAGGGAGATCCCTATCAAGGACCAGAACCAAAAGCTACAAGCTAAGTATCATGAATTCTCTATCAGTAGTGGACTTGTCTACTATCAAACGAGATTATGCATACTGGCAAGCCAGTCACTCAATCAGAAGATACTATGGGAAGCTCATGATTCCCCTTTCTCAGGATCTTTACCCCCTTTCCACAAGATCTTTACCCCCGGAACTTTTATGAGAGGAAGGAGAAGTTCATAAGTCCCCATTTCCGCAAGGCCTACACAAGAACCTTTCACAAACCCCCTCTTCTCTCGAAAGAAAGAAGACCCAAGCTCCGAACCCTAAGGCCTTCCATAAGCCAACAAATTCTATAAGTCGGTACTTCTGTCAAAGATCCGTACTTCAAAGGGAATCTCCGCATACGAGGGAGACGGCCAACGATCTTAAATCTGCGAACCAAGGCAAGTAATTCGAATCTGCGAGAAGGCAAACCAGAGGTTTGAAATCACAATGGCCCCTAAAAAGTCACAAGGCACACCTGCAAGAGGATAATCTCCTAATATTCATGTGGATATTTCACCGAGTCCACAAGTATAGGTTTTCTTTCTATTTGTGATTTACGTACAAGTATTGCAATTATGCATGGTTAATTCTTGGAACTAGGATGCACTTATGCTTGTCAAATCCACCTAGTTAGATGCGATTGAAATACATTGGCTATTTTAGATTTACTAGAAGTAACTCACGATTAAAGATTGGTCATTTGTACTTTCAATGGACTGAACGAAAAGAACATAAGGTGTCTATGCATTTTTAGCAAGTTGCCTTTGTGCATTGCAAAGTAACGAGTCTAGAATAACTATTGACTATCATTACAAGGTTAAAGTTATTGTAGTACTCCTTTGATTATGCATGGAAAGATTAAATAGCATGTCGCAATTTTAGACAAATCTTCTTCGTAATGATTCATAAAAAAGTCGTTATCAACCATAGGAAATTGCAAGGCATGGAAAAGATTCTAAGGGCTGCATGAAGTAGGTTAACTCTAGTTTCAATTGGCATAAATCTCATTTAACTACGTAGTAGTTAGGAAAGGTTGCATAATGCTCATTCATCGTACGAATAATTTCATTCAGAGATGTAGTTAGGGAAAGGTTGCATGGTTCATTTTAACATAAAACTTTAAAAGCTTAGTGGCATAAATCATGAATGCAAGCCCTAGTAGGATCAATGGAAATTATGCCGTAATTTAACATGTGTTTTGGTCTTAACAAGTAAAGTTAGGGTTTGTGAATCTAATCATACGTAGAGGCAATGAATCGTGTGCTTACGAGAATCGTATCGTAATACAACTAGTTTTTCCCCTTTTTGATAAAGACAACATCTTTAGGAATGGCCCGTCCTTGTGGTAAGACTGGTAAACTTGATTACCCAAAACACTTAAACCACAAAGGATTCGCATAGGATGGTTAAATGGATACAATATACTCCAAGTGCTAACTAGGGTTTAGCATGTTAAAGACTTGATCTAGTTTCGCACTTATTGCAAGTCGAAACCCTCATACCGAAAGGTCCTGCCCACATTCACAGAATGTAGGGACAATTGGATGCGCTTGCAAGAAATGATCTAGGGTTTCTACCCTAAGAATCACTCAATCAAATGTTGAAACTTGGATTGAGTTGGAACCCCTAGGACCGAACATTATCGGCCTAGTGCAATTGGGAATGGGTTGGATAAGAAGACACCCTAAACCCTACTTCTTGTCTAATCATGATTCTGTGACCAGAAGATGCCGTTCGATGGGTGAAATGATCCCATGGAATAGATGCGACACTTGTGCAACAAGTTGCAACGTCGCATGATATGTGGTTTGATCACAAGAGAGTTGTCAATTCCTTGGAATGAGATTGGCAGATTGTTGCACAAGTCTAACTTGCAAGAGAATGAGTAGCCGTCCTGCTACAGCACCTTTCTTGGGGGGGAAAAGTGGCCAAGATAAGGGAATTAGATATTTGCTTGGAAGCAAAGGACTAACCAATAATTTGGAGCGACATGGTCGCCATGATTTACTGTTAATAGAACCTAAGGTATTGGTTAAGTTTGGTTAATAGGTTACGGCCCTAACCCAAGGACATAAGAGTTAACAAACAAACCCGTGGGGATCTTGCCAAGGCGCAATTGATCCCAGATCGAATGCTGGATGCATTCAAAGAAAAGGATTCACTCATTAGCAATTGGCCAAATAATGACCACTGGAAATGATTGTGCTTGTAACAATTTAGATAGCATTGTTTACTTTGTTTGCTCAAGGAACTAAAGGATGAAAAGATATCTAATGCTTCAAGTCGAAGGCATGAAGGGAGAGGCAGCCTTAGTTACCCACGACTATCTGCTTGACCCTAACCAAGGGGGTTGTTAGCCGCACCGGGAACGTGGACTGAACCCACTGCGTGAGGTCTCTCCATTGGACACTACTTGGAGCAGGAGGACACTTGGGTGCCAGGGGGGCTCTGGCCGTAAATCCCTTGCTTTCGAACACTGCACAAGAGGCCAACGTGACTCGAAATTGGATCTCGAGGCCCGCATACTAGTCTACGGGCAGAATCTTGGATTAGTAATCCCTGTGGATTGCTGGATAGCCTTCAGCTAGATTATGGATAAGCCTGCGGGCTGGACATTATGAATGTATTCCAAAGATAAATATGATAACCTGTTGAAAAGGAACTTGTTTGACACTATTTTTCTATGTCAAGTGCTAAGATTACATGAAGGAACTAGTGTCTAAATGGCTAATTAAGGAAGCTGCTTGATGCATGTCCAACTAAATGTGATAGGTAATTAGACAACTAAAACAACTTGAGGAAAGTGCGATGGATGTGGCCATGGGTCCGTCCTACAGATGGGTGGTCTCAGTTGGCCGGGAACTTTTCTCAATCATAATGGACATCAAGGAGATATTCTCAAAGGAAATGAATAGCAAGGGCACTGTCCTAGAATCTAGGTTATAATAATCCCGATTTATGCTGTTTTAGGGGACGGAATGGGACTATGCCTTACGGCACAGAGGTCAAGCCTTGCATCCCTCTCATTTCCCATTCTCCTTGAACCAAGTGCAGCGTGAATCGGCTTCGGTCCTGGCGTTTCTGCGTAAAGTAGTTCACTTGGGGTTCGACGCCAGTCGCCGTTTAGAAAATGACCATTAGCGAAAACCCTGATTCAGGTCGGTCCTGAGTGGGAACGGCCAAAGTACTTCCGCTACGTTGGAGACGCGGAAAGTCCTAGATCGCAAACCCCGTAACATTCCATGGGAGTGCCGGGCGGAGCTTTCTACACCTCCTTTCTGATGGACTGCTAAGACATGTCTTGAAGGGAACAGGTGGACACGTTACAGTTGGTATCAGAGCAAACCAATGAAGGATTTATTTTTATAAGAAATCCTAATAAGAAGAAGTAAAGCAAATGTTGGTGTTAAGAACCTTTCCTTACTTTCAATGCTGTCTTACAGAATTATGAAGCATGGAACAGGTTCTTAGTGTTCCGAATCATGTTTATGACCGCGATGCATTCCTTAGATTATTGACAAAGGATCGATATGATGAATATTCTAGACCGTATTTATAATCCATCACCTTTGTATGTGAAACGGAGGTGGGCGGGTGACTCAGGAATCTACTACATAGCTGCCCACCGGTTTTCATAACTTCGAACCAACCTAAAGAGGATCAAGTGGTTGGAGGACCTGAAGATCGTGAAGCTGTTCATTTTTGTGGAGGCTCACATAAACTCAACTTAACATATCAAAGGTCAGAGGGTTGAGCTGAACTCATATGTATACGAGGAAGCAACCCACATAATCCCCACCGATAGGATCAAGGTGCTAGGATGCTACGAGAAGAATGGGTACCAAAGGAAAGGATACCCTAATCTTTTGATGACTTACTGATTCCTGAAGATCCATGACCCAAAACCGTACTATTATCCTATTCCCATAGCTAAATGTAACACAAAATTATTCTCCCCGAACTAATGAAACAGTTGCTCTATCATCTCAGAAAATATTGTACTCCGAAAGGGTTATGCCCATATAAATAAAATAAGACTTCTTTTATCAATGTCTGTCTTGTCTATGAGAATTGATAAAAAGTTAAGCGGCTAGGTTTCTTGATTGATAGCTGAATTGGGGATGAAAAATAAATCATAACGATTAGCAAGTTATAACAATAAGAATCCTCTATCCAGGTATAACCCCAAGTACAGATTCCCAGTTCGCCCCCTACATTAAGTACGGCCGTGATCCAGGAGAAGAAGTTTCTTCTCAAGCAGATCAAGCCACCAGAATTTGATGGGAAAGGAAGGACTATCCAAGCGGATGCTGAGATTTGGAAAGATTCCACGGAAGATTACTTTGAAGCGTTCGGTACTGCACCCGCCAACCAGGCTATGCTCGCCAAGCTGAAGATCACTGGCGAAGCCAGGCTTTGGTGGAAGCAATGGTGCAGAGATCAAGGGATCTCGAAAGGATCCATTACCTAGGAAAAATTGAAGAAAGCTGTGAAAGGAAGATACTTATCACCTACGTATTGCACACAAAAAATGAATGAGTTCTACGAGCTAAAACAGCTGGGTCTCACTCTTGATGCATACTACTCAAAATTCGTCTCACTTCTTAAGTATGTGCCACAGATGGACATGACACAGCAAGTGTCAAAATTTTGTGCTGGTTTAAACCCACCAGTGAATACCCGTCTCAAATCGATGCGCCCAATAGATCTACAGGACACACTCATTCAAGCTGCGCCCATAATTCAGGAGGTGCAGGCTAGGCCAAGAAGTAACAAAACTTGGTCTTATAATGACCAGAATAGAGGAGCATATAGGCCCCAAGTGAAGAGAGTTCAAGGTCAAAACCGGGGACAAAGCAAGAAAGCAAGGACTAATAATGTCAACAACTTTGTCCCTACCCAAAGCAATGGACAAAATCTCCGTTGTTTCCACTGCAATGAGCCTGGTCATTTCAAAAGGCAATGTCCCAAGCTTGGTGGAGGACATCGTCAAGCACCTTTCCAAGGAACTGGCCATGGCCAGGGAGTCACCACCTGAGGCACAGGAAGAACCGCCTGTGTTGCCAATAGGGAATTGTGCGAAGAAGAAGACCCGACCATCGGAGCAGAGGTTGAAAAGGCAACAGTCCATGCCACCCTTCACAAGAAAGGCCCGAATCGCCAGATTTCGGTGATTCAGACGCCATCAGATTATCAAGGTAAACGTTTCAAAACCTTGATTGATTGTGGCAATACACATTCCTTTATCTCAGCAGCTTGTGCAAGAAGATTAGGAATAGCCACAGTAGAAGCACTTGCCTTGCTTGTGGAATTAGCAAATGGTCATGAGGTCACTTGTACTAGGCAAACTGCTAAGGTGGAATTCTTTCTGGGAGGAAAGACGACTTCGGTCTAATTCAGAATCATGAACCTAGGTATCCACGAGTGTCTACTCGGAATGGATTGGCTTAAACCTAAGGATGCCCACATTCATTGTGGAAAGGGCCAAGTTTCCTTTCGAAACTCTGAAGGGGAATTGGTGTCAACTCAAGGGGTGGCTGGAAAGCCGAAAATTCAATTGGCCAAAGCATCTCGGATTATAAATGGAGTTAGAAAGGGACTACCTGTCTACTTGATTAAGCTCAATAAGTTAGATCAGAAGTAGGAGTCTAGTGAAGAACCTTCATGGCTAAAGGAGTACGTGGACATATTTCCTGAAGAGCTGACAGAACTCCCGCCTCAAAGGGAAGTGGATCATGAGATCAAGCTAGTGCGAGGAGCTGCGCCAATTGCAAAGAGACCTTATAGGATATCCATCCCGGAAGCAATTGAGCTGAAGGAGCAACTCAAGAAACTGCTAGATCATGGCTACATCCATCCTAGCAGTTCACCATGGGGAGCTCCAGTGCTGTTCCAGAAAAAGAAAGATGGAACGCTTCGACTATGTATTGATTACAGAGGGTTGAATCAATCAACTTTTAAGAACAAGTACCCTATTCCTAAAATAGATGAGCTTCTTAATCGACTTGAGGGTGCGAAGATCTTCTCCAAGATTGATCTCAAGTCTGATTACTATCAAATAAGGATCAAGGAAGAAGATATCCCAAAGATGGCCTTCAACACAAGATATGGACACTTTGAGTTCCTAGTTATGTCATTCGGGCTCATGAATGCGCCTGCCACCTTCAACAGGTTAATGCAGGATATCTTTAGGCCATATCTTGATGACTTCGTACTCGTCTTCTTCGACGATACCCTAGTCTATTCCAAACAAGAAAAAGATCATGAACCCCACCTTCAGATTGTCCTTGAGACAATGAGGGCACACAAGCTCTATGCTAAGATGAAGAAGTGTGCATTCTTTAAACGTTAGATTGAATATCTGGGATTCATCTTATCAGCGGAAGGAATCTCAGTGGATCCAGCCAAAGTTAGAGATGTTCTAGAATGGCCAATACCAACAACTGTCAAAGAGATACGCAGTTTTCTTGGATTGACAGGATGGTATAGGGTCTTCATCAAATACTATGCTTTGATTGCAGCACCTCTGATGGATCTACTAAAGAAGCAAACATCCATTGCATGGTCAACTGCCGAACAAACCAGCTTTGATAGATTAAAGAAAAGTTTGGTATCAACACCTATCCTGAAACTTCCGGACCTCAGTAATAAGGAGTTCGAAGTAGTAATCGATGCTAGCACGCTTGCCTTAGGATGTGTGCTCATGCAAGAAGGTCATCCTGTAGCATACTCTTCAAGGAAACTGAAGAGCCATGAGAAGAATTATGCTATCCATGATCTAGAACTGTTAGCTATCATCCATGCTCTAACAAGTTTACTCTAGTAACGGATCATAAAAGTCTCAAGTGGATCTTTACCCAGAACGAGCTCAACATGAGGCAACATCGGTGGATTGAAGTGCTGGAGGAGTATGATTTTGAAATCAAATACTGACCTAGGAAGGAGAATGTAGTTGCCGATGCACTCAGTTGCAAGGCATTCCTTAATTCTCTAATCTTGCAAAATCCATCAACAGCTAGATCTCTAGCCACAAAGGTATCCATGCCAAATAACCCAATACTTGAGCTAGCTAGAGAAGAAGCATGTCATGATCCAGCCTATCAAAATATGCTAAAGGAGATCCCTATCAAGGACCAGGACCAAAAGCTACAGGCTAAGTATCATGAATTCTCTATCAGTAGTGGATTTTTCTACTATCGAATGAGATTATGCATACCGGCAAGCCAGTCATTCAAGCAGAAGATACTATGGGAAGCTCATGATTCCCCTTTCTCAGGACATCGTGGCTATGCCAAGACTCTCAATGTAGTTAGGAAGAGCTACTATTGGGAGAGGCTTAAAGGTGACATTCTCAAATATGTCACTGAGTGTTTGTCTTGTCAACATATTAAGGCCGAACATGTCAAAATGCCAGGGAAGTTGCAACCACTTGACATTCCCCAAATGAAATGGGATATGGACTTTGTTGTTGGCCTACCCCAAGTGTAGGGACGATACAAATCCACCATGGTTGTGGTTAGCATGCTTACTAAGGTTGCACACCTTATTCCAGTTAAGACAAACTATAAAGCCTCAGACATTGCAAGGTTGTTTATAAAGGAGATATTCAAGCTAGATGGGCTACCCAGAAGAATCATTAGTGATCGTGATTCTCTCTTCACATCACACTTTTGGAGAGCTATCTTTGAAGCCATTGGGACTCAACTCTGTTTTAGTACAGTCCACCATCCCAAAACTGATGGTCAAATAGAACGAGTCAATCAAGTCATCAAGGATATGCTAAGGGCACACTGCTGTCGTGAACCAAAAAGGTGGATTCAATACTTGCCCTTGGTTGAATTTGCCTACAATGCTTCTTACCAACAAAGCATTCAGATGACCCCTTTTCAAGCATTGTATGGGCATGAATGTCGTAGTCCCCTAAACTTCTCAGATCAACCTTGAGGTTTGAAGCTTCAAGGCAAATGCTAGAAGAGATGGATGACCAAATAAAGTCAATTAGACAAGACATCTAAGCATCCAAGGATAGACAGAAGGCATACGCGGATTTGAAGCATCAAGAAAGAACCTTCGAGGAAGGAGACATGGTCTTCATTCGCGTACGGACAAAGAAGAGTTCCCTATCCTTAGGAGATTGCAAGAAGCTAAGTCCAAGGTATTGTGGGCCATACAAGATCCTTAAGTGCCTAGGACCCAATGCTTATAGACTACAACTCCCTGAGAACCTAAAGGTTCATAATGTATTCCATATCAGCCTACTGAAGAAGTATGTACCAAATCCTAGCCATGTACTTGATGACCAACAAGTTGTAATGCCTAGCCAAGGAGTCCTTGAGCTACACCCCACGATCTTAGATGTTAGGGAGAGACAACTAAGATCCAGAACCTTGAGAGAATGCCTCGTCGGAGAGGAAGGAAAAGTTCATAAGTCCCCATTTTTGCAAGGCCATCACAAGAAACTTTCACAAAAACCCTCTTCTCCCGAAAGAAAGAAGGCCCAAGCTCCGAACCCTAAGGCCTTCCATAAGCCAAATTCCGCAAGTCGGTACTTCTGTCAAAGATCCGTACTTCAAAGGAAATCTCCGCGTACAAGGGAGACGGCCAAAGATCTTAAAGCTGTGAACCAAGGCAAGTAATTCGAATCTGTGAAGGCAAACCAGAGGTTGAAATCACGATGGCCCCTAAAAAGTCACAAGGCACACCTGCAGGAGGATCATCTCCTAATATTCATGTGGATATTTTACCGAGTCCACAAGTCCAAGTTTTCTTTCTATTTGTGATTTGCGTAGAAGTATTGCAATTATGCATGGTTAATTCTTGGAACTAGGATGCACTTATGCTTGTCAAATCCATCTAGTTAGATGCGATTGAAATACATTTGCTATTTTAAATTTACTAGAAGTAACTCATGATTGAAGATTAGTCATTTGTACTTTCAATGGAATGAACGAAAAGAACATAAGGTGTCTATGCATTTTTAGCAAGTTGCCTTTGTGCATTGCAAAGTAACAAGTCTAGAACAACTATTGACTACCATTACAAGGTTAAAGTTATTGTAGTACTCCTTTGATTATGCATGGAAAGATTAAATAGCATGTCACAATTTTAGACAAATCTTCTTCGTAATGATTCATAAAAAAGTCGGTATCAACCATAGGAAATTGCAAGGCATGGAAAAGATTCTAAGGGTTGCATGAAGTAGGTTAACTCTAGTTTCAATTGGCATAAATCTCATTTAACTATGTAGTAGTTAGGAAAGGTTGCGTAATGCTCATTCATTGTACGAATAATTTCATTCAAAGATGTAGTTAGGAAAAGGCTGCATGGTTCATTTTAACATAAAACCTTAAAAGCTTAGTGGCATAAATCGTGAATGCAAGCCCTAGTAGGATCAATGGAAATTATGCCGTAATTTAACATGTGTTTTGGTCTTAACAAGTAAAGTTAGGAATTGTGAATCTAATCATACGTAGAGGAAATGAATCGTGTGCTTATGAGAATCGTATCGTAATACAACTAGTTTTTCTCCTTTTCGATCAAGACAACATCTTTAGGAATGGCCCATCCTTGTGGTAAGACAGGTAAATTGGATTACCCAAAACACCTAAACCGCAAAGGATTCGCATAGGATGGTTAAATGGATACAATATACTCCAAGTGCTAACTAGGGTTTAGCACATTAAAGACTTGACCTAGTTTCGCACTTGTTGCCAAGTCGAAACCCTCATACCCAAAGGTTCTGCCCACATTCATGGAATGTAGGGATAATTGGATGCGCTTACAAGAAAGAAGACACCCTAAACCCTGCTTCTTGTCTAATCATGATTCTGTGACCAGAAGACGCCGTTCGATGTGTGAAATGATCCCATGGAATAGATGCGACATTTGTGCAACAAGTTGCAACGTCGCATGATCTATGGTTTGATCACAAGAGAGTTGCCAATTCCTTGGAATGAGATTGGCAGATTATTGCGCAAGTTTAACTTGCAAGAGGATGAGTAGCCATCCTGCTATAGCACCTTTCTTGGGGGGGAAAGTGGCCAAGATAAGGGAATTAGATATTTGCTTGGAAGCAAAGGACCAATCAATAATTTGGAGCTACATGGTCGCCATGATTTACTATTAATAGAACCTAAGGTATTGGTTAAGTTGGGTTAATAGGGTACGGCCCTAGCCCAAGGACATAAGGGTTAACAAACAAGCCCATGGGGATCTTATCAAGTCGCAATTGATCCCAGATCGAATGCTGGATGCATTCGGAGAGAAGGATTCACTCCTTAGCAGTTGGCCAAATAACGACCACTGGAAATGATTGTGCTTGTAACAGTTTAGAGAGCATTGTTTGCTTTGTTTGCTCAAGGAACTAAAGGCTGAAAAGATATCTAATGCTTTAGGTTGAAGGCCTAAAGGGAGAGGCAGCCTCAGTTACCCCTGAACTGTCTGCCTGACCCTAACCAAGGGGGTTGTTAGCCGCGCCGGGAATGTGGACCGAACCCGCCACGTGACGTCTCTCCGTAGAACACTACTTGGAGTAGGAGGACGCTTGGGTGCGAGCGGGGGGCTCTAGCCATAAATCCCTTGCCTTCGGGACCCTACACAAGAGGCCAACGTGACTCGGGATTGGATCTCGAGGCCCGCATACTAGTCTACGGGCAGAATCTTGGATTAGTAGTCCCTGTGGATTGCTGGATAGCCTTCGGGCGGATTATGGATTAAGCCTGCGGGCTGGACTTTATGAATGTATTCCAAAGATAAATATGATAACCTGTTGAAAAGGAACTTGTTTGACACTGTTTTTCTATGTCAAGTTCTAAGATTACATGAAGGAACTAGTGTCTAAATTGCTAGACAACTAAAACAACTTGAGGAAAGTGCGGTGGATGTGGCCATGGGTCCGTCCTACAGATGGGTAGTCCTGGTTGGCCAAGAACTTTTCTCAATCATAATGGACATCAAGGAGATCTTCTCAAAGGAAATGAATAGCAAGGGCGCTGACCTAGAATCTGGGTTATAATAATCCCGATTTATGTTGTTTTAGGGGAACGGAATGGGACTATGCCTTACGGCAGAGAGGTCGAGCCTTGCATCCCTCTCGTTTCCCATTCTCCTTGAACCAAGTGCAGCGTGAATTGGCTTCAACCCTGGCATTTCTGCATAGAGTAGTTCGCTTGGGGTTCGATGCTAGTCGCCGTTTAGGAAATGACCATTATGGGAAACCCTGATTCAGGTCGGTCCTAAGTGGGAATGGCCAGAGTACTTCCGCTACGTTGCAAACGCGGAAAGTCCTAAATTGCAAACCCCGTAACATTCCATGGGAGTGCCGGGCGGAGCTTTCTAGACCTCCTTTCTGATGGACTGCTAAGAGTGTCCTGAAGGGAACAGGTGGACACGTTATAGTGATGCACACATATATTCATGAGTAACTTACTCGAGCTGGGCTCTTGATCTAAAAAGATCATGTTGTAACACTAACTTAGCCTCAAGTACAATATAATCCACCTCGACCATGGCAATCTACTCCAAGTTTGCTATAATAGCACTCCTTGTATCTAACCTTTGCTATCATATCTTCTAGAATCTACCATAACTAGATGCACATCCATGTAATCTTAATCAATATGGTCATCCATTGAATCCTTGACAAGGATTGATAATAACTCTTTTTCGTTCATTTTAAAGTATTGTAGCACATCAAATAGAAGTAAGTATTGTGTGTTATCTATTTCAATCGATGTTAGGAAGGCAAGGTTGGCTTTATCGAGGCATGGCTCTTCTAAAGAGGATGGCACCATGAGATCCAACCCCGAATCCACCACGACTTGATGTTTCTCTTTAGCATTTATTGACTCTTCAATCGGCTCTTCTTCCTTGTACATGATAGCCGCATCCACCATTAGAGTTGTATATTTGTCACTCTAATCCTCTATGGGTATATCTAGTGCAAGGGAGTAGATGGCTACTGCAGAGTCATACTATATGAGCTCCAAAGGTGTTGTACCTAGTGCACTCCCCATGGGGGTAGTGCATGCTCTATGCAAAGTCTCCATGTGGACCGAGCACCTCTTCACCACTTTTTGGTGGTTCCTCCCCATCTTTAAATTCCATGAGCTATTCCAATAGTACCCATTTCATTTTGGATCCCTCAATGGAGTATATGTAACGGGCAAAGGTGTTCAAAAAGTTTTCCAAGACCTTAAGGGGACAATCTAGTGGTGAGAGTACGTGTTCTAGGTCTAAGACCTTTGAGAAAACCTCAAAAATATCATCATCCTTCCTAGTTAAGATAGTGCCATGGATACACTCGTCAAAGTGCATGCAGGCATCCATTGCAATAGATAGGAGGGATGTGGTGGATGTGAAGAGATGAATAGAGAGTGTGTGAAATGAAACAATGAAACAAGATCTAAACTAGTTTTATCTTAAAACCCTACCTTTTAAGCCTTTAAAGGATTGTTTACATGTGGTTTTATTTATATTTATAACTATTCTCTTCGTAACTTTGGCATGCACGTATAAATATCTTAGTGTAGGACTTGTCCACTATATTGACTAATATATATATATATATATATATATATCTCAAGCACATAAGCATGTGTGTGTATGTACTGTATCTCAAAAAAGGATGTGTATATATATTCAAAAATTTCACTATAAAGTGCAAGAATACACGTATAGTCTATCAAATAATATTGAAGAGGAAGCGCCTGACGCAAGGGGTTCTCTTTGTAAACGAGACATGTCACATGCAAGCGAAGCATCTGGAAAACCCCCTATCTTTCTTGATGTTCAACCACAAGCCACAAGGAGTGTGATTTGGAACCACCATAATCCTGATTCCCTGATCTTTGTATGTAGTTCATGGCCTATTTCTAAGTCTCTTTTTGCACCACATGCTTTCAGTCAATGAATGATAGAGATGGATTCCATGTACACTTCCTCTTAACACAATTGTTTGAAACATTTCAATACCTCATCATCAAGTCCATGTTGGGTAGACCGCAAAATAATGGCAACCCATGAGATATGATCTGAGAGATATCGTTGATTTCCTTAGCTTGAATAGAGTACTTGACAAAAGAATGAGTTTCTCTAGGGAGCACATTGCTACTGAAGGCTACTCAATATCCCTCATCTCAATAAAAGTGAAGTTAAGAACCACTCCATGTGGGCAATAGGTAGGTATCCATCTCTAAATAGAGTGTTGTAATAGCCAATAGTGAGCTTTGTAGCATGAGATCTAGTACCATGGTACTAGTGTACACCATCATTCTCTGAAATAGATGAAACACATGTTTACTTTATCATTGGTATGCATAAGTAGAGATTTTTTTATTCAACCCAAATACATCACGAGTTGGCAATAGATTGAAAATCCCATTTGCTTCTGTAAGTGAACCACACTTCTCATAGGTGTCAACTAAATCACTCCTCATAATAAGATTCTTTTCAAGTCCATTTTTCATGATCTCAGCATGTATTTCTCTGCCACAACCCATGGTTCTCACAATGCCAGAAGCTTTTACACTACATACAAGTGTGTAGCATTAGGAAAAAAATGAACTCACAAATGGGCCTTTTAGCCCCCCCTCTCCTCCTTAAAACAAGGAAAAGAGGAGAGAAGAATAGTAAAATAATCCTCCTCTCTCTCCACTTTTGCAATCTCATTTTATCTTTTTTATATTATCTACAAAGATATACTCAAATTCCTTCTCTCTTCTCATTCAAGAAGTCTTTTTCAACCAAATTTTATATTAAAAAAGGAGTTAGTTACGGGAGTGTGGTGCTTCGTTTTCAATGCAAAATGATTAGTAGATACGAGGTAATTTATTTTTTAATCGAGAACAAGGAAAATGAAAACTTGAAAGTTCCTTTTAAGATATTTTGGGGATTTTTTATATCCTAGCTTTTAGTCAAAAAATAAACCAACTGGTCAAATTTCGTGTTTTTTGGAGATGTTTTTCGATGCAAAATAGAAATATCTAAAATACTAAAAGTTTTGTACATCCCTACCCTGTGAGCTATTTCCCCCCATATCTATACTCTCTCATGGCTCTATTGTGACCTCTTCTCTATGTTTATGCAACCTTCATTAATAGAGTGAATTACTTACACCCTCCTTTCCCTTGGCACCTTTGTGTACCTCTCTGTACATCTCCACCCTACCTGTTGTGACAACCAAGTAGACTCCCCGTTTCTATTAATAGTAAAATGAATACAGGAAAGAAGGAGTTGCATATTGAGGTAGAGATTGAATATGCCCCATTATTCAAGAACCCAGTGTACCAGTGTCAACCCTCAGGTTTTGTAGAGTTACAGGCAAATGGGATTGAAACATGTGGATTTGTGGGTTGATGGGGGAATCTACCCAATTGACCCCTTAAATAATAGACCTCCAACTTTCTCAGGAATCACAAATTTTATGAAGTATGTGTGTGAGGGTTACTAGGTGGCTCAATGATCAGGCGTTCAAAGTATTTACAACTTGCCAAGAAACCATAAAAAATTGCTATGATGTGATCATTGCACATCAACTTCATATATAACAGCTCATAGGACAAGTGGTACAACTGAATGACACTGTAATTCAACAAAACAATCAAATTATGTCAATGCAAGTCACTATCCATGACATTGGTATCTCATATGAGAGGCAAAGTCACAATTGGAAGACTTGAGAAAGATCAACAGCAAGCTAACACAGGAGCGCAAACGAAAGAAGAAGCCAACTAATGAGTTAATTGTGAATAGTGGCCAAATTATGGAAGCGACGTATCAAAGCATGTAAGGTAGCTCAAAAAGAGAACCTAGGTAAGGGTGAGGTTGGATCATGTATTAGTAGATTGCTGAAGGCAAGTACATTGGAAAACGCTTTGGGCAATCGTAAGTTTAAGGCTGTGAAGGAAAAGGTGATTGAATGCACAGTAAAAGATGTGTCAAATGAGTTCTCAGCTGTGGATGCACAATCTATTTGTGACAGGGCCAGCATTAGCACAACGACTTACTCAAAGATATTCAAAGGTGTGAAGGCTAGGTTTGGTCGTGTGTTGAAGAGAAATAGAATCGTGCCTCTTCTTCAACCTTCAAAGTTAATAGAGGCCCGAGGGCAACTTAATACAAAGGTTTTGGAGTTGATAAGAGATCCCATGCATGTTCAATGTATGGAAACACGAAAGGTTGAGACCAAAAATACATATGAGGTGAAGTTCACCAAACTCAATAATTACTATTTAGATTTGAACAATGTGCATTCGGCAATGGTAATGTACTACAATATGTCTGTTGAGGAATGTAATGGTAAATTGCAATTTGTTATAAAATTAGATGAAAGTGAGATCGTCAAAGGAGTAAAGCTTGAAAGAGTTAGTGTAACTTTGATGAATAGAGCTTTACAATTCGACAAGAACAACCCAGGGAACTTTAGTGTTCAATCTAAGTTGCATGTGTGGTGGCTCGCTGCATTTGAAGTTCCTAAGGAAACATTTTAGGTATTTGAGAGCGGAGTTTTGAGCCCAGAATGTGCCTAAAATTTTCCAAAAAATCCAGAATTTAGGGGAAAAATCTTCAACATTGAAGGCTGCGGCTGCAACTAGAACAATTTTAAGCACCAAGTGAAAGATAGCTTTCAAAAGGCGCCCGAGCGACACTTGTGGATTTTTGATAATTTTTTTGACTGTGGTGTAGGATGCTAGGAGCTGCCAGTTAGTGCGTGACCTCAAGATGGACGCATAGAATTTTTCAGAGGTCAAATCGGAGTCCGAATGCGAAAGTTGCCAGAAATTGGCCAAATTTGAAAAGGTGGACATTGAGAGATAAAAGGGGGGTGCCCTTTGGGGCCTTAGTCCCCCCATTTTTTGAGGCGTGGCGGCAGCATGTCGACGCCCTGATCAACGCGCAAAAAAAAACGCCCCCCCTGTTGAGATATCGAGCTCCACTCATGATATGCCAGGGTGACTGTTGTGCATTTATGTCACTGACTTGTCAGTTGCAGATGCGGTTGGTACACCGCCCATGAATAATAGCTAGATGATAGCTATCCTTATCTACTCTAGTTCGTGGCTCAGTTAGTATGCCACCTTAGTTAGTTGAGTTTGGTTTGAGACCCATATATAGGGTTCTTCTATTTCTATGTACTAGAGTTATTTTGGCTTACACAACTAAGAAGAGGAAAAACTGTTTTCAGCCTCCACCCTTGTGTGTATTCCCCTATTGTGCAAGCAAGAAAGCTATAAGTGAGACTCGTTCCTTCTCTCCCACAATCTTGACATGGTGTCAAAGCCTTGTTCGTGGTAAGGAGCTCAAGAAAGCAAGCCAAGTTCGCGGTGTTCTGGTAAGAGGAACAGTGTTGCTTTCATTCTTCTGTTTTGGGAGCAAGTCTCTGCAGGTAGCACAGCCGGAAAGTGCAGGAGTGCATTGTCTCAGGTTGAGACGCCCTTCGCGGTGAAGCAAGAGGGAAGTATATGCTGCGGGAGAGGGCTTTAGCCCTTGGTGACCCTATTTTTGTTTATTTGAGGCCATTTCGGGGCCTGTTTTGGAGGTGGAAGTTTTCTGCACGCACTCAAGAAAAGGCCCTGTTTTATGCTGTGCGACCACTATTCTACAGGTCGGTGAAAAGTTACCACAGAAATTGCATCGTATGCTTGTGTGCAGAGACATTGGGAGTTACAGAATCATCCTTGGTTCCTGTTTATGCAAAATCGTCACTAGGAAGTGACTGTGTGGTCAAATACCACTTTCGTCAGTTTTGCAGATTTGCCCTTGTGAGGGTGAAGCTGTGTTTTTTGCAGTGACAGAATTTTTTGCAGTGTTCGGTAATGGCGTCTGATTCTCTTTCACAGATTGTAACTGAAAAGCTTGACAAGAACAACTTCCAAGCATGGAAGTTTAGAATGACGAATTTTCTTATGGGAAAATGATATTGGGAATTTGTTGCAGGAAATGAAGAAGAACCAGTTCTTCCTGATGTTCCCAATCAACAGCAAATGCAGGCATTTAAAGCATGGCATGAGAGAGCCAGGAAAGTTATGTATTGGTTGTCTATCAGCATTTCAGACTCTATGATTGTGCATATTCAGGATGCAAATACGCCAAAGGAGGAATGGGATACTTTGTCAAAAATGTATAGCACCAATATGCAAGCCAGGAAAATGCAACTCAAGCAAGAGTTGCACAATGTGCAAAGAGAAAGTTTGAGCATCAATGACTACCACATGAAGGTGAAGAAGATTGCAGATACACTTGCTTCCATTGGGTCGCCAGTGGAAGATGATGATTTAGTCTCAGTGACCTTGAATGGTCTAGGAAAGGATTATGCACAATTTCGAACATCCATTTCCGTCTGTGAAAGATTTCCTAATTTTGAGGAGTTGATTACTCTTCTAATTTCTGAGGAGCAGAGAAATGGTGGTGCATCTTCTTCAGGAGGAACTTCAAAAGAAGCTGTTTTCTACTCAAATGCTGGAAGAGGTAGAGGCAGAGGTAGAGGAGGCCGATTTGGAGGCCATGGTAGAAATCAGAATATGCAGCAAACTCAAGAAAACCACTCCTATGGAGGAGGACGTGGTAACTCTAGAGGCAGGGGGAGCCAAAGAGGTCGTGGTGGATGGCAAAGAGGGCAAAATGCAAGCAGCAATGTTGAATGCTACTGCTATGGTGAAAATGGGTCATATGACTAAAGACTACTATAAAAAGCAGAATGACATCATGAATGGAAAACTGCAACAAGGGAATTATTCATCTTCTAGTAGACAGGGTGATGACAGAAATGAGCATTTGTTTATGATACAGCACATGAAAAATTCTATGACAAGTGCAGAAGAAAGCAACCAAGTGTGGTATGTTGACTCAGGTGCATCAAACCACATGACAAGTCATGCAGAATGGATGCAGGATGCAAGAAAAATGGAAAAACCAGGATTTGTGGAGACTGGTGATGATACTGCACATCCTATTGTGCATATTGAAAAAATTCCTTTGTCTATGCAGGATGGGAAAAATAAATACCTTCGGATGTATTTCATGTTCCGAATATCACCAAGAACCTGGTCTCTGTTGGTCAAATGGTTGAGCAGGGCTTGCAGGTCAGATTTAATTCCCATGGATGCTTTGTTGAGGATATGAAAAATAAAGGTCGCTTGATAGCAAAAGGAAAGAAGAAGGGCAGAATGTTTACATTGGATGCAGACATGCCTGAATTGAGTGCAACAATGTTTGCACATGGGACCAGCGTAGTTACAGATATTGATATCTGGTATAAACGCATTGGTCATGTTAATGTACAACGGCTTAAATCAATGCAGGCCCAAAATATTGTTGCAGGATTGCCTAAATTCAAGGTTGCAGAAATGCATAAGGTACGTGAAGCCTGTCAGTTTGGAAAACAGGCAAGGAAACCATTTCCTAGACATGTTCAAGAGAGTAAGAAGCCATTGGAATTAATTCACTCTAATGTGTGGACTACTAAAGCTGCATCTCTTGGAGGCTGTCATTATTTTGTCACTTTTATTGATGACTATAGCAGAAAAGTTTGGGTGTATTTTATGAAAAAGAAAAGTGAAGTTTTTGGGCATTTCAAAACTCTTAAAGCTATGGTTGAAAAAGAAACATGCCTGAAAATAAAATGCCTAAGGTCAGATGGAGGGAAGAGTACCTCTCAAATGAGTTTGCAAGGTTCCTGTAGGAGCATGGCATAAAGCAGCAATATTCATGCAGTCATATCCCACAACAAAATGGAATTGCAGAAAGAAAAAAGAGGCATATTGGAGAGGTATCTCGTGCCATGCTCAACGAAAAAGACTTGCCACATTTTTATTGGGCTGAGGCAGTTGCTACAGCAATCTACATAATGAACAAGACTCTCACTGCAGTAATACATGGCATGACTCCAAAGGAGAGGTATACTGGTAGGAAACCAGATATTTCTCATCTGAAAATTTTTGGTTGCATTGCCTATGTACATGTGCCAAATGAGTTGAGATCCAAGTTGGATCCAAAAAGCTGAGAAGTGCATCTTTATTGGTTACTCTTTGCAGCAGAAAGGGTATAGATGCTATAGCCCTTCTACTCGTAAGTTTACAGTGAGCAGAGATGTTTTTTTTAATGAGATGAGTAGCTGGTATAAACCAGTAAATGTGATTGATAATGTAGATGCACAAAATGGTAATGCTGCACAGAATTCACAGCAGCAGTCACAAGATATTAGTGGACCTGGAGCGTCCTCTAGCAGTGGTTCACATTCTTCGCCATGGACAGGCAGATTGAGATCAGGAGAATCTTCTCAAAGCAATGCAGATAGTGGTATGCAGGTATCATGAAAAGGAAAAGAGAAGGTAGATCAGCCCATGTTTGATGTGAACGCAGGTCACTCTTATGTGGATGGTGAATCCAATGGCTCGGAACAGAGCATTGATGATGAGTTGGATATCCCTTCTATTGTTACACCTGGAGTAAGGAAGACCAGGGATGTTTTGAGAGCACCTGGGAGTGAACCTACTTTGTGCAGGTCTACCAGAGCTAAGTATCTTGTGGATAGGCTGAAATATGATGGATTTACAACCATTCACTATGCATATATGGTCAAAGTGATACAGGAACCAGAACCCACTTCTTTTGAGCAAGCCATGGGAAAAGAAAAATGGGAGAAAGCCATGGATGAAGAAATGGATGCCTTGGAAGCGAATGCTACATGGGAATTGGTACCTTTGCCTAAAGGTAAGAATGCAATTGGCTGTAAGTGGGTTTATAAGGTGAAGCACAATGCAGATGGTTCTATGAACAGATACAAGGCAAGATTAGTAGTCAAGGGGTATGCACAAACATATGGCATTGATTATGAAGAAACATTCAGTCCGGTTGCAAGGATGGCAACCGTAAGAGCAGTCATTGCTATGGCTGCATCAAAGGGATGGTCTTTACATCAGATGGATGTCAAGAATGCCTTCTTGCATGGTGATTTGCAAGAAGAGGTCTATATGGAGCAGCCACTAGGTTATGTGCATGATGTTCATCCTGAGTTTGTTTGCAGGTTGAAGAAAGCCTTGTATGGCTTGAAGCAAGCACCTAGAGCATGGTCTGACAAGATAGGACAGTATCTTGTCACTATTGGCTTTCAGATTTCCAAGGTTAATTTCTCACTTTATGTGAGAAAAATAGAGAAAGGTATTATGCTACTTGTCATTTATGTTGATGATTTGATTATCACAGGTGATAGTGATGAAGATATCCTTCATGTGAAAATGCTATTGAAGCAGAAGTTTGAGATGAAGGATTTGGGAGAGCTGCGTTATTTCTTGGGCATTGAGGTGATTAGATTACCAAGTGGGATACAGCTCTTGTAGAGGCAGTATGGATTGGACATGCTGTCCAAATATGGGATGACAAGCTGTAAGCCTATTTCAGTTCCTTTGGAGCAGAATGTGAAGCTGAGCGCAGATGCAAGTGAGCTTCTCGAAGACCCTACTATGTACAGACGCATAGTAGGAAGTTTGATTTATATGACTATTACCAGGCCAGATTTGAGCTACGTTGTTGGATTGGTAAGTCAGTTTATGTAGGCTCCAAGGAAACCGCATTTAGATGCGGCTAGACGCATACTCAGGTATGTGAAGTCCACATTGCAGTATGGACTACTTTATGAGACTGGGGTTCAGATACAGTTGCATGGATACACTGATGCTGATTGGGCTGGTAGTATTTCTGATAGACGATCTACCAGTGGATATGTGTTCTCTTTTGGGAGTGCTGCAGTCACTTGGAGCAGCAAGAAACAGCCTACAGTTGCCTTGTCGAGCACAGAGGCTCAGTACAGGGATACAACAATGGCTGCATGTGAGGTAGCTTGGTTGCATAAGCTACTTTATGATATGCATCAGCCTACAGATGGGCCAATTGTCATTTACTGTGACAACATGAGCAGTATACACTTGGCAAATAACCCAGTCTATCATGCTAGAACAAAGTACATTGAGGTGGATTACCACTATGTGCGGAAGAGGGTTTTACTAGGTCTTATTGATCTAGTTTATGTCAGCAGAGAGGATCAGGTAGCTGACATATTCACGAAGGCATTGGGCGCAGGGAAGCTACGCAAGTTCAGAGACCTACTTGGTGTGCAGGAATTGGGATTGAGCTCGAGGGGGAGTGTTGAGATATCGAGCTCCACTCGTGATATGCCTAGGTGACCGTTGTGCATTTATGTCACCGACTTGTCAGTTGCAGATGCGGTTGGTACACCGCCCATGAATAATAGCTAGATGATAGCTATCCTTATCTACTCTAGTTCGTGGCTCAGTTAGTATGCCACCTTAGTTAGTTGAGTTTGGTTTGAGACCCATATATAGGGTCCTTCTATTTCTATGTACTAGAGTTCTTTTGGCTTACACAACTAAGAAGAGAAAAAATTGTTTTCAGCCTCCACCCTTGTGTGTATTCCCCCATTGTGCAAGCAAGAAAGCTACAAGTGAGACTCCTTCCTTCTCTCCCACAATCTTGACACCCCCCCCCACAAATCGATGAGATGGCTTCAATAGAAGCCATATAACAGATCATAGCAGACAAATCAACAATTGTTCCTGATCCTATCACCTCCCTTCGCGTGAGATATGGCTGACCGAATGGAGAGATCAAAATCTAGTCTTTCTCTCTCCTCCCTCTCTCTCCTCTCTATGGGTTGTTCATGCGCACTATCTTGAAGGTGGAATCGGGAAGGAGATTGACGGAAACGATGATAGAGATGCTGAAGATTGATATGCAGCATTGGATTGAGAGCAATGGAGGCTCGGTCCGCTGGTCACGCAGTCATTTAATGCATCTCGGGTTTTGTAAAAACACGATATGACTATTTTTTATGATTGAAATGAAGGTTCTTTGGTATTTTATGATGGAAATGATGTTTTTATTTCATGAAAATTTGTTTGAGTGCTGGTTGCATCATGATTAATTGCTCTTTATAAAAAAATTCTGATTTTGCAATGATTTACATACGCTATTTAAATTTCCGCAAAACCCAAAATGCGGTTTTTAAGCGGTAAAATGATAGTTTTGCCGTTTCGGGTAGGTGAAATGTGTTCCCATGGGAAAAAAATGAAAAATAAATTGCATGGTAGTACAATGAAGTGATTGGAATAAGAAAAATTAAAAAATAGCATATTTTTTTGACCAATAAATCAAGAAAATGAAAAAAATAAGGGAAAACATAGAAATACACCTCATAAAAATTAAAAAAATATAATGAGTGTTTGTGGATGTATTGTAGTGGCAAAGCATGAGGTTTGGCCCCAGTTTTCCCTATCTCTTTGTCAAAGTTTGTGATTTACTGCTTTTCATACATCAAAACATGACAAAATGAACCTCTACACCTATGCAATGAAAGCAATACCTAAACGTGGGGGGGTGGGGTGTTTGAATGGTGCGATTTGCATGCTGATTGTTGCTGTTTTTTTAATGCATATCATGATATAGAGTTTATTGTATTTTAATTAAGAGGATAGTAGCACGAGTGTTGTCTCGGTGCTATCCTTACATCGCCGCAACGAGTTAGTGAATGCACAACACATTTCTGATTGAAAATTATGTTTGAGCACTTTAGGATCACCCACTTTTGCATGTGCATGTCAACCATGGTTTCAGAATACAAAGAACTGGATGCATAGCACCTGTTTTCGATTAGGATGACCCACGCTTGAGTGTGGAAAGGCAACCTAAGCTATAGGATAGACGTTCGTTTCTTGGGGAATTATTTGGTAAGGACACATGGTATCTCCTGGAATACGTTCAAAATGAAAGAGTGGAGTTTTTTCATTTGTTCTATGTGTTGAGTAGCGCATCAAGGAGCCAATCCCTACGATGTAGGAGAGCTGCAGTAGGGCCGCAATGATTCCCCCCGAGAGGTTGCCTCCCATGTATGTGATTATCATGGCATTTATTGCCAATGTGTATGGGTTCTCCCTCTGTGGAGTTTATAGAAAGGGAAATGTTGGACTACAAAACTATAAATGCATAGATTAGGCTTTAGGACAGTTCGTCCTTTAGCAGCAGATAGACGCTCCTAGCCCGCGAGGCCGTGTGGGTGTGTTTGTCTATTATGAGTATGAGGTCCGGCTAGTGCCATAGCCAGTGCCGGCCCATTTGAGGTCCCTTCAGTGGTGCATCTGCCGGGAGCTGCCAACAAGTGGTGGTTCTCAAATCTAGGGTTTTTAGGGACCAAAAAGTTGGTTTATGTCCTCTGACAAGGACTATCAAGCCGAAACACAAAAGGTAGAACATGCTGAGAGGACTAGACGGCGGTTGGAGATTGTAAGACGCTATTCTCCCCAAAGGAGCAGTCCGATACACATAAAAGGTAGTGGCCTTAGTAACCCAACTGCTGCACATAGTCCTTTAGTTGTAGGAGGAAGCGCAAGTTCTTCCTCTCTTCCACCAAGTCAACCCACTTCAAGTGGGGGTGTGATCTCATCAGTCCAAACTCCTATTGTCAATCCGATTCTCGTCATGGCACAACCCATTGCAATTCTTGCAGGGACGCTGGATTTGCCAGCTTTAGGAGTTCCTTTGCCCATTTTTAATGGGTTAGCCGAAGAAGATGTGGAGTTTCACACTTGTGAATTCCAAAGATTAATGTTTAATTACCGCATCCAAGATGAGGGACATCTTATGATGTTCTTTAACATGACGTTAAAAGGAAGGGTTGCAGTATGGTATCATAGCATAGAGACTGGAACCATAACTACAATCAACCAATTTTATGCAGCTTTCCGAGGAGAATATGCCCTCTGAAAGAGATGGCCAGTACTGGTTGCGTGTTTTGAATGTAACACGCCAAGAACCCCATGAGAATGTGAAAGCCTATGCCAAGAAGCTTAAGGAAGTGTTTCGTAAGTTACAAACTTGCATTCCTATTCCGTCGGCTGCCCAATTGCAATACTTCTTGCATGGATTGGATTTCAATATTCAGATACAATTGAGCAGTGTGCCTTTGGCTGATATAGACACCGCCATCACGCAGGCAGAAGGAGTAGAGTCACGATTACAAACGGCCTACTCCTCTCGAATAAATCTTAATGCGGGTCAAGTATCTGGAGGCAATTTACCATTGATAAATGGAAGTCAAGGGATGCCTATGAATAACCTTAATGGGAGAGGAAGCATGGTTGAAAATGTACCTTTGCTGCCAGCTCCTCCCAGTGTGACTATGCCTATGGCTAGTCAGTTGGCTCCACCAAATGTTGGAGGCCAAGCTTCAAACCCTAATGTTGTTCCTAGGAGTCAACAACCAATGCCCAATTAAATTGTTAGGCCAATGGAACGATGGATAGACGATCAAGGCTATGAGTCGAGTGCCTCTAATGTCCTTGGCAAAGTTAAGGATATGATGAAGCACTACACTGACATGATTGCTGAACAATATCGGCAAATAGCTGTTGACATCAATTTCTTGAAGAAGCAGCAGAATCTGATAGGGAGTCGACATCCTGAAGAGGGTGGTCCCTCAAGATTCAACTGTAAGTAGTGTGGCGGACAACATTTCCCTAGAAATTGTCCAAATGTTAAATGTGATATTTGTGGGAAGTTGGGCCACTTAGCTGCTACCTATTGGAGTAAGATTAGTTCCCTCCAACAAGGGAGTAAACAGCCAGGTCCAGTTAATCATAGAGCGCAAGGTAATAACCTCCAGCAAAATGATGGACCAAGACAAATACTGCAAAGGGAAAAGGCCACTATAGAGGAGTTGCCACAAGGCAATGGAGTCAGCCTTATCGAGGCTGTACGCGTCAATGGCGCTAAAACCTCTAACCTATGAGCCGTGACAAGAGGCCAAAAGGCTAAAGAGGGTGATAGAGATAATGCAAAACCAGTCGAGGAAAACCCTAAGCAAGGGGATAAGGGGACGCAAGTCCTGAATCCTGGCGTGGAAGGTGGACCTCTAAGGCCTGTTGTGACAGAAAAGTCGATCCTAAGAAGGATGAGGAAGTACTAAGAAAGAAGGCAAGAGCTAAAAAATAAGTATCAAAGCCGGTCTCGAGACCAAAAGAAAGAATGGTTTGGCGACAAAAGAGAGCTTTGGCTACCTA
Source organism: Lygodium microphyllum (assembly GCF_053477565.2). Lineage (NCBI taxonomy): Eukaryota > Viridiplantae > Streptophyta > Polypodiopsida > Schizaeales > Lygodiaceae > Lygodium > Lygodium microphyllum. Next base: position 48,081,245 of record NC_141138.1, read on the forward strand.
TCATGATTTTGATTTAGCAAGTTCTCTTTGCAAAGTCAAACCAAATGTAAACCTCTTACACTTGATTAAATTATCTCCAGGAGTACGCAAGGAATTCAAGAAGATCCTGCGTATCGGGTATATTGTAGAACCTTTGGGCATAGCACGAGTAGGGGAAGATTGATTTGATCATGCTGAAAAGAATTGCCCTAGGGTTCCAGCATACGTGGATGGAATATTAGTGGAGCATGCTATCGTAGACACTGGGTCCTTCGTCAATATCATGAGTTCAGAGTTGATGGAGAGGTTGGGTCTAGGCATCCAAAAAGATGGCTCCACCCTTCTTAGAATGGCTGATGATATTCTAAGGCAACCAGAAGGTTGCGTTACTAAAGTCCATGTTATAGTTGTAAGTGTAGAATGCTTCTTGGACTTTAGGGTGATAAGATTTGCAGGACATCCTAGCTATCGAGTCTTGCTAGGTAGGCCTTGGATCTTACGAACAGACTATCAAGTCGATATACCCGCCGGTCGAGTGGTTCTAGGTAGAGGTGCTAATCGAGTAATAGTCGATGCTTGCCCTGAGTCTCCTCGGAGTGAGAGAGCTCCTTTATCCTCTACTGAATTAGAAATAGCAGATGATCCATCTGGTAGTGAGACATCATCCAGTGATGAATCTAAAGAGGGGTCCACTACAAAGGATATTTATCAGATAACTCTAAATGAGCCCATAGAGCCTCAAGATAGGATAAGAGACGCGGATGTGATTGAGTTGGACCTTGGCACGCCGGATGATTCGCGACCAATTAAATTAGGTTCCATGCTCAGTACAGCAGAAAGGGAGGACTATGTGTCCTTGATTCAAGAATTCTGCGATATCTTTGCTTGGATTTATGACGAGAGCTAAGAGGCATTTCCCCCATCCTGCCTGTTCATACTATTCGTGTAAAAGAAGGCAATTGTCCTGTGCCTCAGAAAGTAAGGCGTATGCCTTTTGAATTGAGGGATGGGCTGTTTGAGGAGTTACAGAAGTTACGAAAAGCTAGTTTAATCTTCCCTGTACAGCACACAGAATGGTGTTCACCAGTTGTCATCAGGAATAAGAAAAACAACCAGATCCAACTATGTGTAGATTTTAGAGAGCTGAATAAGCAGATGGTTAAGGATTACTATCCATTGCCATTTATTGACCAGATTTTGGATCAATTAGCGGGTAGGGAAATATATTCGTTTATGGATTTCTTTGTAGGATACAACCAGATGGAAATTGGAGAAGAGGACAAGTTGAAAACAACTTTCATTACTGTCTTTGGTACTTTTGTGTACCATGTGATGGCCTTTGGTTTGTGCAATGCACCTAGATCATGGCAATGAACAGCAGACAATACCTTTGGTGACATCTCCCTAGATGAGTTAAAAGTATTTATTGATGACCTGGGGGCAGCCACTGTAAGGAAAAGGATGTTGATTATCTTAAGAAAGTGCTTTGAGCTCTGCAGACGATTTTGTATTGCTCTTAACCCACAGAAGTGTGTCTTTGGAGTGCCTTATGGGCTATTGCTAGGCCATGTGGTCAGTTTAGTAGAGATCGCAACTGACCCTGAAAAGATCAAGGTTATAGTCACTATGAGTCCACCGCACACTCCGAAAGAGGTACATAGCTTTCTATCATCGATAGGGTACTATCGGAGGTTTATAAATGCCTTGGCAGAAAGGACGTTGCCACTAACGAACTTATTATCCTTTAGCTGTCTATTTGTATGAAGCGACCCTTATAAGGTAGCTTTCGAGGATGTGAAATAGGAGCTAGTAAAAGCACCAGTTTTAAAAGAACCTAAAAGAGGCGAGGTATTTTATATATTTTCAGCAGCCACCATGCATAGTATCAGCTGCTGTTTAGCCCAAATCTGGGAGAAAAAGTGGTATCATCCGATAGCTTTTGCTAGTCAAAAATTGGGCATATCAGAAATTAACTATACCTACATGGAGAAGTTGTACCTTGCGATGGTCTTTGCGAATAAAAAATTCAGGCACTACATCCTTTATGAGAAGGTAGTTTTTTATACGAAGGCAGAAGGGCTTAGATTGCTTATGAACAAGCTACAGCCGCCTGATCGTCTGGAAAAGTGGTTAATCACTTTGCAGGAGTTTGATTATGAGATTAAGAGTAAGCCACCGAGGTTGCAGGGTATTGTGGAATGACTTGTGGATTTCAGGGAGCCGAAAGAGACTTCGGCTGAAGGAAGTGACATTATCTATCAACGGGAGAGACTGGAGCTGGTTTATCAAAATCTGAAAAGAGGAAAATCAAGCAACAGGCTTTGAAGTTTTCCTTGATCGCGCAGGAACACTATATCAGCAGGGTGTTGATGATATCTATCGCCGATGTGTGATGCTTGACGAGGTTCCTTTCATCTTGGAAGAGTGCCATGACTCTATGTGTGGAGGGCACTTTACTAGACGGTTGACGGCATAGAAAGCTTTAAGAGCTGGATATTGGTGGCCGTCCATCTTCCAAGATTCTTTTGAGTACATTAAGAGATGTGATACCTGTCAAAGACATGACAGCAAAGAGAATAGGAAACGCCCACTTACGCCTATCATGGCTATCCTTCCATTTGAGAAGTGGGGCATTGACTTTATGGGTCCTATCACCCCGTCGTCTCTACTACTTAAAAGAGATACATTATAGTAGCAACTGATTATTTTACAAAATGGTCAAAAGCGCAGGCGACGAGGCAAACAATGCAAAAGAGATTGCAAGTTTTCTTTTAGAGTAGATTCTCTACTGTTTCGGACCACCGAAGGAACTAGTATCAGACCATGGAACCCACTTTTTAAATAAAGTGATTAAAAGCTTGACTGAATCTTGGCAAATCAAGCACAACAAAATGACCCCCTATAATCCGTAAACCAATGTGCAAGTCAAAAGTACTAATAAGCAGCTTGTGGGTATCTTGTCTAAAATAGTCTCTGAGAAGAAACGAGACTAGGACAGGAAGTTGCATGTGGCAGTATGGGCGTACAATACAATGTTCAAGTGAGCTATCGGCCATACTCCATTTAAATTAGTTTATGGTGAAGAGTGTGTGTTACCCCTCGAAATCGAGTTGCCAACCATACGATTTGCAATTAACCACTCTTTGGGAGACGAGGATGCACTCTTTGAACGTTTCACGACCATAGCCCACCTGGATGAGCTGAAATTGCAGAGCTTATTACACCAGGAGATAGCTAAACGTCGGATGAAGTAGTTGCACGACCTTAAAGCAAAGAAGTATACCTTTAAAAAAGAGCAATTAGTTATGTACTACGATGCGCGTAGGGAGCTGTTTCCAGGGAAACTGGAACCTAGATGGGATGGCCCCTACAAGATTGTCAAGATAGGAAAAAATAGATCTACGGCTCTACTAGTTGATCTGTAGGAAGTAGAATTTAAAAATAAGGTTAATCTTAATAAGATTAAACCTTATTATTTCTAAGTATGCTAACATGGAAAAATGCATTGCAGGTCCATGCTGGGGCTGATTTGAAACCTGCAAAAGAGCTTAAAGCTAGTTGATGGGGCAGTTAATTCCTTATTTAGAGCACCCATATCTAGAGTAGAGATACCATCAGGGGAAGCTTATCTGGTGGAACATAGGATATAAAGTGATTGAGCAAGAAGGCGGAACCTTTGTGTGGGAGATCAAAGTCTTCAGCCATCACTACTTACGAATGTTGACAAGTATGCCTGTTGAGTTTAATGAAGAAGGTGGAATGGAGCCGTCAGTTCATCCTCTAAACATGCTAAATTTTGACTATCATAATTACGAATAGAGGAGTTCGTGATGGCCGGCTGTGTAAACCCATTGTGGATGTACACATTATATTTTGACGGAGCGTCCAGGGGCCCTCATAGAAAAGGGAGTGTTTGTTTGATCTCGTTAGGCCAAGAGGGCCAGTTTTGCGAGGTTTTAATGTTTTATTTCATTAGGCCAAGAGTGCCGATCAATTTTTGTAGTGAATTGCTTTATTTCATTAGGCCAAGAGGGCCAGTCATCTGTTTAGTACGGGTGCGGTTAATGGTTTCTTGTTTTAATCCTGTGCTAGACAGGTCCAAAGAAGAGCTTGAAAGGAGCCTATGTTGCATGGAAGCTTCTCGTGGCCCTTTCGAGGTGATATCTCTCCTTTACGAGTACCATGTTTTTTATGCTATATGTATCTGTGTACTTGTAGGGGATTTTCTTTTCTTGTTGGGGACTGGCATCCAAGGCATGCAGTCCGAGGTTTAGGTTAGGTATGTCTAAGGGATGTATGAGTAGTCATTGCCTCCTATAAAGACATTGCTTGCCAGGCATCAAAAGACCTGTTTTAGAAGGCAATTCTAGTGACCCTGTTCTGCTAGCCTGCTAGGCAGCCGTTCTAGGAGTTCTTGTTAGTTGTGAGGCAGTTAGAGAAGCCTACCGGAAGAAAAAATGATGATGATAGAGAGAAGAAAAGGCAGAAAAAAACCCTGAATATCTCAAAGGAAAAATATATACAAAGGTGTGTAAAAAGGGGTTCTAACCCCCTATACAAGAATAGAAAAATGAAAAAATCTTAGAAGCAGTTGATCATTGCCTTGCGAAAGCCTGGTAGGCTCCTGGGGACGAGTCACAGACCCGAGGCCGATGCCTTGCCCTTCCTTGGGATGACATCTTGCCATAAGGAAAAGAAAGAAGGTTGGTGCGAAAATAAAAGTGAGCATTCGGAAAGGATTAAGTGTTGCCTCGCGAGGGCTTGGTAGGTTCTTGAGTACCGGACAGGACCCGAGGCCGATGCCCTGTTCTCCTTGGGTCACTATGCTCAGCTCCCTCCTTTTTACACGCCCGAGTATGGAAAAATAAAAACCTAAAAGAAGAAATGTGCTAAAAGAAAATACTTCTTGATCAAGCTATAGGAGTCCTCACCTAGTAGGAGCTTTTGGGGGTGTTGTCCTTAGTTAGGTAGGTAGTTCAGACCACCACTTAGGGCGACCTCTTTGATAGTTCTTTTTAGTTTGGCCGTGTTGGAGCAGTCGGTTAGTGACTAGCTTTGGACCTTCTATCAGATTATGCTAGGCCTACTCCTCATGGATTTCATGCCTTGGTTTTATTAGGGGTAGGGTGAGCATTGTGCTGTGTTTTAATATGTATCTATTTTGTATCAGCTCGATGCTTCCTTTGGTTGTTTTGTGCAAATCTGTTGTGGGATTCGACAGGCTGAGTCGCCCTATCCCGTGGTCGCTAATGAGAGCGGAGTTTTGAGCCTGGAATGTGCCTGAAATTTTCCAAAAAATCTAAAATTTAGGGAAAAAATCTTCAATATCGAAGGTGGCGGCTGCAACTAGGATGATTTTAAGCACCAACTAAAAGACGGCTTTCAAAAGGCGCCCGAGCAACACTTGTGGATTTTTGATAATTTTCCCGACGTGCGGGATGCCGGGAGCTGTCAGTCAGTGCGGGACCTCAAGATGGATGCGTAGAATTTTTCAGAGGTCAAATTAGAGTCCGGATGCGAAAGTTGCCAGAAATTGGCCAAATTTGAAAAGGTGGACATTGAGAGATCAAAGGGGGCTACCCTTTGGGGCCTTGAGTGTTTGTGGATGTATGGTAGTGGCAAAGCATGAGGTTTGGCCCCAGTTTGCTCTATCTTTTTGTCAAAGTTTGTGATTTACCGCTTCTCATACATCAAAACATGACAAAATTAACCTCTACACCTATGCAATGAAAGCAATACCTAAACGTAGGGGGGTGGGGTGTTTGAATCGTGCGATTTGCGTGCTGATTGTTGCTGATTTTTTAATGCATATCATGATATAGAGTTTGTTGTATTTTAATTAAGAGGATAGTAGCACGAGTGTTGTCTCGGTGCTATCCTTACATCGCCGTAACGAGTTAGTGAATGCACAACACGTTTCTGATTGAAAATTATGTTTGAGCACTTTAAGATCATCCACTTTTGCATGTGCATGTCAACCATGGTTTCAAAATACAGAGAACTGGATGCATAGCACCTGTTTTTGATTACGATGACCCACGCTTGAGTGTGGAAAGGCAACCTAAGCTGTAGGATAGACATTCGTTTCTTGGGGAATTTTTTGGTAAGGACACATGGTATCTCCTGGAATACGTTCAAAATGAAAGAGTGGAGTTTGGTCATTTGTTCTATATGTTGAGTAGCACATCAAGGGGCCAATCCTTGCAATATAGGAGAGCTGCAGTAGGGCCGCAGTGATTTCCCTCAAGAGGTTGCCTCCCATGTATGTGATTATCATGGCATGTATTGCCAATGTGTATGGGTTCTCCCTCTATGAAGTTTATAGAAAGGGAAACGTTGGACTACAAAACTATAAATGCATAGATTAGGCTTTAGGACAGTTCGTCCTTTAGCAGCAGATAGACGCTCCTGGCCCGCGAGGCCGTGTGGGTGTGTTTGTCTGTTATGAGCATGAGGTTCGGCTAGTGCCATAGCCAGTGCTAGCCCATTTGATGTCCCTTCAGTATTGCAGCTATTCTTTATGCACACAAGCATTCCAAGCATCATCAATCGTCAGGAACATGGTGAGATGCTCTCAGTGTTGAAGGGTATGGTCAATACTTGGTTGAATGGCATCTTGCAGGAGACTTAAAAACTTTAAAATGCATGTGTGGAATCTCCAATGGTGCAAATACAAAGAATCCATGCCTATATTGCTTGACAGAGAGGGTGGAAGGAAAGGATGGAAAGAAGAACTGGCGAAAGGTGACAAGTGCTGCACCGACGCGCAATAGAGAAGATCCCACTTGGAAGCCCATCTTCAACATTCCCTTGGATCGTATTCACATTTGTTCATTGCATGCTTTTGTTAGAATCATGGAGAAACTTGTATATGAATACATTTGCTTTGCTTATTGGATGCAACCAGAAAAAGAAACCATTGCAAGGTGTAGGAATGTGGAGTGAGTGCTATCAAAAATTGGGCTACACAAGCATCAAGTGACGATTGAAAAAGATGAGAAGAGATCAGGAAAATCTGGTAACTTGCCAAAAAATCCTTGCTTTGGAGGAGCAAAGACTAGGAAGTTTCTCTCAGTATCCATCAATAAGGAAGGGAACGTCATGGTTCGTAGGCCGCAGGACTACAATGGGTGGAAAAAGTTACATTTTGCAATTCCCGATCGAAGTAATGGAGGAAAAACAAGATTGGTCAAAGCTAAGGTTTGGATAAGTCTTAACAAATTGGCTCCCTTACTTCGCAAGATGGTGTTTAACAATGAAGATAAGCAAGAATTTATCAATGTTGTGCAGAGCTTCTACGAAAACATGGTGGAAGCATGAGGCAAAAGCTCTATCATACATTACATGGTGCGTACTAAGTTAATATTTTAAAATTGTATGAATTTTATAAACTATTGAGCATAGTTTTACTCATGTGTGATATCTATCTTTGTAGCATATCCTTGAGGCACATGGGCCATACTTTGCAGAAAAGGGAAGCATCGGAATTCGGTCCACACAAGGGGTGGAAAATTCACATTGGATAGCGCGTGGTGCATACCAAAGAAAAATTGATCATGGTGGAGGGGTGAATGGTAGCAATCCAATGATCTAATTGCTATCTTAGTGGTATAGGATTATAGGAGCGGATGAATCTAAACTCTTGCAAAAGAGAGCAAATGAAAGTGCTGGTGAATCGATTGCAGACATGATGGAATCACGTCGTGTCACTAAAAGAGTGCATTATGAAGCCTCAAGTGCCAAATAAAACCATGCCAAGTGGCTAGAAACAAGGCTTCGACAAGGCAGCAAATGGATTCGAAAAAAGCTAAGATAGTAAGATGAACAATGTGAGTCAGTGTGAATGCAATTCATAGTTTAAGAGAGAAAGAGAGAGTGTGCATCTATGTGAATGATTCTCACAGTTTAGGGTTATATGAAAGAGGGTTTCACTTTCTATCTTTTTCATTGAGTTCTCACATCTCTTGTGTAGGAAAGATGGCTAGGTCTAAGGTAGTTGCAAATAAGCTTTCGCTTAGAGCCCGATATCGTGTTCAACCCTGATGCCAGGAGGCATATTCCATGGTGGATTCCGTGAGGTTTTACAGTGGATTCCGTAAACTTAGATGACCGGGGCTCATACACAAAGAGGATTCTTTGTGCGAGAAGTTGATGGGGACGCCTGTCCTTTTCGGGCGTTTCATTAATTTAGTGTGTACGTGGGTGATTCCATAGCGGGTGATTCCGCAAAATGCATATTAAATTAATAAACGTTTATGAGTTTAGAGTGCGCACTCGTAATAAATTAAGGTTAGGATTTATTTCTAACCAGTTGATTTATTTATGTAGCTGAAGACTGCTAGGTATTCACTTTTGTCGGTTTAATTGTATTATTTTACTAACGATTGTGAATGCTTCAGTTGATGTGTAGAGATAGCAGCAGTTGCGGAGGAAAGCATTGGAGTCTAGCGAGTATTCGACCTTTGGACTATATTTTGATAGGCACCACGCCTATATTTTGTTATGTCTATTGAGACATTGATTATTGATTATTATTTTGTATGCACCTATGCGCCCGAATATGTTATTTCTATTTGGACATTGAGATTGGGCGTGCCAGACTCTATGGGCACCGTCCATTAGCTTTATTTTCCTATTTTTGTAGAAAGCAAACTCAAAAGCTAAAAGCTTGTCATATTTTTGTAAATTGGGCTATTATTGAGCATGAAGATTGAAATATACATAAAATACATGCTTTGTGAAGTGCTCACACAAGGCATGGGGGAGATTGAACCCATTTTGTCTCTTGCTTCTTGTCGTTCATACTTTTACATTGTTTTTTGTGCAAAAAGGTAGAGTTCATTGTTCTTGGGGACCTTCCAGGATTCACTACGTGAGCATTCTGCGACTGATCTGTGCACCAGTGGTATCAGAGCGGAGCAGAGATCAAGAGCTTTCAATCGCTACCAATCTTGGGCGAAGGCGGAGCTCCAGGAACGATCGGGCTCTACAGTCAATCTCATCGCGAACCGTCGATACAGGCAGACTTCTGGCAATCAAGAACCCCTGTTTCTACTGTCAGATCACGAAGGACCAGGCTCTGCAGGCGGAGAACCACGCATCCATCTCCTTCATGAAGTCGTGGTTATACAGTGAGAAAACAAAAACTTCATCTTTTATTTCTCATAAGTTAAGCTTAAGTAAAGCTTAGAAGAAGCTTAAGAAGCTTAAGAGCTTCTTAATTGGTCATCGTGGTATCAGAAGAGGGCCGCGTTTTTCGCACCGTTATGAAAAACGCCCCCCCCCAACGAAATCAGACGCCGCCTATTCATCCATTAAGCTATTAAGCTTAATTACTCAAGTCAAGCTAAGTTACTCAAGTCAGACAAGGCAAACAAGTCCACAAACTCCAGGTCCTGCACCGCAACAGTCAAGTTCTGCAAGTCGACAGTAATCAAGTTCTGCAAGTTCTCTAAGTTCTGCAAGTCAGCAACCCTGTAAGTCTGCTAAGTCTGCAACTCTGCAAGTTAGACTAGTCAACTGGAATCATAACTGACTAGTGCTCAAAACTCCTAGAAGGCTTGTTCCTATGCAAAAACTCTGAACTGGAAAGTTGTTCGTGGCAAGGTGTTCTACCTATCTACAAGTTTGTTGAAGTACTTTCAGCAAACGAAGACGGAAATATTACAGATTTTCTGAAAATTGACAAAGAAATACCCAAAAATACATAGCCTTGTAATCCCGAATTTGAGCTACGCTCATCCCTCTAACCTGATTTTGAGTGAGAAAGGTTTATTGAGTTTTACAGGATGACTACCCCACATATGGATGATCCTATGGCTGAAGACGACTTACCTGAGCCTACCATGGAACAAAAGCTGGATCTAATCATGTTACAATTGGAAGAAGAGCGAAGGGCTAGGCAAGCATTGCAAGCGCAATTGACAAAACTACAAAGAGCATCTCCCGACAAAGAAGAACCTCAAGCTGAAGATTTGATTCGACGTACCATCGACGCCACTCTTGAAGCACAAACCATTCGCAAGGAATCCAAGATAAGTAAACGAAGTTTCAAATTTCGCACTTTCAATGGCATACGAGAAGGAAAGACTGTTTTATCATTCATTAGCCAGTTTGATGACTATTTCCATGAGGAAACTTATCCCGAAAAAGATAAAATCAAGTGTGTTACTAATCATCTGATAGACAGAGCATCACTTTGGTGGACTGTAGTCCGCAAGAGCATAGAATGTCCTGCTACTTGGGAAGATTTCAAGAAGAAGTTTATGCAGAATTTCCTTCCACCGCAATTTCATGAGAAGGCTATCAAGCAATGGGATTTACTTCAACAACGGGATCGTGAGCCTATTCCACAGTATATAGAGCGTTTTTGGAATGCACTCCTACAGCTACGCATGCTTGAAGACGTACCAGAGACGACACATAAGCGGAAGTATATGTCTAGACTTCTTGGACATTACTACGCTGAAGTGAACATGTTCAAGCCTGCTACCCTTGAAGACGCCATCTCACTAGCTCACGACACTGAAGATAAGTTACGCGGAAGAGACAGACGACCACAGCAATTCCAAGCCAATGGTAATTATGGATCTAAACAATTCAATTCCAATTTTAGAAGGTTTAATCCAGGTGGTTTCTTATCACCATCTTTCCGCAAGAATTGGCCTAAACCACCTGCATTACCATCCAATGTCAATCCAAATTCTAAGCCTATTCCACAAGCAAATCCAAATGTACCCAGACTTCCAGCCATTGCAAATAATGTAACCAAAGCCAAGCCAATAGTATGCTATAAGTGTCACCAGCCGGGGCATCTCGCAGCAAATTGTCATTCAAAGAAGCCACCAGCACATATCAACTATCTTGGAGCCATGGACGAAGACGAGCATGAGGATATGCCAGATTTCATTGAAGATGAGGATGATACTACTACTACTTCCGACACTTTACTAGGTATGCCTACTCCTCATTCATTGTTGACTATGAAATGTATGGTGCATGGAAAGGAAAGAACTATCTTGCATGATGACGGTAGTACTCATGACTTTATTTCAGCAAAATTGGTAAAGGAATTGAAATTACATACAGTACCTACGCATTATCGCATAAAAGCTGCATTTTTAGGCACTAGGTACAATGGCACACAAGAAGTACAAAATTTAGAGATTCAAATTGGTGCATACATTGAAAGAAGAAATTTCTTAGTTGTCCCATTACAGTCAAGCGACATTATTTTAGGAATGCCTTGGAGACACCAGCATAATCCAAATATAGATTATTCCACGCACACAATGAATATTAATTTTCAAGGAAAAACTATTACATTATATGGTATGCATGCATCTAATATTTTTCCACTGCTTTCGCATACTCAAGCAAAACGTGCATTACGCAAGAGTACTAAATCATATCTCATTTGGGTGAATGAATTACACGCAAAGGAAAATCATATGCACCCTAGGCATAAGGAATTTCTTGCATATTTTAAGGACTGTTTTGCAGAAGACCTACCACCAGGTTTACCTCCTTCACGTCCAGGTTTACCTCCTTCACGTCCAGAAGACCATAAGATTGATTTAATCCCTGGCACACAACCACCTTGCAAAGCACCATATAGGCACAATCAAATAGAGCAAAAAGAAATCCAGAGTCAAGTTGAAGAATTACTAAATAGAGGCTTAATTCGACCTAGCAGTTCTCCATTCGGTGCACCTGTACTCTTAGTCAAGAAAAAGAATAATACCTATCGTATGTATATTGACTACCGAGCTTTAAATAAGATCACTGTAAAGAATAGGTATCCTATACCTAGAGTTGATGACCTTATGGACAAACTGCAAGGATCTTCTATATTTAGTAAAATTGACCTTAAGTCTGGATATCATCAGGTGAGGCTAGATAGAACTGACATATTTAAGACTGCATTCAGGACACAGTTTGGCCATTACGAATTCTTAGTCATGCCATTCGGATTAACTAATGCACCTGCTACTTTCAGTAGAATGATGAACCGTATCTTTCTAAAATATCAGTATTGTGTGATTGTTTTCTTTGATGATATTTTGGTGTTCAGTCAAAGTGAAAAAGAGCATTATGAGCATTTATCATTAGTTTTTCAATTACTGAAAGAAAATCAATTGTTTGCAAATCCTGAAAAGAGTGAATTCTTTAAGATAGAAATAGAATATTTAGGTCATATTGTATCAAAAGAAGGAATTAAAGTTGATCCTAAGAAAATTGATGCAATATTGCATTGGCCTGTTCCTAAAAACGTGCATGAGTTACGCTCATTCCTTGGTCTTGCTAGTTTCTATAGGAAGTTTGTACGTAATTTTTCATTACTTGCTTTACCATTAACCAAACTTCTTAAGAAAGGAATTGTTTATCAATGGACTAAAACTCAGCAGAAATCCTTTGACTTACTGAAGCGTGCATTAACTAATGCCCCTGTTCTACAATTGCCTGACTTTAACAGACCATTCTTTTTAGTTGTGACCGATGCTAGCGGATCAGGAATAGGAGCCGTACTAATGCAAGACAATCATCCAATAGCATATTCTAGTTCTAAGCTGAAACCCTCTGAGCTGAAATATTCCACTTATGACAAAGAACTATTAGCAGTAGTACAAGCATTAAAACAGTGGAAGCACTATTTAATGGGTTCAGAATTCATGATAAAGACCGACCAGCAAAGCATTAGACATCTACTTAGCCAACCCCAAATTTCTGACCGTCATATCAAATGGGCTTCCTTCATTCAAAGTTTTCATCCTATCATTCAATACCAACCTGGAAAAGAAAATGTAGTTGCTGATGCATTGAGTAGAAGACCTGCAATTCATAATATTTCTATCATATCTTTTGATTATTTGATTGCTATGAAAGATACATATCACCAGGATATTACTTTTCATTCTGATTGGCAAAAATTAGTTCAAAATAATTTCATTCCTGTTGATTCATTGTCATGTAATGATGGATTTATGTTTTTTGAAAAGAGACTGTGTGTTACTATTCCATTCCGATCTTTTGTTTTGAATGAAATTCATTGTCCCCCATATCAAGGTCATAGAGGTATCATATCTACATTACGCATGTTAACTGAAGATTTTTATTGGCCGCATATGGATGCAGATGTATCTAATTTCGTTTCTGAATGTTTGATTTGTCAAAGAATAAAGAGACATCATGGTAAACAGTATGGATTACTAATGCCTTTGTCTATTCCATCTAAACCTTGGGAACATATTTCTATGGATTTCATTATTGGTTTACCAAATACTAAATCTAACCATGACATGATTTGGACAATTGTAGATAGATTTAGTAAGCAAGCATATTTTATTCCATGTAAGAAAACTTTAACAGCATCACAAGCAGCACAGTTATTTTTGAAAACTGTTTTTACTAACCATGGATTGCCAAAAGTGATTATTTCAGATCGTGATTCTAGATTTTGTAACAATTTTTGGATAACACTGTTTGCAAATCTAGGCACAAAGATTGATTTCTCATCTGTATTTCATCCAGAAACAAATGGACAAACAGAAGCCACAAATAGCACCATTTTAGATCTTTTACGTGCATATACTATCTCTAAACCTCAGACATGGGACACTCATTTGCATTTATTACAGTTTGCATATAACAATACACCCCACACATCTACAAAGAAAGCACCTTTTGAAGTCATTTATGGATATAGATTATCTACACCTGTTGCATCTTTGTCTAATAGAATTCAGAGTGCTGATGATATTGCTACTATGCATAACAGTATTTTTGATGAGGTTAAGGATATGATTGCTAAAGCCCAACAATCATATACCAAACAAGCCAACAAGAAAAGACAAGCTATGAATTTCAAGGTTGATGATTATGTTTGGCTTAGAATAGAAAAGCGTAGACTGCAAAGTGTAGATAGACATCCAGTTGTTAAATTAGCTCCTAGATTCTATGGACCATTTAGAATCATTCATAAGATTAATGATAATGCATTCAAGTTAGAATTGCCATCTCATTGGAAAATTCACAATACATTTCATATTAGTTTATTGAGACCATTTAGAGGCCAATTACCTATCCACCCTGTTTATGAAAACCCACCTTTATTAGAAGAAGAGACTGAAATACTTGAACCAGAAGCCATCATAGACACTGACTACATGACCACTAGAACTGGCCGAAGGTATTCTAGATACCTAGTAAAATTTAAGAACCATCCTGTAGAGGAAGCACAATGGATGCACGCTAGAGACTTAAATGCTTTCCCCACTCTGTTAGCTCCACATTGAGCTAATAGCAATTGAGGTCAATTGCTATCCCACCCCGGGGGTATGATGCCAGGAGGCATATTCCACGGTGGATTCCGTGCCACGGTGGATTCCGTGAGGTTTTACGGTGGATTCCATAAACTTAGATGACCGGGGCTCATACACAAAGAGGATTCTTTGTGCGAGAAGTTGATGGGGACGCCTGTCCTTTTCGGGCGTTTCATTAATTTAGTGTGTACGTGGGTGATTCCATAGCGGGTGATTCCGTAAAATGCATATTAAATTAATAAACGTTTATGAGTTTAGAGTGCGCACTCGTAATAAATTAAGGTTAGGATTTATTTCTAACCAGTTGATTTATTTATGTAGCTGAAGACTGCTAGGTATTCACTTTTGTCGGTTTAATTGTATTATTTTACTAACGATTGTGAATGCTTCAGTTGATGTGTAGAGATAGCAGCAGTTGCGGAGGAAAGCATTGGAGTCTAGCGAGTATTCGACCTTTGGACTATATTTTGATAGGCGCCACGCCTATATTTTGTTATGTCTATTAAGACATTGATTATTGATTATTATTTTGTATGTGCCTATGCGCCCGAATATGTTATTTCTATTTGGACATTGAGATTGGGCGTGCCAGACTCTATGGGCACCGTCCATTAGCTTTATTTTCCTATTTTTGTAGAAAGCAAACTCAAAAGCTAAAAGCTTGTCATATTTTTGTAAATTGGGCTATTATTGAGCATGAAGATTGAAATATACATAAAATACATGCTTTGTGAAGCGCTCACACAAGGCATGGGGGAGATTGAACCCAATTTGTCTCTTGCTTCTTGTCGTTCATACTTTTACATTGTTTTTTGTGCAAAAAGGTAGAGTTCATTGTTCTTGGGGACCTTCTGGGATTCACTACGTGAGCATTCTGCGACCGATCTGCGCACCAAGCCCCTTGGAGAATCTACTAGCTCAGATGCACCCCCTTCTCAACCTAATCTACCTTTCTCAAGTCACCCTCACAAGAGTCCTCCTCAGCATCCCCACAAGAAATGCAAGTGGAAGCCAGGTACAGTGGCCTTGAGAGAAATTAGAAGGTATCAATACTCTTTTGATCTCATCATTCTGAAGGCGAGCTTCTCGAGACTTGTTTGTGAGATTGTGCAAGACCTCTACCGCACAGAAAGCAAGAGGGGGTTTTTGGCACAAGGTCAGGATAGACCTAATCGCTTCACAAAAGAATGTCTTCATGCTCTACAGTGTGTTGCAGAGGCCTTTTTAGTTGACTTGATGACTGATGGTGTGCAATACATGCGAAGCGCATCACTGTAACTCCCAAGGACTTCCAACTTGTAAGAAATCTTCAAGCAATGAAGGATGCATTCATTCCAATGGAATGAACACAGTTTGCAATGTTTTCTTTTTTGGCATAGTGTTATCCTCGTGCATTGGACATATGAATATGTCCCAGTGCAAAACTATTGTATGCGCCCTTAAAATATGAATTAAAATTTTACACTTGTTCTTCACTCTCAACTTTGACTGTGCATCTTCGCTGTATTTTCAATTCTTACTTACAGTTTTTGTTAGCACTGTCAATTTCAATAGGAATAACATACAAAAATTTGCCATTTCTTATTGTAGACTTTACTCCTAATGCCTCTGTATAGTCTATGTGGTGCAAAGTTTCTAAGGGCCAGTAGTCGCGATGTTGATTTCTCAATTATCAATCCATCCATAATTTTGGTGTGGGATAATTTTTAAAATACTAAACTGTATTGAAATGCAACGAAACTTCACACACACACTCGTTAGGTGGCCAAGAGCCCTTTTTTTGTTGGAAAAAAAGTGCCTGCAAACCCCTAGTCCGAAGTCTGGTGGCAGGAAAGTGGCTCCAGACGCCAGACTTTGGACCAGGGGTCTACAGACACTTTTTTTTTTCAAAAAAAATAATTTGGGCTCTTGGCCACCTAACGAGTGCGCATGTGAAGTCTTGTCGCATTCCGATACATGATTATGGATTTACGATCACACGATGGACAATATGTATGAAGCTGCATTAACCCGGTTTTGGGGTTTAAATGGGTTAAAAGATCATTCTTCTTCTCATTTTCACATCTTGCTTCCTCCATTTTCTTTGCTTCCTCCATTTTCACATCTTGATTTCTTTGCTTCCTCCATTTTCACATTTTTCCAACCTCTGTCTCTTCTACGACTTGCCCTCCTTGAGCTTGCATGGCACGCACCAAGCAAGCATGTCATCGTTTTGGCCCTGGGAAGACATCATGCCAAGGCCCGTCACCTAGAGCACAAGGTGGAGCCTCCTCTAGTGTAGCAACAGGTGCTCCTCGTAGAGCACAAGGACCACCACAGAATAAGAGATGGAAACTGGGCATTGTCGCCCTTCGAGAGATAAGGAGAATCCAACGCAGATACAAGCTTCTCATCCCGAAACGTTCTTTTCATAAAGTTGTTCGATAAGTCATGCAAGACTTGGAGTTGAAAGGGATAGGAAGATTTTGGGCACAAGTGCGGGATGGCCCACCAGCAGAGCAGGAAGGTGGACTGATGTAGCTATGGAGGCCCTACAAATAGCTGCAGAGGGGTTTCTCATCGACTTGTTCGATGATACACAGCTTGCGGCCATCCATGCAAAGTGTGTCACAATCACAGATAAAGACATGAACTTTATCATTCGGCTTCGACACGGCAAGGGGACTCTGCCATAGTTTACTAGATTAATGATGCAAGGTTTGTAATGAGTGTTATAGCGCTATAACATCTTGGAAGCCCAAAAAATTTTGTATACTCTGCCACAATGGAATATTTATTTATATATACATAATATCTCATGCAATGTGTACTGAATTCAAATAATTGAGTAAAGTTGTTTTGTTTTGTTTCTTGAAACGCATGACTCTTAATTTTTGTATAACGTACGGACGCATCAAAAGTAGTAATAGGTATGGATACAAGTTACATTATTGCTTATGCACAATCACAAGTGCAGTACTACACGTTGAATTATGTTAATATATGCGGATGTGTCATTCACATAACACACATTATCGTCACACTTACACAATCACAAGTGCAGTACTGCGCATTGAATTATGTTAACGTATGCGAATGCATCATTCACGTACCACACATTATCGCCACACTTATACGAACCACATATTTATTTAATAAATATTTATTTGTAGGGACAAAGTAAAGTATCTTATATTCATCAAGAAAAATACATGTGATGGCTATTAGTGATGGTAGATACAAAAAGCCGATAGCCAACAAGAACTCTCAATTGTTCCTTGGCTTTTTCATCAGTGGGGAGAGGAGGGGCCAGCTTCCGATGAAAATACAAGTTCCTTCTTTGCTTTCAAAATGATGCGCTCCCCCTTCAGCTCTTTCTCCAAGAGAAGCGGATCTCACACTTTAGCGAGGTCGCCTAATGTCGCAAGCACACACATTGCTCCACCACGTGTTTGGTCAAACAAGTAAAGAAGCTTTGACCGCTTGATTGGCACCACCTTCTCCCAGCTAGATGTCACAAGTATCGCTCGAAAAGGTCCAAACTTGGTCAAAGCTCAAATTTTCATGATTATTTCTTGCCCTGCTGGTGAGCACTTCTTATGGAAGACCACCAAATCTGCAACAAGGTTATCGATATACTCCTTAAGAGCTGAATCCTTGTATCATCCGCATGTCGAGCTCCTCCTTGCCTTGATGCAAACTCATCTATATATAGTATGTTCTGAATGACAAAGTCAAATCAAACAATATATTTAGCGACTAACCTAGAGTTATCACAAAGCGATGAAACTTGATGGTAGGGTGCGTTGGGTCCCCTGGAGTCCACCGGTGTGAAATCTTGACCAAAAATTATACCCAGGGCAGTTGCAAGCATTATTTTTTGCCAAAAAGTGGCCCCAAACACCAGACTTCAGATAGGGTAGCTACAGGCATCATTTTTTGCTAGAAAGTGGCTCCAGACGCTAGACTTTGGACAGGGAAGTTGCATGCATCATTTGTGGCCAAGATTTCACTGGTGGACTCTAGGGGACTCGATGCACCCTACCATCAAGTTTCATTGCATTAAAATATATGGTAGTTAGAAATCTCACCTTCTCCAGATCATCTTGTATCTTCATTTCCTCGTGTGTCAGGGAGGCACCTCTTTGGGCAGAGGAATCTACAAACTCCTTGGTAGGAAGTTGGGGCCTTGGTTCGAACAAATCATGTTGTAGTGCTTCAAATTCAGCATCAGGCACAAGGTAATCTTCTTCAACCAAGGTAATATGCTCCTGTGCTGCTATGATCACACTCACAGTATCTAAGCTTGTGCCATCATATCTTCCAATCTTTGCCATTGTTGGATGCACATCCATGTAATCATAATCTATTAGGTCTTCCATTGAATCCCTGACTAGGATAGAAAACAACTCCTCTTCCTTCATTTCCAAGTATTGTAGTACATCTGATAGAAGCAAGTATTGTACACCATCTACTTCAATGGGTGTTAAGGAGGCAAGGTTGGGTTTGTCGACTTGTGGCTATTCTAACGCAGATGGCACCATGAGAGCCAACCCTTGCGCTGTCACCACTCGATGTTCCTCTTCAACATTTATGAGCTCTTCAATCGGTTCTTCTCCCATGTATGTGATAGAAACAACCTGTGGAGTTGTATCTTCATCGCTCTCCTCCTCTAGGGGTGTATCCAATGCAAGGAGGCAAATTGCCAATGTGCAATCACACTCCACAAGATCCAAAGGTGATGTACCTAGTGCACTTCCCATGGGAACAGTGCATACTCTATGCGAAGGATCCACATGGGCCAGACACCTATTCACCACTTTTTGGTGATTCTTTCCTGCCTGAAATACCATGAGCTATTCCAGAGGCACCCAAGTCATGTCGGATCCCTCGATGGAGTATGTGCATGTAGCAATGGTGCTCACAAAGTCTTCCAAAATCTAAAGGGGGGGATCCAGTGATGAGAGCACGCTTTCAAAGTTGAAGTTCTTAGAGAAAACCTGGAATATCTCGTCACCTTGGTTGGCAAATAATAGTCTCATGGATCCACTCATCAAAGTGTGCGCGAGCATCCATCGTAGCAAGTAGGAGGGATGTGGTGGATATAAAGAAATGAAGAGAGAAAGTGTGAAATGAAACAATAAAACAAGAACTAAACTAGTTCTACCTTAAAAACCTTAAGTTTTAAACCATTAAGAGTTGTTCACATACGATATTTAGTTATGGCTTTACTTACATCTTTGTAAAGTTTACATACATATGTAAATGTATTGATGTGGAAAGTGTATAATAAGTGTATGATTTTGCATAAATACCATAATTTTTAAATATTGCAAGTTTGTAAGCGACAATATTCTATTGGCCAAAAAAATCCAAAATTTTACAGGTGTTGAATATTACAACTTGTGGTGTTGGGATTTTTAGGGAGACTCTACAATTTCTAAAATATGTGGAGCCACACACTTTCCGCTGTAGCAGTATCCTCATCTCGGCTTCGAATTTTCCTACCATCTAGTTTAAAATAGAAGCTAACAGGTGGATTCTGCATTAACATTGTAATTTCCTGGCGCATTATACTCAAGGGCCAATCATCCTCCATTTGTAACACTTGGGGCTCACGGCCCTCACAAATGATAGTAACATCCACAGTTGCACTTTCACACATGTCTTGATCAAGGCACAACCATTTACCCTTGAGCATTCTCCACCTATGATACTTGAACACTAGGCATAAAGTTTGTCGTGCAACAAAGTACCTGTAATTGGAAAGGAAAGTTAGCTGATTCATCCCAAAGTAAGATAGTAGTCAACTAAGAGAGAAAATTTTTACCTGAAAGCCATGTCCTTTGTTGTGACTCAACACTCCACTGTGTCAAGACTGTGAGTTATTTTTTATGTCCAAGTTTTTCCTAGAATCCTTGTTACATAATACTCTGATGTATTTTTTATGGCGTACGTGCTTTTGATATGTCTCAAACCCTTACATTCCTTGAACATGTGTGCAAAAATTGCAATCAGTATGAACCAGCTTAGATGTACATTCTTTTAGTCGGTACTTGGCTTCATAGAATTCAATATGTCTGCTGAAATTTTTGTGCTACACATGTGCAAAATGTGACTACTACACAATGGCCATTCTATGCTATTGAGATTCGATATGTGCATAGACTCAAGGGTTCCATATTCTTGACTCCCCTTGTGTAATATGTACTTGGAGTCATAGAAAAAAACAAGGTCCTCTGCGAGTTGCATAGTTGTACGCCCCTCAAAGAGCAATCTATCAATTTCGAGGTGGTAACACTTAAAAGAACCAGTGAAACTCTCAACATTTTTCCACTCACAGCAATCCGAAGGGTATACTTCTGTAAATACAAGACAAGTTGTTATATAGGTATCATGAAATTTCGCATTCTCAATGAGTTACAAATACTTACTATTTGCGATGTTTCGTTGAAAGGGCAAAATGGGTGCAATATGTATTTGTTTTTGCATGAATACATGTTGTACAAATGCCTCTGTTACAAGGTGAGAATCAACATTCCTTTGTCTGAGAGCTAAAATTTTACCCTTCCAGTGCTTTGATACATCTGCAATTGCTGATGCTTTCACCTTGAAATCTCCCTTCATAATTGGACGCATATGTACCCAAGATGAGCAATGATACATATCAGTGATCCAATTCCCTTCTTCATCTTTTTTGTTACGTACTCCTATCAAGAGAATGCTTGTTCTTCTCTCAGGCATTATAACCTACGCATTAGATGTAAAGAAGTATGTAATAATTCCTAAATAATAAGTATTTTAAGTCTGTCTAGTAATCACCAATATGCCATACAAATCAACATGGCACTAAGAGATGTTTACACTTTTGTAAACATACATAAACATCGATATCGAAACGCATATGGATATATACATCAACACAAATTATAGATTTAATTTCAAGACATCACTTTAATCATACCATTTATATGAAATATAATGAAAAGAATAGCACAAGAATACTCAGAGAATTTTGCAAAAATAAATTTTATTATAATGAAGAGAAGTCTGATTTGACTCAATACATTGTATGAAATGTGGGTATTATAGAGTAGTTGTTACAAGGATAGCAGCCACATGGCATGCAAATCTTAATAGGCACATTGGATTGACACCTGAGATATTCTAAGACTCAACACATTGTGTATTATATGGATTATATGATACAAGAGTTTCATGGATCATTGCCAATTGGCATGGAGATCCAAATGGACACATAGGACAAATAAAGCATAGGATTTTTGAACCATCGACTTCCAGCAAATCCATATCATCCAACACAAAGGAATCACTCACCATATCAAAATAGTTGATCGAGAATTATATGCTTCACCTAAACCTTGTACAATATTTGCATGTACAAAAAAACACCTACATGAATCTCTTTTAACAAAAATACTTGCATGAATCCCTTTTAGCAAAAAATATCTAGATAACTGCATGAATAGAAGCAATACAAAACAGGGCCAATTTACCTATAAGTTGATCTGCTGAAGATAAGATTAAATCATTGCTAATCAAATCCCATTGCAAATTATGGACATAAGAAAACATCAATCCCATCAAAACATAAAAGTCACTAATTAAATGAAGAAATTTTGGCACCACAAAATATGGCAAATTTACCTGTAAATTGAGCTACAGAATCTTTGCTCTACCTTGTGTTAAGTGCTACAACAACAATTGATCCTTAAGTTAGAACTAGCATCAAACCCTATTGTTAAGATAGTATGGGATAATGCAGAGAGGAAGAAAGAGAGAGTGTGTGATTACACGGGAGAGAGAAAGAAATGAGCACCTATCCAATCTTGCCCAAATTGATCTCTGCAAAAGACAATTTTGCAAGAGTTAGTATTTACATGAAGGTATACTGAAAAAATAGTAGAAAAGAGGAAAAATAGAGAGAGAAAGAGTGAGGGAGAGAGAGATAAGCACTTATGCAATGTCACCCAAAATGATCTTTACAATAAAACAACAACAAGGGTTAGAACTAACATTGTGTTGTATTGAAAAGATATCAGCAAAAAAAAAACCAAACAAAGAGAGAGAGAGAGAGAGATTAACACATTTGCCGCTTGCTCCAAATAAACTCTACAAGAAAACAACAATTAGAACCAACATCAAATTCTATTGAAAACACAACATAAAAGAGAAACAACACATAGAGAGAGGGGGGAAAGAAAGGAGAGAGAGATGAGCACCTCTGTCTCCTACCCCAAACAACCTCTGCAATAAAACAAAAAAAGCAGTAAGAAATGACATCAAACCCTATTGAAAAAATAGCAAACAAGAGAAAATGCAAAGAGAGATGGGCACCTGTGTTTTGCCCAAAATCTGGAGTTGCGTGGAGAAGAAAGTGCAGAGGTAAGCAAAACGCTCAAAACCCTAATTACTCTCAGCAGGGAGCTTCAATGGAGACGAAAATTCACGAGTATAGAGAAGAGAGGGAAAGTTGTCTGTTGCTCAACTTTTGGGTTAAATTGATTTCGTGAGAGGGAAAAAATATAAATTGAAAATTCTCCAAAAAAAGGGGGGAAAATACAAGGTGAGAGAAACTCAAATTTTGTGTACTATTCATTCTCCCTTTTTTAAATCTCCCACTACCCCTTTTTTAATAGAAAACCCAAGATTTGGAGAGAGAAGATTCACCCTCCATGGATATCATTATCTAGCCTTCCTATTGGACAATCCAAAAGGCCCACATATTAAACTATATTATTTTTAAGGGCCCATTTGTGAGTTCATTTTTTTCCTAATGCATCTATGTGCACACCCTCATACTGCATCTCTTGAAAAGAAGATGGTGCTTCCTTACTAAGGCCATACTCAGCATAGCATGTTATGAGAAGAGTCCATACGACCAATGGCCACAAAGTGATATGTATCAAGCCCCACCTTGACAATTTCCTTGTGCACTCATTGACCATTCCTCATGATAGCATTTGGAGATATGCCCCCAAGTTTCATTTGTTTTAAGCAATTCGAACCGCATCGGTCATCATATTCTTGAATTAATACAATCCATGAGACAATATCTCATAGGTGAAGCTCATTAAATATGTCTCTTGCTTCTATAAAAACACCATGTTTGATGTACATGCCCACCAAAGTACTACCATCCAACATGTCTTCTTCAAAATCCCCCTTATTGTATGTACTAGTCTCTTTCCTCTAACTTCAACCTTGTGTAGGCTTTGTTCATTCCTAGAAATGTGTAACTATTAGGCTACCCCTCCCCCCTCGATTCACAAATCAATTCACTTTGGAGGAGAGAGAGAAAAAAAATCTTTCTCACTTTGTTCTTTCCATTCTCTTTCTATAGATTATATAATTGATGTGATGCTTTGAAATTGAATCTGCACTCAAAATTTTGAGAGAGATAATTATAATTTTGAGAAAGAAAATTCATTATAATGAACAAAGTTGTATCTCACTCAATTGCATGAATATGTGGGCATTATACAATAGTGATGGCAGCCTAATGGCATGCAAATCTAAATAGACACTTTTGATTAATACTTGAGATGGTCTATAACTTAGCACATTGTGAGCTATATGGATAATATGATACAAGGGTTATATCAATGGCAACCAAATGGCATGGAGATTAGAATAGACACACATAGGACTCACACTTCAGAGGATTCATGAACCTTAACTTCTAATAGATCCATGTCATAGGATAAAGGAATTACTCACCACCATAGCAAAGTTGATCAAAAGTTATGTGCTTCATCTAAACCTTGCACAATACTGGATGATACAAAAACATAGCACTTTAATAAAAGCTAAAATAATGAATCATTCATATGAATTCTAGCAACACAAAGGAGGGAAAATTTACCTAGAACATAGAAATTTTGCATTGCTCTCTATTTATTGTTGCAATAATATTCAATTCTAAAGCTAGAATATATATCAAACCTTATGCAAAAATAGCAAAGAAAGAGAAAACACACACACACACACACACACACATATAAGAACCTATGTCTCTTTCCCAAAATGATCTCTTTATGAAGACAACAATAAGAGTTGAAATCAACATCAAGCTCTAAAGTACAAAAGAGAAACTAGAGAGAGAGAGAGAGAGAGAGGGAGAGAGAGATGAGCACTTATACCTCTTCTCCAAAATGATCTTTACAAGAAGACATTAGAAAGAGTTAGAATCGACATTAAAATCTACTTAAAAATTAGAAAAAAAATATGTAGAGATATTTGGGCACTTATCATTTTCCCAAATTATGGAAAAGAAATTGTAAAGGTAAGAAGAATGATCAAAACCATGATTAGTATCACTAAAAGTTGCAATGGCCACAAAAAATCACTATATGGGAGAAAATAGGAAAGGAGCTTGACACTCAATTTTTGGGTTAAATTAATTTTGTGCTAGGTCAAAACAAAATACTTATATACCATGTCTATCCTATCAAACTGGAGATTGTTGGTGTCCCAAAATTCATGGCACATCCTCAAACCCTTGCTTCTCGACTTGGTTGATACTCTCTGCACATGAGGTATCAAGCAAGTTGAGATAGCATTAACTACAAGTGAAAATCAAAAGCACTATTTTCAAGTTCAGCATATATGAAGCAACTGCAGAGTTATCGTTGTTACAAAATGAAAAGAGTCTTGAACCATCATTAGTCTTCCAACAAGCCTTGCTTGAAAACTCCACTTAGTCTAGTAGTTGAACTTCTTACATACCTATTGAGATGGCAAGCTCAACATGTGTGGACATTGATGATGAACTACCTGGTTAGATGGGTCTGCATGTCTACACTTAGCATGTCGATGGTCATTATGATCCTCACATGGACACAGACTTATCACTATTATATTTAGTTTGTTGCACCTACTTACAAAATGCCATAGTTATAGCCCCAGTTGATTAGTATAGTCAATTATACATTGTTTGACTTAGTAGGGCACTTTCCTTTATGTTATGTCTTATCTATACTTTGTGCACAATATATTGTGTGAGAAAGAAGATGAAGAAACTAGGAAGAAAACATTTTGACATCCATCTCTCTTCTTATGTTTTTGAGTAAGCTTCCTCTTGTGTATATGGTATGTGTTTGGCGTAAGTAGCTCAAGCAAGTCTCCCCACCATGAGATTCATGACATGGTATCAGAGCGATGCCACTAAGAGAGGTTGGTTTTGATGGGGATGAAGGAAGAAGGAAGGATTCAAGCAAAAGCAAGCAATGGGTAAGAAGCTCTCCCATTCTTCCACTCTTTCTCTTGGATAGTGCTTCTGGAGGCATTAGAAGCAGGGCCAAAGCAAAAATCTCAAATTGTTGCGAGATTTAGTGTGCATGCACAGCATTGTATATTCTATAAACAAATCTTATAGGCTTATCCACTATTGTTTTGGCCATTTGAGACTGTTTCGGGCCCCGTTTTGGACTTGCAAGGTTGCGGATAACAATTTCAAGGTATACAACTATTTTTCTTGTGTTGATTGAAAATGGGTGCATAGATTACAAATTTTGAACCTATAAGTTTTGAGGTATTTGTCAAGAAGAAAACAAAAGTTTTATATACAAACACGTTGCAGATTACATGTATTGTTGAGCAGTCAATGAAAAAGGCTACTTAGTGTATTTTTGTGCACTTGTTGTGAAAGATTGTAGAAGACTTGCTTGTTGTTTTGTATTAATTTTATGGTAATGGTAGAGAATAGTAGAAATCCCATCATTGAGAAGCTGGATAAGAACAACTACCCATCATGAAAGTTTTGTGTGACAAACTTTCTTATTGGAAAAGGCATCTTCGATATTGTTTCACGTGAAGAAAAGGAGCCAAAGTTGAGTGAGCATGTGACTAGGCATGGAAAGAATGGAATGTAAAGGACAAAAAGGGATGTACTGGCTATCTGTAGTCATCGATAATACTATGCTGGGGCATATAAAAAATGTAAAAAGTTCACATGCAATATGAACCACATTTAAAAATATTTTTTTTGTGAATACAAAGGCATGGAAGATTCAACTCAAGCAAGAGCTAAATACTTTGAAGAAAGGAAAAATGATTGTCAATGAGTATGTTTTGAAGGCGAGGAGTATTGTAGATGCTTTGGCAGCAAAATCGATGCAATGGCTGATGATGATGATTTGGTATAATCTACTTTGGGTGGTCTTAATAATGAAAGGACTTGAAAATCTTTTGTTACTTTAGTGTCTGCTGATCAGATAGTAGAGTAGGGGTTGCAAGTTTGATTTAATGCAAATGGCTACTTTGTGAAAAAATTTATTGATAAATACAAGTTGTGGTTGCAAAAGGAAGTAGTAGAGTTGGCTGCATATTCACTTTAGATGCTGAAATTCCTGCTATGAATGCTGCTATATATGCTAAGGAAAGGAGTGGTTGCAAAAATTGAAATATGGCATAAACATATTGGACATGAAAATGTGCAAAGGTTGAAATTAATGTAGTCCAAAGGGTTAGTTACAGAGTTGCCTGCTTTTAGAGTTGCAAATTTTGATAAAGTGTGTGAAGCATGTCAATTTGGTAAGCAACAAAGACAACCTTTTTTGCATGATAGAGATGTGACTGGAAATATACTTGCTATTGTGCATATAGATGTTTGGGGGCATACATAGAACATATCTGTTAATGGCAGCAAATATTTTGACATGTTTATTGATAATTGTTTAAGAAAGATGTGGATATATTTCATAAAGAAAAAAAGTGATGTATTTGAGCACTTCAAAACTTTCAAGGAGGCTGTTGTTGAAACAAAAATAGGCTTAAAAGTTAAGTGCTTGAGGTCAGATGGAGGGAAAGAGTACCTCTCCAATGAGTTCAATGACTTCTTGAGGTCTCATGGGATAAAGGAGACAGTTTACTGATAGGTATATCCCACAATGAAATGGGTGTTGAGATATCGAGCTCCACTCATGATATGCTAGGGTGACCATTGTGCATTTGTGTCACCGACTTGTTAGTTGCAGATGCAGTTGGTACATCGCCCATGAATAATAGCTAGATGACAGCTATCCTTATCTACTCTAGTTCTTGGTTCAGTTAGTATGCCACCTTAGTTAGTTGAGTTTGGTTTGAGACCCATATATAGGGTTCTTCTATTTCTTTGTATGAGAGTTCTTTTTGGCTTACACAACTAAGAAGAGGAAAATTGTTTTCAGCCTCCACCTTTGTGTGTATTCCCCCATTGTACAAGCAAGAAAGCTACAAGTGAGACTCCTTCCTTCTCTCCCACAATCTTGACATGGTATCAGAGCCTTGTTCGTGGTAAGGAGCTCAAGAAAGCAAACTAAGTTCGCGGTGTTCTGGTAAGAGGACCAGTGTTGCTTTCATTTTTCTGTTTTGGGAGCAAGTCTCTACAGGTAGCACAACCGAAAAGTGCAAGAGTGCATTGTCTTAGATTGAGACGCCCTTCGCGGTGTAGCAACAGGGCAGTATATGCTGCGCGAAAGAGCTTTGGCCCTAGGTTGCTCTGTTTTTTTTATTTGAGGCCATTTCGGGGCCTGTTTTGGAGGCGGAAGTTTTCTGCATGCACTCAGGAAAAGGCCTTGTTTTATGCTGTGCGACCACTGTTCTACAGGTCGATGAAAAGTTACCATAGAAATTGCAGCGTATGCATGTGCGCAGAGACATTGGGAGTTACAGAATCATCCTTGTTGCCTGTTGATGCAAAATCGTCACTAGGAAGTGACTGTGTGGTCAAATACCACGTTCGTCAGTTTTGCAGATTTGCCCTTGTGAGGCTGAAGCTATGTTTTTTGTAGTGACAGAATTTTTTGCAGTGTTCTGTAATGGCGTCTGATTCTCTTTCACAGATTGTCACTGAAAAGCTTGAAAAGAACAACTTCCAAGCATGAAAGTTTAGAATGACAAATTTCCTTATGGGAAAAGGATATTCGGAATTTGTTGTAGGAAATGAAGAAGAACCAGTTCTTCCTGATGTTCCCAATCAATAGCAAATGCAAGCATTTAAAGGATGGCATGAGAGAGCCAGAAAAGTTATGTACTGGCTGTCTATCAGTATTTCAGACTCTATGATTGTGCATATTCAGGATGCAAGTACGCCAAAGGAGGCATGGGATACTTTGTCAAACATGTATAGCACAAATATGCAAGCCAGGAAAATGCAGCTCAAGCAAGAGTTGCACAATATGCAAAGAGAAAGTTTGAGCATCAATAACTACCACATGAAGGTGAAGAAGATTCCAGATGCACTTGCTTCCATTGGGTCGCCAGTGGAAGATGATGATTTAGTTTCTGTGACCTTGAATGGTCTAGGAAAGGATTATGCACAGTTTCGAACATCCATTTCCGTCCGTGAAATATTTCCTAATTTTGAGGAGTTGATTGCTCTTCTAATTTCTGAGGAGCAGAGAAATGGTGGTGCATCTTCTTCAGGAGGAACTTCAAAAGAAACTGTCTTCTACTTAAATGCTGGAAGAGGTAGAGGCAGAGGTAGAGGAGGCCGATCTGGAGGCCGTGGTAGAAATGAGAATATGCAGCAAACTCAAGAAAACAAGTCCTATGGAGGAGGACGTGGTAACTCTAGAGGCAGGGGGAGCCAAAGAGATCGTGGTGGATGGCAAAGAGGCCAAAATGCAAATAGCAATGTTGAATGCTACTACTGTGGTAAAATGGGTCATATGGCTAAAGACTGCTATAAAAAGCAGAATGATATCATGAATGGAAAATTGCAACAAGGGAATTATGCATCTTCTAGTAGACAGGGTGATGACAGAAATGAGCATTTGTTTATGGTGCAGCACATGAACAATTCTGTGACAAGTGCGGAAGAAAGCAACGAAGTGTGGTATGTTGACTCAGGTGCATCAAACCACATGACAAGTCATGCAGAATGGATGCAGGATGCAAGGAAAATGGAAAAAATAGGATTTGTGGAGACTGGTGATGATACTGCACATCCTATTGTGCAGATTGGAAAATTTCCTTTGTCTATGCACGATGGGAAAAAGAAATACCTGTCAGATGTATTTCATGTCCCGAATATCATGAAGAATCTGGTTTCTGTTGGTCAAATGGTTGAGCAGGGCTTGCAGGTTAGATTTAATCCTCATGAATGCTTTGTTGAGGATATGAAAAATAAAGGTCGCTTGATAGCAAAAGGAAAGAAGAAGAGCAGAATGTTTGCGTTGGATGAAGACATGTCTGAATTGAGTGCAGCAATGTTTGCACATGGGACCGGTGTAGTTGCAGATATTGATATCTGGCATAAACGCATTGGTCATGTTAATGTACAGTGACTTAAATCAACGCAAGCCCAAAATATTGTTGCAGGATTGCCTAAATTCAAGGTTGCAGAAATGCATAAGGTATGTGAAGCCTGTCAATTTGGAAAACAAGAAAGGATACCATTTCCTAGACATGTTTAAGAGAGTAAGAAGCCATTGGAATTAATCCACTCTGATGTGTGGACTACTAAAGCTGCATCTATTGGAGGCTGTCATTATTTTGTCACTTTTATTGATGACTATAGCAGAAAAGTGTGGGTGTATTTTATGAAAAAGAAAAGTGAAGTGTTTGGGCATTTCAAAACTCTTAAAGCTATGGTTGAAAAAGAAACAGGCCTGCAAATAAAATGCCTAAGGTTAGATGGAGGGGGAGAGTACCTCTCAAATGAGTTTGCAAGGTTCCTGCAGGAGCATGGCATAAAGCAGCAATATTCATGCAATCATACCCCACAACAAAATGGAATTGCAGAAAGGAAAAGTAGGCATATTGGAGAGGTATCTTGTGCCATGCTCAATGAAAAAGACATGCTAGATTTTTACTGGGCTGAGGCAGTTGCTACAGCAGTCTACATAATGAACAGGACTCCCACTGCAGGAATACATGGCATGACTCTAGAGGAGAGGTATACTAGTAGGAAACCAGATATTTCTCATTAAAAAATTTTTGGTTGCATTGCCTATGTTCATGTGCCAGATGAGTTGAGATCCAAGTTGGATCCAAAAGCTGAGAAGTGCATCTTTATTGGTTACTCTCTGCAGAGCAGAAAGGGTATAGATGTTATAACCCTTCTACTCGTAAGTTTACAGTTTGAGCAGAGATGTTGTTTTTGATGAGATGAGTAGCTGGTATAAACCAGTAAATGTGATTGATAATGTAGATGCACAAAATGGTAATGCTGCACAGAATTCACAGCAGCACTCACATATTAGTGGATCTGGAGTGTCCTCTAGCAGTGGTTCACATTCTTCGCCATGGATAGGCAGATTGAGATCATGAGAATCTTCTCAAAGCAATGCAGATAGTGGTATGCAGGTATCATGAAAAGGAAAAGAGAAGGTAGATCAGCCCATGTTTGATGTGAATGCAGGTCACTCTTATGTGGATGGTGAATCCAATGGCTCAGAACAGAGCATTGATGATGAGTTGGGTATTCTTTCTGTTGTTACACCTGGAGTAAGATGTTTTGAGAGCACCTAGAAGTGAGCCTACTTTACGCAGGTCTACCAAAGCTAGGTATCTTGTGGATAGGCTGAAAATATGATGGATTTATAGCCATTCACTATGCCTATATAGTCAAAGTGATATAGGAACCAGAACCCACTTCTTTTGAGCAAGCCATGGGAAAAGAAAAATGGGAGAAAGCCATGGATGAAGAAATGGATTCTTTGGAACCAAATGCTACATGGGAATTGGTACCTTTGCCTAAAGATAAGAATGCAATTGGTTGTAAGTGGGTTTATAAGGTGAAGCACAATGCAGATGGTTCTATGAACAGATACAAGGCAAGATTAGTAGTCAAGGGGTATGCACAAATATATGGCATTGATTATGAAGAAACATTCAGCCTGGTTGCAAGGATGGCAACCGTAAGAGCAGCCATTGCTATGGCTGCATCAAAGGAATGGTCTTTACATCATATGGATGTAAAGAATGCCTTCTTGCATGGTGATTTGCAAGAAGAGGTATATATGGAGCAGCCACCAAGTTATGTGCATACTCTTCATCCTGAGTTTGTTTACAGGTTGAAGAAAGCCTTGTATGGCTTGAAGCAAGCACGTAGAGCATGGTCTGACAAGATAGGATAGTATCTTGTCACTATTGGCTTTCAGATTTCCAAGGCAAATTTCTCACTTTATGTGAGAAAAACAGAGAAATGTATTATGCTACTTATCATTTATGTTGATGATTTGATTATGACAGGTGATAGTGATGAAGATATCCTTCATGTGAAAATACTATTGAAGCAGAAGTTTGAGATGAAGGATTTGGGAGAGCTGCGTTATTTCTTGGGCATTGAGGTGATTAGATCACCAAGTGGGATATGGCTCTTGCAGAGGCAGTATGGATTGGACATGCTGTCCAAATATGGGATGACAGGCTGTAAGCCTATTTCAGTTCCTTTGGAGCAGAATGTGAAGCTGAGCGCAGATGCAGGTGAGCTTCTCGAAGACCCTACTATGTACAGATGCATAGTAGGAAGTTTGATTTATATGACTATTACCAAGCTAGATTTGAGCTATGCTATTGGATTGGTAAGTCAGTTTATGCAGGCTCCAAGGAAACCGCATTTGGATGCGACCAGACGCATACTCAGGTATGTGAAGTCCACATTGCAGTATGGACTATTTTATGAGACTGGGGTTCAGATACAGTTGCATGGATACACTGATGCTGATTGGGCTGGTAGTATTTCTGATAGACGATCTATTCAGTGGATATGTGTTCTCTTTTGGGAGTGCCGCAATCACTTGGAGCAGCAAGAAACAGCCTACAGTTTCCTTGTCGAGCACAGAGGCTGAGTACAAGGATGCAGCAATGGCTGCATGTGAGGTAGCTTGGTTGCATAAGCTACTTTATGATATGCATCAGCCTCTACAGATGCGCCAGTTGTCATTTATTGTGACAACATGAGTAGTATACACTTGGCAAATAACCCAGTCTATCATGCTAGAACAAAGCACATTGAGGTGCATTATCACTATGTGCGGGAGAGGGTTTTACTAGGCCTTATTGATCCAGTTTATGTCAGCACAGAGGATCAGGTAGCTGACATATTTACGAAGGCATTGGGCGCAGAGAAGCTGCGCAAGTTCAGAGACCTGCTTGGTATGTAGGAATTGGGATTGTACTTGAGGGGAAGTGTTGAGATATCGAGCTCCACTCGTGATATGCCAGGGTGATCGTTGTGCATTTATGTCACCAACTTGTTAGTTGCAGTTGCGGTTGGTACACCGCCCATGAATAATAGCTAGATGACAGCTATCCTTATCTACTCTAGTTCGTGGTTCAGTTAGTATGCCACCTTAGTTATTTGAGTTTGGTTTGAGACCCATATATAGGGTTCTTCTATTTCTTTGTATGAGAGTTCTTTTTGGCTTACACAACTAAGAAGAGGAAAACTGTTTTCAGCCTCCACCTTTGTGTGTATTCCCCCATTGTGCAAGCAAGAAAGCTACAAGTGAGACTCCTTTCTTCTCTCCCACAATCTTGACAATGGGATTGTAGAAAGGAAAAATAAACATATTGCAAAAGTTACACCAACATGATTGGTTGAAAAGAATATGCAAAAATATTTTTGGTATAAATTTGTTCATACTATTGTCCATATTATGAACAAATCTCCCACAGTTGCACTTCATGGAATGACCCTCGAAGAATGCTATACAAGCAAGAAGCCTGATGTGTCACACTTAAAAGTGTTTGGTTGTATTGCATATGTTCATGTTCCAGATGAGCTACAAAAGAAACTTGATCCAAAGGTTGAAATATGTATTTTTATTGAATACTCTTTAGAGAAGAAAGAGTATCATTTTTATAACCCTATTATAGGTGAGTTCAAAGTGGGCAGAGATGTTATTTTTAATTAGATGAGCTATTGGTATACATCTAGTGGTGATGCATTGGATAATCATGATAGTTATATGCAAAAAAAAAAGCAAGAATCATGGAGCCTTAGTGGACCAGAAACATCATCTAGTACTACATCTACAGTTACCCCTGAGCAATCCCACATCTTCACATGCATTTACTAGTGTTGCATGTCAAGATAAAAGAAAAAAGAAAGTGTTAGATGGTAATGATGTATTGCTAGTCATTTGGGGTTTAATGGAGATTCTAGTGGTTTAGTGAGTTTGGATGATGAGCTTGGTATTCCTTTAGTTGGAACACCAAGTGTACAGAGAGCACATACTAATGTAAAGGCTCCACTAGTACACAGGTCTAGCAGGATCAAATACACTATTAAATATTCTATTTTGAAGATTATGCAACTCACCATTATGCTTAAATCTTAAAGGTGGTTGAGGATGTTAGGCCCACGTGCTTTGAGGATGCTTGGTCAAGCTCATTGGGATGCAGCAATGAATGCGAAGATGGTTGCATTAGAAACCAATAAAACTTAGGATCTATTGCCATTGGCTAAGGGCACGAAAGGTATTAGCTGTAAGTCAGTCTACAAAATTAAGCATAATGTAGATAGTTCTATTAGTAGATATAAATCTAGGCTCATTATTACAAAATCTATGCTCAAACATATGGCATAGATTATGAAGAGACATTTAGTTAAGTTGCTAGAATGGAAATTGTTAGATGTGTGATTGCTTTGGGAACACCCAAAGGTTGGAGTTTGCAACAAATGGATATCAAGAATGCCTTCTTGCAAGATGAACTGCACAAAGAGATGTATATGGAGCAGTCGGTGGGTTATGAGGATTTAGAGCATCCCACATATGTGTGCAAGTTAAAGAAGATACTCTATAGGCTGATATAAGGACCTAGAGCATAGTTTGACAAGATCGAAGAGTATCTTGTCAACATTGGATTATATACTTCTAATGTTGATCACTCATTTTAAGTTAGAAAGAGAGATGTAGGTTTGGGTACCATAGTCATCTATGTGGATAACTTGATTATTATAAGTGATAGTGACACAGTGGGATTGTTGAAGTTAAAAGGACCTTTTGAAGAAGAAGTTTGAGATGAAGGATTTGGGTGAGCTAAGGTATTTTCTTGGTATTGAGTTGATAGTCTATGGCTATCCCAAAGGCAGTATGGCTTGGATATGTTGTCCAAGTATGGTATGAGAGTGTGCAAGCCTCTTTCATTGCCATTGGAGAAAAATATGAAGTTGGGATGAGATAGAAGACCCTCCTATGTTCAAGAGATAGTAGGGAGTCTAATTTACATGACTATCACAAGGCCAAACTTGATTTATGATGTTGGCCTTGTTAATTAGTTTATGTAGATGCCTAGAAGACCTCATTTGGATGTAATTAGATGCATGTTGAGGTACGTGAAGTCCATTTTACATTGTGGACTTATTTATGAGGCAAGTAAGGATATACAAGTGTTTGGATACACAGATGCAATTTGGGATGGTAGTATGTCTATTAATAGAAGTTCTATGAGAAAATTCATGTTTTCCCTTAATAATACAACAACGACATGGAGTAGCAAAAAGTAACCTATAGTTATTTTATCGAGTACAGAGGCTAAGTACAAATGTGTTGCTATGGTAGCATGTGAGGTGGTATGGCTGTAAAAGTTATTGGATGATTTGGATGTGCATGCATTTGTCATTCAATGTGATAACATGAGCAACATAGAGTCCAATGTTCCATACTAGGACAAAACACATTGAGGTGCATTACCACTTTGTGAGAGAGAAGGTACTTGCAAGTGAGACTAACTTGATATATATTAGCACATAAGATCACATAGCTGTCATTTTTTTCAAAGAGGCATTGGTGGTTGTTGTAGAGAAGCTTCAAAATTTTTGAAGCTTACTTAGAGTTGCAAAGATACAGTTGAGCTTGAGGGGGAGTGTTGAAATGGCAAGCTCAACACATGCAGACATTGTTGAGAGTGGAAAAAGACTGAATTTTTGACTGCTTTTTGTTGTTTTTGAGGTCTAAATGATTGATTGTTGATGGATTTAGAGTGATGTATGGTTGTTAATGGAAGTTTTTGAGAGTGTTTTGGATTATATTGATTATGTTTTGAAAGCTCATGATGATTTTTAGTGGAAATATGAAGCTCTGTGATGTTCTGATATTCTGATAGGTTTTGTTGAGGTTCTGATTGGTTTTGTATACCTTCGGTATAGCTTCTGTTTTGTTCTGATTTTCTTCTGTATGAAGCATGGATGGATGATTGATTATTGATGAAGGTTGAAATATTTTGAGAGATTATTGAATAGTTTTTGATAGTTTGGAATGGTTTTAGTATGAGTTATGAGGATTTTATGTTCTTTGATGACCTTCTGTAACCCTCTGTAAACCTTCTATAGAGCCTCTGTCTCTGCTCTGTATCTATTCTGTATCTGCTCTATTCCTCTTTTGTACTGTTCTGTAGATCTTCTGTAAGTATTCTGTAGAATGTATGTGTGACTTTGGAAAAATTTTCTAACTTTTGGAAAGGATGAATCTAAGTTCAAAAGAGCTAAAACAAATGGAAGAAGCGACTGCTGAAGACTGAAGAGAAGACTGAAGTGACAGTAACAGTAATGAGCTATGAAGAGACATTGTAGTGGCTCTAGTGCCTCTTCACATCAGACATACCTCTTGGGAGGTGCATCCACGACCTAAGAAGGCTTATTAGGAGTCATTATTAAGTATTATAGTGAGGAGATGATGTACTATTGAGAGAGAGAGAGAGTCAGAGATAGCCAATTCTATTAAAGCAGTGTATCTGTATATGAGAGATTGAGAAAGAGAACTATGAAGACATTGAAGATGAATAATATGTGATTGATTTCCATTAAAAAATGGTTTATTCCTTTATGTTCATTGTTTTATTGATGGATTCTATGAAGATGTTGAAGATTATGGTTGATTTTATCAAATCCGTGGGAGATATTTACTATGATGTTGCGTGAAGAATTGTTGTTTTCTCTATTTTGACAATCGAAAGAATGAAATAAAATCTTGTTGATGTTACAAGATATATTTTCTTACAGTAGGATCCCCTTTTCCTTGGTGTTCCTCTTGGGGCTCCATGTTTTTGGTGTGCATCAAGGAAACTTGCCATCAACAAGCATCAGAAGAGGCTGAAAATGAAGGAAATGGCATTGCCAAGAAGAGGAGAATTCAATGGATGTTTGCAAAGTTCCTTCTTCCACTGAAGAGTTGGAGATTCTCATTATCAAAGCCACTTTCCACAAGAAATTCATCCCACAATGGTGAAAACATATTACCATCATGATGCATGCTCTATGTGGTGGACTATTTCCTCTTCGTGTTGAGACAGCAGAAACTTGCATCTTGGTGACAAATTGTTTGGAAACAAACTGAAGAACAGAAACAAAGAGAATGACTATCCATGGGAGATTTGGTATTCATTGAGAGGTTTCCAGACATCATCAAGTGGGAGATTGTGAAGAAGCTTCAAGAGTCGTGGTCTGTGGAGGTTCACAAAAACAAGAAGGAAAAGAGTTGGAATTTGTTCGTGGATGCTTAACAGCAAGATATGTGGAATGCTTGGTGCACTAACAATCTTCAGTTTGTCCAATTAACAACCCACTGGAAGTTGGTAGACATAGTGTTTTTCACAACATACACTGTTGAAACCCTCACAAGCTGGCATTATTATAATGGCACAACAACGATCCTAAGAAGAATGAGTTTTGATACTTTCAGAATGGAATATCTCCCCCTTTATAGTGGTTTGAAAGCCGAATACAAAGATATTGAAAAGAAGAAAGTAGAAAAGATGTTGGCCAGAGAATCCCCCAGAGAGACTGAAGCCCTCTCTAATACTATCCTATTGAGTACAAACCAACTGGTTGGAGCTAACCCCCTGATGAATGATGCAATCAGGAGGCAAGCATTAGAACGAGTCCAGAGGTACATGAGAAGAGAGGAGGCAAAAATCAAAGCTAAGAATGAGCTTACAATAGAATCCTCCTTTGACGCCCTAAAAGAACTCTTTACAGAAGTCCCCATGGCAACTCAAGGTCCTTTTCCTAGTCAAATTTGTCCTAGAAATATTGATGACATGCCAGCAAATGTAGTCCCATTACCAGTTTTTAAGGGAGAGTAAAATGAAGACCCTAATCTTCATGTAGCAGAATTTATGATAGCATGTGTGGCTAACAATGCCAGAACCCCTGAGCACTGGTTAGCGATATTCCTCGTCACATTCAAGGGTGCGGTGTTTCAATGGTGTTTACCGCAGCACAGAGGAGCGGGAAATGGAAAAAAGAAAATAGCAAAAGGCGCAGGACAAAAGGAAGAAAAATGCGCCTTAACCGGTAACCAGACCCTGAAAAAATTAAAAGCACGGGCACGACCCTCAGGAAGTCTTAGAGTCGCCCAAGGAAAGTAAAAGAGTAAAAAGCGCACCATTAAGTGTGAAAGAGCTCCCGAATCCTTGTAAAAGAGCACCAGGCTCACTCCTGTGCAAATTCTATGCATTAGTTGGGAATAGGATAGATTAGAACGGTAGGAAATGAGAAATGGCCCTAGGCTAATGGCCGGCCAAGTAAAAAAGGGGATGACTACCCATGAAAAGTAGGGCATGTATATAAAGTTCAAAAAGTGAATGAGAAGATCATTCTTGTGTGTGGCCAAAGATTCTTCTTCTTCTTCTCTTGTTTCTTGCCTTCTTGCTTGTGCTTGAGAGAGGGATTGAGAGAGTGAGAGGGAGTGGGGGAGTGATTGTGTGAGAGTGAGGGATCTTGGAGAAGAAGCTCTCCATCTTCTCTCTTCATCTTCCCCTCCTCTCTTCTCTTCTCTTGTCTCGCACGTGGCTATGGAGGATGAAGCTCATGGGAGAGGGATTGAGGTTGCTTGAGCTTGCCTCAAGGATCGTGGAGCTACCGGTGTGCAAGAAAGAGGAGGGTACTTGATCGAGCATCAAGGTAAGCTCACTACACCCTTAAGGTAGGCATTGTGTGTCGGCTATGTGAGAGGTATCCATGGCCGCTCGGTTCGAAACACTTGAGCAATAAAAGTGGTCCGTAGGTCTCAGGGTAGAGCTTGTAGCTCCCCTTCATTTTGGTTCCATTTTGCCGGGCAAATGGAATCGAGCCTTGAGCGCCGCACGCATCAAATCGAGCATAAAAGTAGGGTTTGCAGCCCGAACCGGTGCTTGAGATAGCTAGAAGATTTAGGAGGTTTTAATCCGTGAAACAAGTGTTTTGGTTTGTTGGAAGCGTTAGTGTAGGACTACCATTCTGCATCTCTGTTTTGCATTTTGACTGCACTAGATTAAGGTTAGATTAGGTTAAGAAAAGAGAAAGCAGAAGGTTTTGGCTGCTGCTGGAAACAGGGAAGCAAGGGACCAGATTCAAATTTTTGGGTAAAACGGGGAAAAGGGAACTCGCTTTAAGGTTTTGCAGTGCTAGGAAAGGACCTTAAGAGGCTTGGGAGACCAGGGCAAACCTCATTTCACTGGTTAGCTTTGTGAGAGAGAGAGAGAGAGCTTCTGGTTGCCAGGAAGAGGGAGCGCTATCACGATTCTGGGTGCCATCGATTTGTGCTACTCCAGGTGAGTCTAGTGCTTCTTAGTAGTGCCCTAATCATATCTGGAAAGTCTCTTGTGATTGTGTGTAGCAGGCATCAAGTGGGATTGAAACGCATCAAAATCGCGCCTGCCGCCGCCAGACGCAGTCAGACCAGGTCTCAGTGGTCCCATTCCCAGAATCGGACCACCCGAGTCCTGGAGTCGGACCGTCCGATTCCAAGAATCGGACCATCCGACTGAGGGAGTCGGTCTGTGTGCTAGTCGGACCATCCAACATTCGGATCGGACCAAACAATGTTAGAATCGGACCCCACTACCGGATCGGACAGTCCAATCGGACGTGCCAAATGGCACTCGAACCGCCCATCATAGTCGGACCATCAGACTTTAGGAATCGGACCCGACATGTCCTACTGCTGGACTCGGACCACTCTGTCCGGCTGCAAGAATCGAACCGTCCGACTACTAGAGTTGGACCAACCCTGTCTGGACCATCCTGCCAGAAGGAAAAATAAGGATCTTTAGTTGACCCTGCCACAGACCTGACCCCCAAGACATAACCCTAAACACCCCCAAGATCCAGTTTGACCATTAGAGCTTCAGAGACCAATCGAACTTAGAGCAGAATAGAAAACGCAGCACAGACCTTCAGAAAGACCATAGAATAACCGGGAACCGAGCTTAGAACTCAAATCAAGCTAAAAATGTGGAGAGAAACAGAGTGGAGTTCGCATTAAACACTTTCTGCGTCAGCACTTCACTCTTATGTTCCACTAAGTTTGCACTGCAAGAAAAGAGAAAAGCCTGTTTTCGCACCAAGCACCTCGAAAGCACTAAGCATAACGTGTGAATAAGAATTGCAGCTACTTTCAAATAACAAGAAACACATCAGGATATCTAATAACATTAAGGAACCCACTAGTAGGAAAAGACCCCAAGACTTAGACAGGTGCCTGAGTGCCCTACTAGTAGGACCTGGAGAAGACACGAAGACACAGAAAGCAACAATATAGAGGATTGGACGCTGCCGGAGCTGCTTGGATTTATTGACAACCTCATGGAGCTGGAAGCAGAAACAATGTCGGGATCAAGAGGCGAACGAGGAGAGGACCAATTAGACTTAGGAGAATTTCCAACCTCAGTCCAGGAACTAGTCCACAACTACGATCTACTCACTAGGACCGTGATCCAGGGCAGACCTGTAGAGGAAGTGATAGCAAACCTGGAAGAAGAGAGAAGAGCAATCAAGAGAGTACTAGAAGGCATAATTGCCTACAACCATGAGCAAAGGGCTAGAAGGATACAGCAAGACGTAGATATGTACAAGGCTAGACGAGTGCTAGACCTAGCTGGAGCGGCTAAATCTGAACCGAATGTAGAGAGGGAACGGGCAGCTGAGGCTGACATGACATTGAGCGAACTGGTAGCAAAGCGACTCTTGGACAATACATCCGTTGAACAGAGCGCTACTGCCCTAGCCACCGCGCTACTATCGGGATTGGGAGTCACGCAAGGGGCTAAAGGGCAGGCTAGAATCCCCATCGTAGAAAAACAACTAGCTAGATACGAACCTACCAGTGACCCGTACAGCTTCATGGAGCAGTTAGAGCAAGTATGTGAGGCAAACGGTCTTATTGACCCTGCGCAACGAGCTCAAGCTTTCGGCTTGTGCTTAGGCGATAAGGGGAGGACCTGGTATTCTAGTCTAGATGACGCAGAACGTACAAACTTTGTTCGCCTTAAGGGCCTCTTCATCAAGAGGTTTTCGGAGGCAGGGTATTCGGATAACCTCATCGTTAGGTTGATGAATATCTTTCAAAGGGAGAAGGAAGACGTTAGGGATTACGTCACTCAGGTGCATAGCCTCTACAAGAGAATCCCTGCCAATGAGCGACCTACTGAGAGGGCAGTGTCTATAGTGTTCATGAATGGGATTCGGAGTGAGGAGCTCTACAAGGCTTTGGCCAGTAACTCCACCTTGCAAAACGAGACATGCTAGCTAGAGTTTTCGAGGAGGCAATACGCGTAGATTATCAACTCAAGGAACTTAGCATGAGAACTACCAACCGAGAGAGTGCAAGCCAGAGGGACCCTGAGAGATCAACTACTTTGGGGGAAAAAGCAACTGCTAGTTTGCAGGATAAGGGAAAGAGTGTAGACCACAACCAGGGGATGGCAGAAATGAGAATGGAGATTGCACCGTTGCAAGAGCTGGTAAGGAAGCCTGTGAGATCGCATGTACAATGTATATACTGCAGTGGAAATCACCTTCCAGTTGAGTGCCAAGATCCTAGATCTTGGTCGTGCTCAAATTGTGATAGATTCGGGCATGATGCACTGCATTGCAGAATGCCGAGGAGATTCCCATACGCGCATCAATACAACCCTCCATACTTAGGTAATAGGCCACCCAATTTCTTTGGGAGGGGAGCCCAGTTAGCTCTCCCAGCACCGACTGACTCAACACTGTTGTACCTAGGCTGGAGATGAACCCAACTGGTATACCCAGACCACCAGGGCCTTTTGTAACCCACCCATCTAGCGATGCTCCTGTTCACTTTGTGGAGGAGCCTAATAAGGAAGAAACATATGTCAACCCGTACATATTCTATGACGAGGAGGGCAACCCAGTCCTGATGGACTATCGACCGGTCCCGGTAATGGCTTTAGGAAGAGGAAGAGGCAGAGGCTTTGGAGGGCCAAGCCAAGATCCAGTCACATGCTGGACTTGCGGCCACCCAGGTCACATTTCATCACGCTGCCCAGAACGAGAACAAGCTAACAAGGACAAAGCGGATCTTCGATGCACATAGAGTATGGAATCACACATCTGTTTCTTGACTATCCTAGGCAGAAGCCATCAACCAGCTTTGCCAACATGCCATCGGTGCCTTTGGGGCTTTTTGGAGTGGAAACCTTTGATAGTGAGGATACACCCATCCCACTACATGTTATGACGCGAGCTCAAACAAAACAGGCAGGCATCTCTTTGATAGGGCCAAGTAGCCTTGACACAACCTCAATAGAAAAGAAAAGCCGAAGGAGACGGAAAAAGAGAACCGATGCAAAGATAACTCTTAAAACCGAGGAAGCGACTACGTTAGTAACGGGAAAGAGGGTCACAGACGCAGAGGTGGAGACCTCAGCTCCTAAGACAACCGAGCTAGGGAGTGCCAAGGTAGGGTAATATCCCCATCCCAAACGGCAGCTTGAGGCTATAGCTAAGGTCAAGGAGTGGGTCAAGGATGCCCAAAAGCACCTCAAGGATGCTGAACCCATATTAGAAGATCCTATTGACGATTTCTCCAGCATGAGCAGACCAGTCCCACCTTCAAAATCACAAGCTGCAAGCATACCTGCACCACTAGGGACAACTCAGTAGCAAGGCCAAGGGGAAACTTGCTAGGGCAGACAGAATGCATGGCCTAGAAATGCTAGCCTTAGGTGAAGACAAGAGCCCAGTAGCCTCCTCACAACCTTCTTGTCTACTCCAGTAACTCTAAGCTTGGAAGACCTGCTTAGGCAGAATCATTCCTTATGGCAGGAGTTAAAAGACTTGATGGAGGGACACACAGGACTTGCGGGTGCTGATCCGCAAGATCATGATGCGGTTACACAGATCCTAAGTCTAACTCTACACTCAACTCCTAAGTCTTTGCACATCATTGCTTTTTGGGAAGGCACTGAAATGCATGCAGTTTTACTTGTCCTAGCCTTAGGAGATATGATGCAAAAAGGAATTGTAGACACAGGCGCATGTGTTAGTGTAGTAAGCCATGCAGTCTTATAGGCATGGGAAAACCCTCCTGTAGAGACTGCCAGGTTTAACGTCACGTTAGCAAATGGAATGAAGGTAAGACCATTCAGGGTCTTAAAGAATTGGCTAGTAAAGATTACCGGTGTGCAGTTTTTTGTAAACTTCATTGTCATGAAGGGAGTGGATTACGACATACTATTAGGCCGACCTTGGATGAGGAATGCGCATGTCATTGAGGACTGAGGCAATGGTTTGATTTTCCTAGGGAACAAAACTAGTGCAGTAAGGGTAGAGATGGACACTTGGAAGACGACCCCTATTGACCTAGATGCCATCTCAGCTATGCTGAAAGGCGATACTCAAACGACCAAACCCTATGGATCACTCACTAAATATATTCCTTGCCCTGAGGATGAGAGGGATTGGATGCACGTTTTGGCAACCATTGACCTTCCATTCTCGGATGAGGAAGAACTATATCGGCAAGCTGCTAAAGCCGCAACCATGCCAATTGAGGAGCCAATTGTGCCACTCTGCATGATGGCAGGAAGCTCACTCAACCCAAGCAAACCAGCCTCGTTCCATATCCCCAACAACAAACTAGAACTTCAGGAAATCGTAGAGTATCTGACCAATAAAATCGAAGGCAACTTGGATGTTGACTTAAAACCTCTACGTGATCTATTAGCTAAGCCAGAATGGAAATGGACCAAGGTCCACAACCTGAATTTGTTATATAACTGGGCTTTAGTTAGACTGATGACAAGGAGACTGGAGAGGAAAGCTTAGGTGATGATGAGCAGTCAGAAGGACAGGACTCTGATGACGAGGAGTATGAGGACTATCGCTCTATGGGAGAGGAGAGTGAAGAAGAGATAGATACAATAGAGTACGACACGGAAGGAAAAGCGATAGAACAAATCAGGGCAGACTCGAGGCCTAGGAGAGGAAGGACCAGTCAGAACGAAAAAGGAATCATGCGAATGGAGTGTGACAGATCCTGGCTAGAACACATAGGAGCCGTGGATTACGAGCAAGCCGGAGTGGCACGACCATGGGTAATCCCAGTGCTCAAGACAGATGCACCTACTGAACTATGACCCCCTAGGGAAACACCTTCCTCAAGTGAGGGATGCGAGTTTAACTCAAAGTCGGAAGTCAGCACTGAGAGTGATCTCGAGATACCACAACCTTCTAAAGTCAAACGCACCAAGGGAGACTTTCCAGTCCACCTAAGGCACAAGAGGCTAAAGGAGGAGGCCAGGAAGCAAGCAAAGGACTCAGAAGTAGAAAGGAAAAAGAAACCGTAGGATCTACCCAAACGGTTTACAAAATTTAAAA
Source organism: Lygodium microphyllum (assembly GCF_053477565.2). Taxonomy (NCBI): domain Eukaryota; kingdom Viridiplantae; phylum Streptophyta; class Polypodiopsida; order Schizaeales; family Lygodiaceae; genus Lygodium; species Lygodium microphyllum. The sequence goes on from NC_141138.1 coordinate 48,125,084, forward strand.
AGGGTGACAGAGTGGTGATTCTGCTAGGTGCGAAAAGACAAGGCCAAACTAGTGAGTTGATCGAGGGACCCGCCAAAGTCAAGGAAGTTAACTTGGCTGAGAAAGGTGAAAAGCCAAGACCTGTATTCATTGCAGATGACTTGACGGAGGATGAGGAAACCAAACTTGTTGCACTCTTGCAAGAGTACATTGACGTATGTGCTTGGACATTGGATGAACTTAAAGGAGCCGACCCTAGGGTTGTGACTCATAATATCGCAATGGTCCCTGATGCAGTGCCAACAAAACAACGACCTTACCCCATGAATCGCAAACACACCCATGCAGTAAAAGAGGAGATTGATAAACTCATGAGGGCAAGATTCATATATGAGATCGAGCACACTGACTGGGTATCACCTATCGTGATTTCATGAAGAAAAATGGAAAAATCTGAGTGTGCGTGAACTACAAGAAAGTGAATGCCGCTACAAAGAGGGATAACTATCCTTTACCTTACACCGAGCACATGCTTGAGAGGATAGTAGGTAAAGAAGCCTACAGTTTTCTGGATGGTTTCTCGGGCTATAATCAAGTGCAATTGCTAGACCATTGTACAAGCTGTTGATAGTGTTCAAGTGGACTGAGGAATGCCAGTGCACATATGAGGAGTTGAAAAAGGCTCTTGCTACTGCACCAATCTTATGAGCCCCAGACTGGAACATAATGTTTCATGTACACATAGATGCCTCTAAGTTTGCTATTGGAGCCGTGCTATGCCAGCCTAGTGAACATAACTTAGATTATCTGGTGAGTTTTGCCAGCAGGCAGCTCACAGAGACTGAGATGAACTATTCCACGATAGAAAGGGAGGGGTTGGCCATGGTATTTGCGGTAAAGAAATTTAGGCATTACCTGTTGGCCACTCCCTTTGTCTTCTTTGTTGACCATCAAGCCTTGCTATATCTTATGAACAAGCCTTGCGCTACGGGACGCATAGCTAGATGGTTACTCCTTCTACTGGAGTTTGACTTCTCTGTGGTTGTACACAAAGGAAAGCAGCGTTACATGGCTGACCACATGTCCCGCATACCCACAGGAGAAGCCGTTGGACAAGGCATACCTGACGATTTACCAGATGCTCATCTCTTTAACCTGTCTAGCGAGAGAGAATTGTTTAAAGCTGATCTGACGCCGTATTGGGCCGATGACATAGTGCAAGTGCTAGAGAGTGGACTACCTGAGAGACCCATTGAGAAGGCCAGGCTGAGAAGACTTATCCTGAAAATTTAGCCATACCAACTGATAGCCAGCCAACTCTACAGGTTGGGACAAGATAGTTTATTGCGCAGATGTGTATGTGAGCACGAGATGCACGATGCATTGAAAGAAGCACATGGCAAAATCGCTGGAGGACACTTTAGCGGGGACACAACAGCCCGAAAGGTGCTACAATCCCATCTATGATGGCCCACCCTTTTCCGCGATGTAGCTAAATTTGTAAAGCACTGTGATGAGTGCCAAAGGACCAAAGTTCCTGTGCGGAAAGACAAGATGGAGTTGACCCCTGTCATAGCCTGACAATCCTTTGAAAAATGGGGCATCGATTTTATTGGACCTATCAGTCCTGCGGCACAATATTCCCAAGCTCGCTATATCATAGTGGCAACCGATTATCTAACGAAGTGGGCAGAGGTACGAGCCACGAGGAAGAATGATGCTAGAACCACTGCAAAGTTCTTGTGGGAGCAGGTCATTTCACGGTTTGGCTGTCCAATCGAACTTGTAAGCGACCAAGGCACGCACTTCATTAATGAGGTGATTTCTCACATGCTCTCTACCTTCCTAATAATTCATTGGAAGTCCTCTCCCTATTACCCTCAGGCTAATGGCCAAGCCGAATCCACAAATAAAATCTTAGTCAATGTGCTTACAAAGGTAGTGTCTACTTCAAGAAGTGACATGGACAACAAGCTAATGGCGGCCTTGTGGGCCTATCGCACAGCTTATAAAACGGCTGTAGGACAGACGCCTTTTAGGCTGACGTACGGAACTGAAGCCATTTTACCCTTAGAATTCTTCATCCCTAGCTTAAGGATAGCAATCCAAGAGAATTGGGAGGGAAGAGAGGCTTGGACCAATCGCTTAGTGGAGTTAGAGTACCTAACGGAGACCCAACTCCTCGCCACTCACTCTCTGATTTGTGAGAAGGATCGATGAAAGATGTGTTTTGACAAGCATGTCAAACAGCAAGACTTTGAACAAAGGGACCTTGTTCTGCTATACTCTATAAAAGGACATAAACAGAAGATGAAGTTTCGAGGGCTAGGGCCTTTCAGAGTACGCATGATTGGTAGAACAGGGAATGTTGAGTTAGAGACACTTGAAGGCGAAGGAATAGGCTTTTTTAATGGAAGCCGCATAAAGAAGTACTATCCTCCTTCCCATCCATTACATGAGCCACCCATGCTAGAACCCCTAATGAACGTCTGCATGGCTACTATAACCGACCTTACAGATCAGGACGAAGAAGCAGTGGCACCGACATATCTACGAATCACAGTCATAGCAAGAGCGACGTATTCTTTCAATGCCTTGATTGATGAAGGTGTCGACTACAACATCTTGATGCATGACCATTGGACATGCATTGGTCAACCGAAACTACAGCCCACTAATGCCAAACTCACCCCATTTGGGGGTAATGCTTATTCACTCCTAGGGAACTGCAAGGTAGTCGTTTCTATCGAGTCTGAAAGTTTACCAGCTTTCTTCCATGTGTTGCCTGACACTAAAGGAGCCGGTAATATGTCACTATTAGGTCATACTTTCAAGAAGCAAATGAACTGTAATGTGGATTACAACCTAAACCGCATTCATCTTGCTATAGGCAATGTGCGTATAGTGGCGACTTTCAACAAGGGCTGTCCTGACTCCTCCACCATTAGGAAGCCACTGGTAGAAACCCCTATGACCACGCTTCAGCCCTTGTCTAAATAGAAGAAAAATAAGGCCTCATGCCAGGCTCTCAACCCTAGGCCCAAACCCACCAAGAGTGCTCACAAGGCCAAGGAGTCCAAGCTTATATGGGTGCCAAAACGGCAAAGATCACATCTGGGTAGACCACCCAAACGTGATCTTAATGCCAAAATAATCAGCCATCACGGCCTAAGAGGCAGTCTAGACGCTATCGACATAGACACATAACCACGCCGCGATGGATCCCCAAAGATCTCTTGCGAGCACAAGGATACTACGAGGGCAACCCCTCGATTTGAGTGCCTAAAAATGGCAAGTTTAAAAGCTCATCTACAAGCAATCTCACTCCAGTGAGGGAGACTTGCACACATGGTGCCCAGGGCATAATCAGCAAACCATTGCCCGCTATGGCTAGTAAGCCCCAGCTCATCTATCGACCAAAGCAAACGCCACAAGCCTCAGACTTACCTAATCCAGAGAACTTAAATACCCCCATGACTACTCACTCAGAACCCAACACAACTCCCATGCCCCCAGAGCTTCCTACAGCACCTCAAAGTGCTTCGGAGTGCAAAGCCACACCTCTGACACCAATGATGGAGTCACCACTATCCAGTCCATTTGCACCATTCCCACCAGCAGGTCTTAAACCTTCCTATGCGGTACGACCTTTCCTTTCCTTGGCTAAAGACCTCGCCGTGACTTCTGGGGATGACTTAGTAACCTGCATCAAGATGTTGGACAAAACTTTCACTACATTTGCTAGAAGTTATGAGAGACTAGACCTAGGTCTTCTTGACAAAACACTTGCTTCGGATGTTCGTGCATTACCATGCACTTGGATAGAATACGAACTTATGACCACCAGTAAATTTCCCAAAATTGCTGTTGAACTAATAGCAAATGACAAAATCTCAAAGGAGCAAGCTACCCTCAGAAGACTAATCACTTCATATCGTAAGCCTCCTCGCTCTGTTCCTGAGCACGAGTTGCAAGAGCTCACGCAGATGGCAAGCTTGTCTTCCACATTCTTGCAGCAGTGGTTTGCTTTGAGAATCCAATGGGAGAAAAAAGGTTGCCGGATAATGACCAATGATGAGCAACGCAGGGCAGTTAAAACCATCAAATATGACCCTACTTATGTGGCACTGTGGGAGCTTTCACTCAACCGCCAAGACCCTCGGACCACTTATTGTTTCAAGCGTTTCAAGGGAGCTCTAATGGCTATCTCTCACCTAGCCGACGCGCCATCAATCCTACAAATGTAGTGAGCTTACCTTGATGCTCGATCGAGTACCCTCCTCTCCCGCGCACTCCGGTAGCTCCACGATCCTAGATGCTAGCGCAAGCATCCTCAAGCCTCCTCCATCTCCAAGCTCCATCCTCCATAGCCGCTCGTGCAAGAGAAGAGAAAGGAAGAGAAGAGAAGAAGAGGAGAGGAGATGGTGAAGAGCTTCACCCTCTTGATCCCTCGCCCTCACACACAGTCACTCTCTCACACTCTCACACTCCCTCTCTCAAGTGCACACACACAAGCAAGAAGGAGAGAAGAAGAGAAGAAAAAGAGGACTCCTTTTGCCACACACCAAAGAATGAGCTTCTCATTCATTTTTTCAACTTTATATACAAAACCCTAAATCCTTTCCGGGCGGTCATCCCCTTTTCCTCTTTTACATGGCCGGCCGTAGCCTAGGCCCTCTTTCCCATTTCCCACCATTCTAATTTACCCTATTCCCACTAAATGCATACACTTTGCACAGGAGCGAGCCTGGCACTCTTTTACACAGATTTGGGGGCGCTCCCATATTTTAATGGTGCATCTTTTCCTCTTTTATTGCCGTGGCCCCACACCGAAGCCTTTTGAGGGTTGTGTCCGAATATTTGAATTTTTCAGGGATTCGTTGCCAGTCAAGGCGCCTTTTTTGCTCTTCCACCTTTTTTGCTCTTTTTCCTTCTTCCCAGTTTCCGTTCCTCTGTGCTGTGGTAACATGGTCGGAAACACGGTAACATTACCCCCTCCTAGCCAAGTGCCAGTCCCATGGCACTGCGGTGGGACAAGGGGCACGTTAGGTCGGCTGATCGGCGGAACAGGTAGGTGGGTGGTTAGGATGACCCGGAGCGGGTCCGGCGTATGGTAAGCTCCATGGAGACACTTGGCATCCGTCACACTGTTGTAGCCTGTCGTCTTGTGAGTAGGAGAAGCGCTTGAAGCAATGCAATGATGGTGTGGGGGAATTTATTCTGGTAAAAACCCCTTGAACTTGGTTTGGCTTGATCCCCGTGGCTGTGATTGAAGATATGTGCCTTGGATCTGAAGGTCCTCGGACCGGTGGAATCAATAAGCTATCCGTGGATGTTGAGGCATAGGGCATGGATCGTTGGACGATACATATCCAAGATCTATACCAATGGTGGACTCACCTTGAGCTGGTTCAATCATAGTGGCCATCAGCACCAGGCGGGTGGCTGGAGGCCGGCGCGCTTTGGGTCTTGAAGGGGTGCTAGGGTGACGGTCTTCCGCGGGTAGCCAGCCTTTGAGAGTCGATAGAACCTGCAAAAAAGATTGTGCCCTCCCTAAGGAGTGTGCTACTTGTCGTGTAGGGTGTTTGCTCGTGGCAATGAAACTGGGAGATGGGTCTAACCTTGGGCAAGCCCTTGGTAACGTCCCACACTTGAGGACCAGTTTGTGCTTCGTTGGTGGTGCAGTGCGAGCCTTAGGGTGACATGTCTGAAAGTCCTGCCCTTGATGTGCCCTAGGCATGAAGTGGGGGAGGGGGCTAGGGAGATCCCTAGGTGCTTCTCTCTTTTTTTTTTTTTGGAATGAGACATAGGCCCAAGTATCTTAATTAGAATGAGGAGGAGAAGGTGGGCAGAGAGAGTTGCTCAAAAATTGGTGACTTTACATGTAATTCTTTAGATTCATGCGGACATGTAGGAAGGTAGTGGAGAGAAAGGGGTGGTTGCATCTAGTAAACTGGCTGTGGTTCATGTCCTCTAGGAGGGCTAGGCAAAAAGAAGGGAGGAGAGTAGCCCTCATCATGAGACAAGCCATGGCACAATTATCTATAGCATTAGGGTCGAAGAATAGGGGAGGCTGTCCACACTCTTGTGGAGTCGAGTCCTGCTTAAGGAGTAGCCTAAGTAGCCTAAGATAGTTATAGGTGGTTATGAAGGCGGGGTCAAGGCATGAGGAAAAATCTGCGAGGAAGCGCATCATGGATTTGCCTAGGCTTTCTGCAGTAAAAAGAAGGGCGTTGTCGAAGGATGCTACAGTGGAGTTATAAATGACGGGGAAGTCATAGCGCCCGTGGAGGTTGGCATCAAAATCTACGCCTACCCTTCGAGGGTACGCCATATAAGTAGGGTCGTTCCGCTCGAACGGCAGGGTATTACAAAAAGCCATCTAGGCGATCATGCTTATGTCGCATACTCACCTCCTCCACAGGGGTTGGTCCCTATAGTTTTATACACTGTAGGGGATTTCAAAAACTTTATCGTGCTAGTAGTCGTCTGGTTCGGTGCCCCAAGAGGTTGGGGTCTTTTCCCGCTCTTCCAGCCATATTTTCCCCAGCCGGCCAACGACCGCAATCACCTCATCCATCACTTTGAGGGGGCAGGACCCTCCCCAGAATGTTGGGTAGGAGGAAACTGAAGGAGAATGGTTCCTTTGCTAGTTCCTGCACCTCCCACACCACCAGTTCTGCATGGAATCCCGTCGGGAGATCATCTGGGCACGGAGGGAGAGGTGCAGACGGTAGCACGGCTGGTTTGGCTCTCAACTTATGTCTGGCCTCCTCCACCAGCTTTTTTCGCCTTTCTTTAGAGATGGCTTTTCTTTCTACAGCTGGGTTTGCTTGTGGTGGATCTTGGGCCTGTGGCGAGGGGGGTTGAGGGACCACATCTTCCCTGAAGCGATTCACATCGACTTCCAGCTTGGCTTCTTCCTCCTATCGTTCTGCAAGTTCTGCTTCTTCTTGGAACCCGAGGGCATCTGTTTCTTGGGGGGTCAGGCCGGCTCTCATCAGGTATTTTCGATGTTCCTCCAGACTCAGCCTCACCTCTGCCGGTAGTGGTGGCATCTGCAGTCCAGCGTGTAGAGCCCTTCTCGCTATGCCAAGCTTCCTCTGTACCGCTTCCAGCAACTCTCCTTGTGCGGTGTGGGTGGCGTCCAAGATGGTGTCGAGGAAGATCTTCTGTTGAGCGCTGAAGGCCACTTGGGCTGCCTCTGCCTTGATCTCTGCAATGATTTTCTCTTTTTCTGTTAAAGCAAGGTGGCGCGCCAGTGTCTTCACCTTCTTCTCGTTATGCGCGGCCCACTCCTCCGCCCTCTTGTTCATCACTTCCAGGCCTTCCCCTTGTCTCAAGGTCAACATCATGATTTTCTGTCCATAATCCTCTAGTTCCCTGACCAGCCTCTCTTGTTCTTGTCGTTCATAGGTCAGCTAATGTGTTAGGCACTTGAGCTCCTCCTCCTGCTCCTCCATGCCTCGTTGCCTTTCTTCGTCCTTAGCATTCAGCTCCTCCCTGAGTGCATCCACCTTAGCAGCTTTTGCAGCAAGCTCCTCGTACTTCCCTATGAGAAGCTTGTGCCCTCTTTGCATGTTCACTAACTCTTGCGTCTCATTCTCAAGTAACTGCCTCCAATGTTCCTCTCTCTCATCCCTAGCCTTCAGTTCCTGTTTCAGCTCTGCGATTTCGCGCTGCTGCAAGGCCACCATTCTTGTCTTGTCCAACTGGAAGGCGGCCATGGTTTCCTTCTCGGCTGCCAACTCTGCCCGTGGATCCCTCAACTGTCTACCGCCCACCACTAAGCGGTTGTGTACTACAATTTCTCTTAGCCCGGGTGCCAGAATCAAGTTCTAAATGCCCGAAGGGTTTTGACAAGTCGTGCTAATGTGCGGTTGCCAGGCTGGTCAAATTTCTGACGACTCTGACAAAAAGCTGCACTCGGACGAGATGGTCCGAGCGGGTCACTCAGACGGGCCAAATGGCATGGGACCAAGGGCTGAATTTTGAATTCTGGCTCAGACGATTTCTACTCGGACGGGCCGAATGGCGGGTTTGACAGACTCGGATAGGCTAATTCGTACAGGTCGAACCGCAGTTGACCGAGGGTCGAATCCAGGTGTGGCCGAGTCTGGTTTTGAAATTCGGACGGTTCGCTCAGACGGGCCGAATGGCACAAGGCCGAATGTGCCACGTGGTCAAAAAGTTCTAGCTCGGAAGGTCCGAGGAGGGTCTCTCGGACGGGTTAATTCGGACAGTCCGAGTGCCGACTAGGGTTCTAGCCAAGTGGCTGAATGGCCAGGGGCCGAAGGCCGATTCTGGGCCTTGGCCCGGAAGCAATGGCTCGGACGGGCCGAAAACGGCGCGACAGAAACCGCGCGATGCCGATCTTGCCCGGTTCTTGCGATTTACTCAACCATTACAAGCACAAACCTCCAGATACCATCTAGGGGGTTTGAGGGAGGGATTCATGTACCTAAATGGATCGGCGAGTGCATCGGTGCTGTGATTGAATCACACGGCTTGGGGCTTCCTAGCTCTCTCTCTCTCTCTTTCTCACACACTGAAATGGCACAAATGAGTTCTCTTTTGGCCTCCCGGTTCTTATATGCCCTCCCAGCTGTGCGTTGACACCCCTAATCCCTCTCTTATCGATCTTAGTCCTCACTAGCGAGCATTTTGTGCATTTGCATGACTTTTTTTTTCCTATTTTTACTCTGTTTCGAAACAGTGAACCCTACCCTTTTCCAGTTCGATCTCCTAGCTCTAACCTATGCTAAATGCAACAAAAATCGAAGACAAAAAACTGGGATAGATTTTCCATGCTTTCCAATCATCAAACAACCAAAATATCCAAAATACTTACTTGTTCCGAAGATTAAAAGCACCCAACTTCCTACCTATCTCAAGCTCCGTTTCAGGGATGAATACCCTACTTCGATGCTCGATGTGAGGCATGTAAGTGCTCAAGCTTGAATCCGTTGGTCCCGGCAACGGAACCAAAATGTGGGAGCTTTCACTCAACCGCCAAGACCCTCGGACCGCTTATTGTTTCAAGCGTTTCAAGCGAGCTCTAATGGCTATCTCTCACCTAGCCGATGCGTCGTCGATCCTACGAATGTAGTGAGCTTACCTTGATGCTTGATCGAGTACCCTCCTCTCCCACGCACTCCGGTAGCTCCACGATCCTAGATGCTAGCGCAAGCATCCTCAACTCTCCTCCATCTCCAAGCTCCATCCTCCATAGCCACGCGCGCAAGAGAAGAGAAAGGAAGAGAAGAGAAGAAGAGGAGAGGAGATGGTGAAGAGCTTCACCCTCTTGATCCCTCACCCTCACACACACTCACTCTCTCACACTCTCACACTCCCTCTCTCAAGTGCACACACACAAGCAAGAAGGAGAGAAGAAGAGAAGAAAAAGAGGACTCATTTTTCCACACACCAAAGAATGAGCTTCTCATTCATTTTTTCAACTTTATATACAAACCCTAAATCCCTTTTGGGCGGTCATCCCCTTTTCCTCTTTTACATGGCCGGCCGTAGCCTAGGCCCTCTTTCCCATTTCCCACCATTCTAATTTACCCTATTCCCACTAAATGCATACACTTTGCACAGGAGCGAGCCTGGCACTCTTTTACACAGATTTGGGGGCGCTCCCATATTTTAATGGTGCGCCTTTTCCTCTTTTATTGCCGTGGCCCCACACCGAAGCCTTTTGAGGGTCGTGTCCGAATATTTGAATTTTTCAGGGATTGGTTGCCAGTCAAGGTGCCTTTTTTGCTCTTGCGCCTTTTTTGCTCTTTTTCCTTCTTCCCAGTTTCCATTCCTCTGTGCTGCGGTAACGTGGTCGGAAACACGGTAACAGGGATCTATCTCGTTTAGGGTTTTGGCCATCATCCACAACCAACATTTAGATGACCATGTGCTCGCTCACCCTTACATTGACCAATTCCTTACGGAAGAGGAATTACATGTTGCAAGCCGCCTTAATACTGGAGATCTCTTTCACGATGTCTTGACCTATATCTCCCAAGTCTCCATCCAACCATCTGCTCTTGATTGTCATGCCCAACTCGAATACAATCCAAGCTTCTATGATTGGTTATTGGCTAAGTAAGTCAATCCACGAAAAACAGCATTTGCCTCGTACTTCCTGTGCTAATCCTAGGAAGGATTCCTTGAAAGATCCAAGACAGGGGGGAGCAATGTGAGCAAGAGCAGAGCAAAATGAGAGTCATGCTATCTAGCAGAATGTTATGATTAATTGAGTTTCAATGGAAGATACTGCAAAGGGAAAACAATAGCAATTGCTGCTGTGAGCCTGTCTCTAAAATTCAAGCCTCTAAGCAAGTATACCAATTTTTGACACATACATTTTTCTCTCAAAATTGAGTTTTGTTAGAAATAAGCCGATTTTTAAGCATTAATGTTGGCATGGTGTGTTGACAGGTAACCACCATGGCAGGACAAGACAAAGGGGGAAAACTCCCATTTTCTGAAGAAGAGATGACCAAGTTCGGCATCAGCGTTGAGACACGAGGATTCAGTCAATTCACCTTCAAGCACACGCTGAACTTGGATGAGGCCATCTTGGAGGAACCTGCAGTCAAAGAATTGATGGACAGATGCCACCTCCACAAGTATGTGGTAAAGGTGGGGCAGGCCGTGGATTACGGCATGTGTGCTGAATTTCTGAGGAACTTTGACAAGGGCAGGAACTGTGGCACTGTCACAGTGAGGACAGGGGAGTAGGAAAGAAGAGTTGAAGTGCCCCTCAATGCGGCAATCGTAGAGAAGGCCTTGGGGCTCGTACCCAAGAAAGAGAGGCGGCCGAGAAGGGATGTTTACGCCATGCTGGGGGTAAAGAAAGAAGAGGTGCACACAGTGGATGGAATCAGCTTGGCTGACATCCCGGATCCAACAGTGAAGGTGCAAGCGAAGATGATCCACACACTCTTCTCGGGCCAAAGGTATAACGCATTGATAAACAGGATCGGGGTCCCATTGTTAGAAAGCATCGTAGCAAGAGTCCCTGAGGAGGTAGACTGGAATGGGTTCGTGCAGAAAACCATTCAAAGCTCAACTGCCCTTCTCACTCCAGCGGAAGCACTAGCAGGAGGAGAATCCCTTGCCTCAATAGCACGCTCCACAAGGAAGAAACCTGCCTCAAAGGCGGCCACAATTAGATATGGTGGTGTTTTGACAGCCATCATAAATGAAGCAATGAAGGATACTGGAGTCATGGAAGAGCAAGCCGCACATCAAAGCCCACCGCATCAAAGCCCACCTCATCATGAAGGAGAAGAATCAAGTGAAAGAACGATAAGTGACAAGGGAGAACAGGAGGTGCCGCCTACACAAGCAAGCAAACTAGAAGGACAAAAGAAAGGGGACAGGAGACAGAAGGAAAGAAAAGAGGAATTAAGCAAAGAAGAACGAGCTGAAATCAAGAGGGCTCAAAGAGAGTCTAGGAGGGCTGAGGAAGAAAGAAGGAGGAAAGAGGAGGAAGAGCTTGCAAAGATAAGAGAAGAATCAAAGAAGGCAGAAGAGGACATGAAAAGAAGGGTGGAAGAAGAAGCTGAAGAGCAGAGACTGAAGGAGCTGGCCGAGTTGGCAGAGGCTACGCGAAGATCTATGGAAGAGACCCACGGGGGTGGAGAGCTCAAACCTGTGTCCCTTCATTGTTATTGTGCACCACACTCACTGCATCTAGGGTTCTCCCTAGCCCCTTCCCCACTTCACACTTAGGGCACATCAAGGGCAGGACTTTCAGACCTGTCACCCTAAGTTTTGCACCGCACCTCCAACGACGCACGAACTGGGTCCTCAAGTGTGGGACATTACCAAGGGCTTGCCCAAGGTTAGACCCATCTCCTAGTTCCACTGGCACGAGCACCATGCACTACACAATGAGACAGACACACCCCCTAGGAAGTGCACAACTTTGCTTGCAGGTTATGTTCGTGTTTCAAGAACTGGCTGCTTGGCTGAAGCAGATCATCCACTACATCCTCCAATGACAAGGAATTTTTCAATGAGTCGAACATGACTCCATTACTGCAACTTCAGGAGCTTCGCTGCGAAGGTTTAAATGGCTCAACAGATTTCATGTTGCCAATCATCCGCCTACTAATGTGGCTGCCATGACTGAACCAAATCAAGCAGAAGGAAAACCCAGTGATGGATCTACCATTGGCTTAGATTTTGGAACCTCATCTTCCAAAGATGCATGCCTACCGCCTCAAGATCTACGGATCGTTTATTGATTCTAGAAGCCTGAAGATTTTCAATGCAAGGTTCAAGATCTTCAGCTCAGCCCTGAAGATCTTGAAATCAAACCTGATGACCTTGAAATCAAACCTGAAGATCTTGAAATCAAACCTAAAGATCTTGAAATCAAACTTGAAGATCTTGAAATCAAAACTAAAGATCTTCAAATCGAAGATAAGGATCCTCAAGATAACAAGATCTTCAAAACAAAGACAAAGATCTTCCATGCGAAGACAAAGCAAACCTTTGTCAAGACAGAGTTCAGGGGGGTTTCTCCAGGATAAATCCCTCCAACACCATTCTCCTAAGGGATTGCTTATTGATCAGACATTTCTGTTGACTAAAGGATAACCGGCTACCTATTTTCCACCAGCCAATTGGAACCTCTATCAGCCGTCGCAGAATGGGAGCCACAATTGTGTGTGAAATCCGGAGCATTTTTATGAAGTCTAAAGCACGCCGGAATCTCTCCTGGTCATCGTCATCAAACTCCATCATCTCTCATTCACAAGCATCAGTATCATCTACCCACCAGTTCCACCTAGCAACAGCATCATCTATCCCACTACTTCCCACCACAGTGCCATGGGACTGGCACTTGGCTAGGAGGGGGTAATGTTTACCGCAGCACAGAGGAGTGGGAAATGGAAAAAAGGAAATAGCAAAAGGCGTAGGACAATAGGAAGAAAAAGGCGCCTTAACTAGTAACCAGACCTTGAAAAAATTAAAAGCAAGGGCACGACCCTTAGGAAATCTTAGAGTCGCCCAAGGAAAGTAAAAGAGTAAAAAGCGCACCATTAAGTGTGAAAGCACTCCCGAATCCTTGTAAAAGAGCGATAGGCTCACTCCTGTGCAAATTGTATGCATTAGTTGGGAATAGGATAGATTAGAACGGTGGGAAATGAGAAATGGGCCTAGGCTAATGGCCGGCCAAGTAAAAAAGGGGATGACCGCCCATGAAAAGTAGGGCATGTATATAAAGTTCAAAAAGTGAATGAGAAGATCATTCTTGTGTGTGGCCAAAGATTCTTCTTCTTCTTCTCTTATTTCTTGCCTTCTTGCTTGTGCTTGAGAGAGGGATTGAGAGAGTGAGAGGGAGTGAGGGAGTGATTGTGTGAGAGTGAGGGATCTTGGAGAAGAAGCTCTCCATCTTCTCTCTTCATCTTCCCCTCCTCTCTTCTCTTCTCTTGTCTCGCGCGTGGCTATGGAGGATGAAGCTCATGGGAGAGGGATTGAGGTTGCTTGAGCTTTCCTCAAGGATCGTGAAGCTACCGGTGTGCAAGAAAGAGGAGGGTACTCGATCGAGCATCCAGGTAAGCTCACTACACCCGTAAGGTAGGCATTGCGCGTCGGCTATGTGAGAGGTAGCCATGGCCGCTCGGTTCAAAACACTTGAGCAATAAGTGGTCCGTAGGTCTTGGGGTAGAGCTTGTAGCTCCCCTTCAAATGGTATGAGAGACAAGCAGCATGAAATTTTGGCACATGGGACGACCTAAAGTTGGCCTTCCTCACTAAATTAAGGCATGAAGGTTTTGACGAGTGTATGTGAGAGGAGTTCATGAACCTAAGTTAGTCCTCTGGAGAAAGAATAGAAGCTTATGTCTCGCGAATGGAATCCATCCTGAAGAGATGTACTAACCATCATTTGGACGAAGGCATTCAGAAAGGAGTGTTCCTTAGAGGCCTACAACCAGAAGTTTGCAAGTTCGTGGAATTGAGAAGATCAGTCAATCTGCAAGTTACAGTGGAAGGTGCAAGATTGTACGACGAAGTTGAAGCAAGGCTGTCAATGACTCCAAAAAGAGGAGTCTTACCTCCTCCTATGCCAAGAATGGTGTACCCACCAAATGCAGTCCCAGGGACAGTTCCCTATCCCTATCCCCAGATGCAAATAGTGTCGCAGTATATTGCACCTAATCCATTGTGGTCACCACAGATGATAGTGCCTTAAATGATGGTTTAACCACAACAACAGTGGCCTCAAACAGTTCCTCCAATGGCGACTCAACAACAGTGCAACCCTACCAACTGGAATCAACAATCCCAAGTCTTAGCAGGAGCTCTGAATCAAAACCAGAACAGAGGACCTTCTGGATCGACCCAACCAGTGTATGCAGTAATTACAGAAGCTAAAGGTGAATACCGCCAATATATCCACCCCTACGGGAGATGGAAGAGATATGATGCGCTCTAATACATGGTGCGGAAAGTGTCATCAAGTGGAACATTTAGCCACATTCCTGGAGCCTTCTGTTCATACTGTTTGTGAAAGAACCATACAGAGGATATTTTCTCTCTGAAAGAGACGCATAAACAAAGACAGAAAGATGAAAAGGCAAGATTCAACTTGCTAGAGTCCAAATTGACAACACAGGATATTGGACCAAAGCCTAGGGAGGTTGGTCCTAATTTCAGTCCAAGGAGGTTTCCCTCTCAAAGTTACAGAGGACGGCAGTCTGGCGGTGGTCCTGGCGGTGGTCAGAGATCAGAGGTGCAATGTTACAGGTGTGGAGAAAAGGGTCATATCTCACGGAATTGTCCAAACCCTAGACGATCTATGGATTACAAACCCTTATGCAGCCGATGCAAAGGCGAAGGCCACATTGCAAAGGACTGTCCAAGTCCATCCCCTATCAAGGCCAATGCTACTGATAGCCAACAGAAGGTACAAAAGCCTGCCTCCAATTTGGTAGAGTTGGAAGTTGTTGCTGTCACGCACGCCAAGAAGAAGGAACCAGTTGTGCAAGAAGAGAACAACTCTCCTACCAAGAATGTGAAGTTTAACCTACCAACAGAGGGACAGAGCAGTTCAGAACAGAACAGTGTAGTACAAAAGCAATGTAGTACCACAGAGAGTTACAAAGACAGTCCCAAAAACAGGATTAGAGGTCCAAGAGATAGATGATACAGAAGCACCTCCAGAAACAGAAGAAGTGCCGATGCTGTAATTGCTAGAAAAAAAAGGAAAGATGAAAATGGGAGTAGCCCCATTCCCCAGCAGGCTGGAGAAGCCTATGGATCCTATCAAAGATTATGACTTGGTCAAAGATCTAAACACTTTTAAACCTAACTTAACATTCTGGCAGTTGCTGATGATGTCTCCCAACTACTGAAAGAGATTCAAAAGCATCTTGATAGGACGATGTGGACTGGATTGCTCCTTCAACAGCGACCAAGACCAATAAGGCCCCGGAGCCTGTAAAGGAAGTAGATGTGGCTAACGCCTTCTGAGATCCTTGAACCCCAGAGATTAGTGTATAGATAGAAGGATGCTTTGTTTCAGATGCATTGATTGATGGAGGTTTATCAGTAAATATAATGACGGATGTGACAACGAAGGACTTAGGGTTGCAAGGAATTCAACCTACACAGTGGCTTATCAGATTGGCAGACCAAAGTAGAATTAAACCATTGGGCATCCTCCCATATGTAAAAACAACCCTTGTAGGAAGAGACTATTGGTTGACATATTTGATGGTCAAACCAAATTCTTATGGGACTTCATACCCTCTATTGTTGGGAAGGCCTTGGCTTTTCGAAGCAAGAGCCAGGACGGACTGGTTCAAAGGAACCCTAACTCTAGGCAGAGGACCCCATAAAGTGGTGTTGAAATTGTATGGATCGCAAAAAGGCAATGGATCCACATCCATCGAAGTCATAACTGACTCCTCCAACGAGGTAAAAAATTATACATCAGGAGATGAAGAGACTATTAAACAGATCTTTCCCAAGAAAACAGAGGGATAGTCCCTAACAGTGGGCACTGTAAGCCAACTACCAAGGGACACAAAGTCCTTGTCCATGGGAGAATACCTCCTGCCTCAACTTGAATTGACTTCTGAAATCACCTCTAACAATGAAATAGAAGCATGGATGTACTATTCTCCTTGTTACATGACAATCGTAGAGACAGAACAAAGACAGAACTAATACAGAGCAGAGATAGAGTCAGAGACAGTCACAGAAGTAGTAACAGAGACAATCACAAAGCTAGAGACAGAGACAATAAGAGAGACAGAATAGAGACAGAACAGAGACAGAGCAGATACAAAACAAAGACAGAACCAGAGACTGTGACTGTAATAGAGACAGAAGCAAAAGCAGAGGCAGAAGATATGTTCTTCTCCTATAGAGCCTCTACAAAAGTAGAGACAGAGCCTCCAGAGGAAGAGGATGAAAATAATGAGGAAGAAAATGAAGCAGGTTATGAAAGTGCAGATGAAGAATTTTCTCTGATAACGAATGATCTTGTTGATGTCCCTACAGAGACCTTAGAGGCCGAAGATCTCAAGGTGTTGGATGGAATGACCATGGTTCCATTTGTGTTGACCAATGGACCACAAAATATGCAGAATTTGCATAAGCAATGGATCAAAGGCATAAAAATTAAGTTCACCAGTGGCTCCTATCGCCCTGACCATTCAGTCTAGAGAAAAGACGATGATGATGCTCCCTGCCACTAACAAAAGCCAGAACTATCAAAGCCTTGGCTTCTAGAAGGTCCGTGCTATGTGACATTCTTGGACGCATCCTCTGAAGATGAATACCTAAGTCCAGAAGAAATCACCACTCACATAGAAGCAAACTAAGCTCTCATACCCTTTCAGCAATCTCAATAGACAAATGAGTTATCTATTCAGAAGGAGGACACTGGTTCTAGTGGAACATCAGACAAGGACACTACTCTTTTGAAAGAGTCAGACCTTTATCCAGAAGCCATCCGTGGGAGATTTATCTGCGAAGTGGAAGGTGAAAAACAAGTGATGTTCCTAGATACTGATGGTACTGAACCACCTAAAAGTGGGTCTCAATCTTCCAGAAGAGGAACTAGTGGTCCTGCGAGATCTACTAAAGGAGAACTTAGACGTGTTTGCTTGGTCATATAAAGATCTAAAGGGGATTGATCCCACAGTATGTCAACATCACATTGACCTAGAGCCTAATGCCAAACCTGTAAGGCAAAGACAAAGACGTATGAATCCTAATTATTCTACTCTAGTGAAGGCTGAATTATTGAAACTTCTTGAAGCCGAGTTCATTTATCGCGTGGCTAACAGTGAATGGGTTTTGTCCAACCATTGTGATTGTACCCAAGAAGAACGGGAAACTTCGAATATGTGTGGACTTTTGGAAGCTCAACTCGGAGACGAAGATGGATCATTTCCCTATCCCTTTTACAGACCAACTATTGGACACCAATGGCAAGCCATGAGCTGTATTCCTTCTTGGATGGATTCAGTGGATATAACCAAGTCCAAATCGTAGAAGAGGACCAATTCAAAACAACCTTCACCACAGAATGGGGGACCTATGCCTATAGAGTGATGCCATTTGGGCTATGTAATGCTCCTGCCACTTTCCAATGAGTATTGATGGTGGCTGCCTTCCAGAATCATCTTCATGATTTTATTGAGGTGTATCTTGATGACTTTTATGTCTATAGTTTGATCCGAGAGCATTGAGGACATCTAGAGCAATGTTTTGATAGATGCCGAGAATATGGGATTTCTCTCAACCCCGACAAATGTGTCTTTGGCTTCTCATCATGAGTTCTTCTGGGCCATATTGTCTCTGCACAAGGGATTGCAATAGACCCGGCGAAGGTTGAAAAGATTGCCGCCTTAACAGTACCAACAAACCTCAAGCAATTGAGAGGATTTCTTGGCCATGTGGGTTACTACAGAAGATTTATTGCACATTTTGCAACCAAGGTAGCCCCCTGTGCACAAGCTCCTAAGGAAAGATGCGGATTTCCTTTGGACTAATGACTGTGAAGAAGCCTTTAATGCCCTAAAATAGTGCCTTATCCAAGCACCTATCTTATAGCCTCCTGATTGGACGAAGGAGTTCCATGTGCACACAAATGCATCAATTGAAGGGCTAGGTGATGTCCTATGTCAAAAGGGCCCCTCTAAATTAGATCAATCAATTTATTATGCAAGTCGAAAGGTCACTGATAGGGAATGGAACTACACAATGACAGAGCTTGAGTGCTTGGTAATGGTGTTTGCACTCGAGAAGTTTTGACACTATCTATTGTCAACACATTTCAAGTTCTACGTGGATCTTAAAGCCTTATCCTTCCTTATGAACAAAGCAGATATTAAATGACTACTGATGAGATGGTTGCTCCTATTCCAAGAGTTCGATTTTGAAGTGGTCACTAAGCCTGGCCGTTCCCATGTCCTAGCTGATCATCTATCACGGATCTCTCAAACTGCAAAAGAGGAACAGGATGATCATAACCTTCCTTATGCTTCCTTGTTTCTATTTGAAACAATTACTCCCTGGTATGTAGACATAGCCAACCTCCTGGCAACTCAACAGTATCCTCCTGACATCTCAAGCCGTGAGAAGAAGAAGCTTCTGTTAGAATCAACCTCCTACACCTTGCTAGGTGGTGCACTGTACAAGAGAGGCAAAGATGAAGTGCTGCGAAGATGTGTTGCAGGGGATGAAATCGGCATAGTATTGAAAGCATGCCATGACGAACCATGTGGTGGACATTTCGCAGAAGAAGTGACAACCAGGAAGGCTCTGTTAGCAAGATACTGGTGGCAGACCCTCCACAAGGATGCATATGACTACTGCAAGAGATGTGATGCTTGTCACAATGAATGGGAAAACCCACCAAAACAAGTGCCATGCCACTGCAACCTATTCTTTCCCTAAAGCCATTCAAGAAGTGGGGGATTGATTTTGTGGGTCCTATTGATCCACCTACCAGACGAAAGCAGAACACATACATCTTAGTATGTACGAATTATGTCACAAAGTGGTGTAAAGCTAAAGTGTTGAAGCGGGACAATGGTAACAGCATAGCCCTATTCATGTACGAGAATATTATCATCCATTTTGGCAGTCCACTCGAGCTACTAAGTGACAGAGGTACTCATTTTCTTAACAAAATCATGGAGGAGCTGATAGAACTGTATAATATCCACCATTGCAAGTCCACTCCCTATTACCCCAGAGCCAATGGCCAAGTTGAAGTCAGCAATCGCATCCTTTGCTCGATTCTAACAAGAACGATTGCTGCACATCGTCGCAATTGGGATGATCGACTGACAGAGGCCCTCTGGGCATACAGAACCTCCCATAAGGCAGTTACAGGACAAACCCCTTTCCAACTAGTTTATGGTACAAAAGCCATCTTCTATGTTGAACTGGAATTTCCCTCTTTGCGAATGGCAGTTAACGAACACTTGGGAAATGATGAGTCATTGCAATGCCGCCTCCTGCACTTGGAATACTTGGATGAGATACGGCGGATGGCCCTACAGTGCATGGAAACCACTCAAGCGTGACGCAAGGCCCATCATGACAATTTCATCAAGCACAAGGAGTTCAAAGAAGGTGATCTTATCCTGGCCTATGTTTCGAGATTTGGCAAGTTTCCTGGCAAGCTTCAACAACAGTGGATGGGCCCGTACAAGGTACTTGCTCTCAATCCTAATGGCTCTGTTCAAGTGCAGACCGTTGATGCCTCTAATGATCCTTTCTTGATCAATGGCTATCATCTGAAGAAGTACTTCCCTCCCTGGGGATCTTGACAATCACAGTCGACCTATCCTCTCCCTTTTGGGCGCCGTACTATCATTCTCTTCGTGCTTTTGATAGCACTTATGATTCTCCTCATGAGGCGGTCTCGTTCTGCTAGCCCCTCACAGATACATCTCAACCTGACCTTGTTCTCTTCTCATCCGATTCAACAATGGTGGTGAGGTTGGTCCTGATACATGGTATTTCTACCATTCTCTTTATTAATGAACAAAAAAAAAAACCAAAAAAAATAAAAAAAAAATAAAAGAAAAACAAAACAAACAAAATTGTTATGGGAGAAAAGGAAGAAATTCCCTGTCATAACACGCCTCGTTCCAAGAAAATGTGAAAACACCCTGGGGTAGGAAGCTGACTGTGGAAAAGGTTGTAACGCCCCGCAGTTCAGGATAGCTGACTTACCAGTAGAACCTTTCCAGCAAGTAATTTGAAGCCACCTCCCTTGGTGCGTTGTCTTTGCAATATCAGTCAGTCTACCCTTCTAACAGACGACCTTTCCTACAAATCATTGAAGTACGAGATTTGTAGGCTGCCTCCCTGGGTACACCTCATCTTCAAGATCCTGATAACAACAAGCCGACACGATCTTCATCACCAACCCCTTGAGTGATGTGAGCTTCATCCTAACAGGATGGGGACGTGAGTATGGGCTGCCCTCTATATCTATCAGTGAGCGTGAGAGACAGAGGGTGGGGTGAGTGACCAGTCTTTCCCTTCAAATCAACTGAGAGGTGAGATGTGTGAACGGAGTGTTGCACGCACGGGATGGGCCTCTCAATGCACAACGCACGATCTGTTCTTGTGCATTGCACCATAAGGCTCCCTGGCCTTCCTTCTTGCATTGAATGTTGGCACAGTGCGGGATGCATAGTTGCACCATCAATTGCGCACAAGGCATACAACCTCTGCACAAGTGACGGTGAGGATTACATCAATGGGTTTCAGGAATAGGCTGCCCTCTGTATCTTTCAATAGAGCATGAGACAGAGGGTGGGTTGAGTGTGACTGGTGTTTCTTCAATCAATTATCGAGAGGTGAGGATTGAGGGACTTACGACCATTGGAATCAGGTACGTTTCTGTTTCCCTATGCACCCACGGGCTAGGTCCCTACCATCAACACAGGACACGTCACTCTGTTCTGTACACTACACTGCAAGGCTCCCTGGCCTTCCTGCTTGCACCTATGCCAGACGGGGTTGGATGCACTGATGCACCATCAATTGTGAACCGTGGCATACTCTCTCTGCACCATTCCCTTGTCGATTCCTAAATCGGATGTGAGATCTGGGTTTTCATCATTATTCACTCGAGTGGTGTTAGTAATGGGGCGAGTGACTGTTCTTTCATTCCATTTGAGTGATCGTGAGTTGAATGCAATATCCCTCATCATCGACGAATTTCTTACAATTCCTTCCACCAACTACCTCCCTAGGTGTTGCCGCATGATCCCTGCCACGAAGGACGTGTGCTAAGAAGACATCTGGGTACCTCCTGCAGTCAACAACGATACAAGACGCAACCTCGATAGTCGACATTACTCCTCGGCAATATGGGTCAAGTTTTCTAACCCTACATCTTCTGTTTCTCAGTGACAGTCATGTCTTAAGTGTGGGGACGTTTGTGGTTGGTTTGATGTGTGGTACTAGGTCCTTGATGTTCGGTTTACCCTTCCTGCTAAGGTTTTAAGTGTGGGGACACGTCCCTGCGTGTCTATGTTGCATACATCCATGCATATACCCTGCTATGATCATGCATCTATGCTATGACTTCATTTTACCCTGATGGGGTCCCTTCCCCACTCCTTTGTTCTATTTCATTCTATCCTCCGAGTTGTTCCTTGATCGTTTGCCTTTATTCTTTGTTTTGCGATTTTTCTATGTGAACGCACCCTACGTTCACTGAGACCTACATCCAACCTTACAACCCTGTTCGTCCCTTTGGACTGCCCATTTTTCATTTTTGCCAATCCCAATTCCGATAGACGGTTCTAAAGTTATTAATTTTTGAAGTAATTCCCATAAATTGGATGATTTTCCATGTGAACGTGCCTTTATTATTTCAAAACACTGATGTGAGGTTCTATCCCTACCCTACCCATTTCTCCTAACATTTTTCCTTTTTATTCCCTATCCTTTCAATGCACAGTTGATCCGTTATTAAATTTTGCGAGTTTTTGGGCCCTTTTCTTGCTTATTTTTCACATTTTTCCATGTGAATATGCCCTATTTGCACCAGAATTCCAGTTTCATTTGACAACCATGTCCCGCCAGCCTTTCCCCCACTTTTTTCTTTTTCGTCCCCCCTCTTCCGACTGCTGGATTTTTAGTTATTAATTTTTTTGAGTGTTTTAGGTGTGTTTTTTGTGTTTTTCCCATATGAACCCCTCCCAGTTTCTCCCAAACTGAGTTTTGATGCACCCGCCCTATGAATCCCTTTCTTCCAGACATTTTTTCCTTTTTACTGTCCTCTATTCCGGTGCATGGATCATTCCATATTAATTTTTGAGTCTGTTTTCGAGCCCATTTTTGGGGTTTTTCCCATGTGAACGCGTCCTATCTCGATCGGACTTGTATATTGCCATGATAGGGTTGTTGGACACGTTCTTCTGCACATTTTTTCTTCTTTCTGTACTTCATTCCGACTTGTGGATTCTCTGATATTCACATACGTATGTATTTTCAAGTCTATTTCTTGTGTTTTTCCCATATGAATACCCTGATTTTGCCCCGAAACCCGTGTCGCATTTTTCTATCATTTTCCCCTCATCTCCTAGCACATGTTTCCTTTTTACAATTTTTCAATCCGACGTGCGGTTTGAGTTTTATTAATTTTTCATCCTTTTTATGTGTGGCCGTGTTTCTCATGTCGTGCGTGAACACACCTGTTTTTTGGTTTTACGCGCCTTCGAACGCCTGCGTGGCGTCTGTGGCTCACGTGTCCCCATCCCTACCCCGTATGATCCCGCCAATGCAAATTTTGTTTAACCCCGCCCCGCACATGTGCGCAGGACGGGGGTGCGCTCATTTTTCCTAATCATAATAAACATAAAAACAAAAAAAAAAATCATAACAATTAAAAGATAAAAACACCACAACACAAATAAACTTTTTTTTTTTTAAGCACAACCAACACAAAAAAAAAAACCAAAAAGACACACAAAAAATAATTTTAAAAAAAACACAACCAAAAACAAAAAAAAAACAAAAACAAACACCATCCTAATTTCTTTTAAACAAAACAAAAACAAAAAAAACAGCACACATAGGAGGAAAAGCACAACACAAATTTTAAAAAAATAAAAAAGCAGAAAAAGAGAAAATACAAAAAAACACACGAAATTCAAAAACAAAACATAAAAAGGTAAAAAAAATTTAAAAAAAAAAAGAAAAACGAAAAAATTTGAAATTTATTTAATTCATTAACAAAAAAAAACCGTCTTACCTGTGTTTCCCTTGCGCCCGTGATGTTCCTTCCTCGTCCCACCTCCTCCTTCGACCTTCCACCCTCCCACCTTCGGCCCTGCTCGCCTTCCACCTACTCCTCACCCTCCTCGGCCCTCCTCGCCTCCCACCTACTCCATCCACTCGCCTCCACCCGCCTCAGCCTCCTCGCCCTCCCCCACCCTCCTTGCCTTCCACCTACTCCCTCCACCACGACCGCCCAAAACCTCCCTCCGCCTCCGCCACCACGACCGCGGCCTCCTTCCGCTTCCTTCCGCCTCCGCCTCCCTCTCCTTCCGCCACCACGACCGCGGCCTCCTTCCGCCTCCGCCTGCCTCTCCTGCGGCTTCCCTCTCCCACCGCCTTCTTCTTCTTCACCCTCCTCCTCTCCTCCCCCCCACCCTGCCACCTGCCCGCTCCTTCTTGGGCCCCCCCATCCTCCTTTGCCCACCCGTCCCTTTTTTTTTTTGGGCCCCCCCATCCTCCTTTGCCCGCCCGCCCCTTCTTGGGCCCTCCCACCACCCTTCTTGCCAGTCCGTCCCCTTCCTTTACCCGCCCTGCCCACCTCTTTCACCGTACCCCCCCCCCCCCCCCAACCTTTAACCCTTTCCCCAACCCATTTAACCCTACCCCACATTCTTACCCCCCCTTACCTTTTTTTTATTTTTACCCCCCACATTTTACCCCCCCTCCATTTTCCCCACTACTACTTTCACCCCCCTTCCCTCTATTTACGGGTGTGGCTAGCCAGCGTTCACGCATCAGGACGCGCTTCCGACTTGTTTGTGCGGGGGTGTGTTGTAGTCAACCGTTCACACGTAGTCATTTTCAGCTGTTCACACGCAATTCGGGTATTGACTTTTCCTTTCTAATTTCAAAACCCGAAAAACGCATTTAAAAAAACATGAAACACCAAAAAACTTCAAAATTTTATTTTAAATCCAAATAAATTACATAAAAATTTCTAAAAATTTTCCAACATTGCTGAAATTATTTGCACTATTTTCTAAAGTGGAAATTCAAGAAAATCAATTGCAACAAATTTAAAACTTCCAAATTCTTTCAAAAATACATACAAAATGAGCAAAATTCATTAAAAATTAGTTAAAATTCGAAAATACTTCCAAAAAATTTCACAAATCCCCTTGCCCCTTTTTCCAATAATTTCTCAATTGAAAATGCTTCCATAAATGGCCAAAGTATTATTTGAAGCCAAAACCCTAATTTTAATACCTCACCTCATGAAAATTCATTTTAAATTTCAAAAATTAGCTGAAAAATCATGGATAAATTCAAACACATTGTTGACACTTGTTGGATTGCTGAAATTCCACCCTTACACTTCACAACATATTCATATGTCCTATATCCCGTTTTAATCATTTTTAAAAAGAAATAAAGGAAAAGAATTAAAAAAAAACAAACAAACAAAACAAAACAATATAAAAAATACAAACACCTAAATTATAAATTTTTTAAAGAAAATAAATAAATAATAATAAAAGTAAAAATAAAAAATAAAAATAAAACAAAAACACTAAGGTGCTTTATTTTTTCCAGTCCATGGTTTTTGCTTTTTTTACTGGATTCCTTGCACTTAGGACTCCTCAGTGTGCCCTCAATCTCTTGTATACACACCATTGCCAGATATCTATTTTTTTAGCTTTATTTATTTTTTTCATTCCTTAACCACAGTTAATTGTTAAAATGAACTTTATTCATCGACTTTTTCACACACGATCTCACTAAATACACATTTTTCTAATAACTTAAAATCCACCTGCCGTTCACTTTGCATGTGCTACATGCGCTTCAGAGGCACTTTAATTTATAATAAAAATGAACTAGTCGTCACAAAAAAGCACGCGCGCTGGCAAAAAAGTACTTCACATCACCATTAATTTTTTATTAATGAATTTGCATTTACAGACCCTAGTCTGGATATCACAGTCCGAGTTTCGTTAAAGCACTGTTTCACCCTAATAAATTGTAATTAAAATTTTAAGAAGAAACCACCGTTTTCTTATTAAGGTTTATAACCTAATAAAATTTCACCCATTGTTAATAATTTCTTAAAATGAACCCTTCATTAAAATCATCCCCCTCACTACACTTTTTTTCCTTTTTAATAATTACGGGCACATATAGTCCTCTTAGTTGAAATTGTTGGTCAAAGTTCTGGTTATGTCCTGATTAGGTTTTTGAAGTATAATGGTTTGCTTGTGTGATACGATTACGGGTACAGTCTGTAGTTTTTTCTTTTCTTTTTTTGCCTGATACGAGGTCTTGGGTGCCTGCTTGTTGCATAGCATGAAGCTTTCGGTCGCATATGTATAGAGGTCATGCCGATTTTTTTCGAGGATGTGGGTTGTTTGGGGTGGTCAATTGGTTAGTTATGTCTAGGTGTGTGCTTCTTTTGATCAATTTCTTTATTGATTGCTATTTGATTTTTTTGCAGGCATTCTTTGTGATTGTCTGTGTTTGTGGTATGTGTGTATTCCATCTGAATGGGCTTCACACTCCTCCTCCTATCCAGTATGTCCCGTTGATCAGTAGGTATTATTCTTCCCTACTGGCTTTTGAGCCTATAGTGAAAGCAGGACTTGCAACTTTTGTGGCTGCTTCACTCCCATTGATTCTAAATTATCCATCTCTGTGTAATGAGTTTCTTGCATCATATAGTAAAAAATCGGGCCTGGTTCGTGGTGCTTCCATGGTATTGACACCCCGAGGGTTAGGGAAGGCTTTGTCTCTTCCCTACAAAGAAGAACCCTTTGTTATAGCCAGACAATTATTCTCAAATGATGAGATTCTCAAGTTGTTACAGAAGCAAACCAAAGAGGTTCTGGATGTTAAGAAAGTGATTAACACTTCAAGAGTGTCTTTTTCCATGATCACCGATCCTCTCTGGAAGTTAGTCTACCGATTTCCCCAAGACAAGTTTATGCTTGCCAAAACACCATCTCATTATTTGTCCAAGGAACTCTTCACAGCTTCCAGGATGGTGTTAAAAGGGGTTGCCATTGATTGGAGTACTTACCTGCTTACAAAGATGGACCAATATTTTGTCAAAGTGATGAGAGAGAATGTCACAAATGTCACTTATGGTTCACATTTATATGCTTTCTTGACATATTCCGGCCTTAAGAAGGGTGTGTTACCACCTCCTCCATCCGATCCAGTTCCTCCCCCTCCACCTTCAGAGGATTCAGAACCTATTGACATAGAGGATCTTGATTCCCCTCCTCCATTGGTCATTCAGCAGAAGCGCTTGAAACGTATGGCAGATAAAACTCCCTAAGTCATTCCTTCAGTCACAGTTCCTGCTACTTCTGGTAGTGAGCTCCCTGCCTACCTCACATGCAACAATTTATTCTGGGCACATCAAGAGGGTTCTTTGAAAATATCAGTCCCTTCACACTAAATAGGTTAGTGTCAGGCGATGCCATTCCATTCCTTTATAATGACATCCAGAGTTCTATTGAACTCTTAGGGACAGCTTGTGTTCAACAGTTATATCCTTCTTTCTATGAAGAATTGATGCAATCCAAAGACCAGTTGCATAAGGCAACCACAGAGTTAGCCTCTACTAAAGACACTCTTGTTGATCTATTTAAGCAGATGGAGCAGCATACCCAAATGATTGAGACCCAGAGAGAAGAAATATCTTCTTTAAAGATTCAGATAGCAGAAGCTCAGTCAGAGGTCACTAAAGTCTCGAAGGAGAAAGAGAAAATGTCCAAAGAAGCTCAAGAGTTTCAGACTCTTTTAGATGCAAAACTGTTAGCTTTGCAAACTGCTCATAATACATTGGAATCCCAAGCTTCCCAGATTAAGCAGTTGCAAGACCAACTGACACAGTCACGGTCCATTCCTCCAACCCCCAATATTCCTATGATTTCTTCTATATCTCAGCGGGACTTGGCAGTTCTCTAGTGACATGCCACATTATGTCCGTTGTTTCAAGATAAAGTGGAAAGATTGCAGTCTCCAGGATGAATTTGTTATGGTCTATATTTGAGCACTTTCAGAAGTATGTTCCTCTGGACCATTCCTTCTTTGTCCACTATCAGTTTGCAGAAGTTGGTCTTCTATATGAAGCTTTCAACGATGGATCTCCCTCTTCCAGAGGATGGTTGGAGTGGGGCTTGGTCTTCTGATTTGCTGATAGAAGTTTTCCGTATGGTATTTGAAGATTCTGTGAGACGACAGATACCATGTTGCTGCCTTACATGTATCTACGAGGTGATCTGTTAATTTCAGGTGATGTAGATCTGGCTTGGTATGTGGGAGATGTGGTTTTGCAAGTTGTCTTATATGTCAACTATTTGGAGTTGAGGATAGATGGCATGTTCTAGTGTTATTCTTCTAAAGTGGCTACTTGCCCGCCAGACACTTCATGGCATTCAATGATTGATTCTGTGGTCCTGAATCAACGTCAGAATACAGCTTCTACTTATGTGCAAAGCACTAATCAACTGAGGGTGGATCTCCTAGCTTATCTTTCCAAGAACCATCCATTTGATTCATCCTTCTTTGATGCCTACCAGAGACAATCTGTTTTAGATCCCTCTATTTCTAGCCTATTGTACTATCACCAAATGGCCCATCGCTATGATACTTATCTTTCCCTTTATCAATCCAACTCAGCAGCTATCTTACTTCTCCTTTTCCAACCTCGGGGTTTTCCTCAAATTCCTATATTTACCTATTGTTCTTTCATCGAAGATCGAATCTTTTCCCCTTCTCCGCCATGCCCTTCTCCATCTATTCATATACATTCTACTTTTCATGCTTATCAATTGACACATTTCCTAATTGATTCACTTAAAATTTCAGCCACTCCTTCTTTAACTTATTCCTCCTTTTATGATTTTGCCTACCCATCTCTTCATCCTCTTTTACTTATTTCACTTCCATCTCGTGCCACTTCTATTTCTCAACCCCCTCAGTTGGTTAGTGGGTACAAAGGATTTGATCAGCAGATTCCGAGAAAAAGAGGATGAAGCTCGACTAATTCTCTCACGGGACCACATATTAACTTGCCATTAATTCCAGGGGACTGGACCACTGCTAATCAAGCATACTAGAATTACCTCCATTTTTCTCACCAATATATTCACAATCTCTAGATCCTTCAATGAGATTGACATCCCATTTTGCTTGGTACTTAGCATATATGCATAGGCATTCCCATAACAATCAAAAGGCCATTCCAAAGCTTTGTATGAATGTCAATGTGAACATTGATTCCCAACAGTTGGATGTCCTGTATTTTCATGCCTTATGTCTACCTAGCAGATACCTTGTTTTGCTAGAAAGAATGTGCTGCCTTCAGTTCTTTCAAAATCCTCCCAAGACATTTGTGGATGAGTCCTTCTCCATGGATCATTTTCGTGATCACCAAGCCTTCAAAAGGGATCACCTTCATTGATGCCTTTGCAATGTATTTTGGATGATTCTTAATTATATATATCTCTTTTTGGAGGTGTCATTCAGATGGTTGTGTGCGTGTTGTAATAATTTGTATGTGATGAGTTCGTGCTAGTTGAATAATTTCTTCGAGAGATCTTTTCAACTATTGATGGTGATGGTGGATGGCACGCCTATGATGGAAAGTTGAAGAACATCTTATATCCTTTACAAATTTTTTGTGACTTTCAATTGTTTATCAGATGTGTTAATGAATAATGAAGTTTTCCTTTAGTAGTATTCTTTTCTAGAAATACAGGTGATAAGTTAGGATCGTGGTTTGGAGAGATTGTTGAAGATACTGAAGAAGATCAAAATTGAGCTCTTTAGTGAACTTATATTATTCTTTTCCTTAGGTCGCGAGGACGCTTCCTTTCTAAGTGTGGGGATATGTTGAGAGTGGAAAAAGACTGAATTTTTGACTGTTTTTTGTTGTTTTTGAGGTCTGAATGATTGATTTTTGATGGATTTAGAGTGATGTATAGTTGTTAATGGAAGTCTTTGAGAGTATTTTGGATGATATTGATTATGTTTTGGAAGCTCATGATGATTTTTAGTGGAAATATGAAGCTCTATGATGTTCTGATAGGTTTTGTTGAGGTTCTAATTGGTTATATATACCTTTTGTATAGCTTCTATTTTGTTCTAATTTTCTTCTATATGAAGCATGGATTGATGATTGATGAAGGTTGAAATATTTTGAGAGCTTATTGAATAGTTTTTGATAGTTTAGAATGGTTTTAGTATGAGTTATGAGGATTTGACATTCTCTGAGGACCTTCTGTAACCCTCTGTAAACCTTCTGTAGAGCCTCTGTCTTTGCTCTGTATCTATTCTATATCTGCTCTGTTCCTGTTCTGTACTGTTCTGTGAATCTTCTGTAAGTATCTTTGCTTCTGTAAGAGCTAAAACAAATGGAAGAAGCAGCTGCTGCTGAAGACTGAAGAGAAGGCTGAAGTGACAGTGACAGTAGTGAGCTATGAAGAGACACTATAGTGGCTCTGGTGCCTCTTCACATCAAACATACCTCTTGGGAGTTGCATCCATGACCTAAGAAGGATTATTGAGAGTCATTATTAAGTATTTTAGTGAGGAGACGATGTACTATTGAGAGAGAGAGAGAGAGAGAGTCAGAGATAGCCAATTCTATTAAAGCAGTGTATCTGTATATGAGAGATTGAGAAAGAGAACTATGAAGACATTGAAGATGAATACTATGTGATTGATTTCCATTCAAAAATGGTGTATTCCTTTACTGTCATTGTTTTATTGATGGATTCTATGAAGATGTTGAAGATTATGGTTGAATTTATCAAATCCGTGGGAGATTTTTACTATGATGCTGCGTGAAGAATTGTTGTTTTCTTTGTTTTGGTAATCTAAAGAATGAAATAAAAGCTTGTTGATGTTACAAGATAGATTTTCTTGCAGTAGAATCCCCTTTTCCTTGGTGTTCCTCTTGGGGCTCCAAACATTGATGGGTCTGCACGTCTATACTTAGCACCTTAGTGGTCATTATGATCCTCACATGGCCACTCACTTATCACACTTATTATATTTAGTTCATTGCACCTACCTACAACCGGCATAGTTATAGTACCAGTCGATTATATAGTCAATTATACATTATTTTACTTAGTATGCCACTTTTCCTTATGATGTAATCTTATCTATACTTTGTGTACATTGTATTGTGTGAGAAAGAAGAAGAAATAAGCAAGAAAATATTTTGGCATCCATCTCTCTTCTTGTGTTCTTGAGTGAGCTTCCTCTTGTGTATATGGTATGTGTTTAGTGCAACAGCTCAAACAAGTCCCCCCACCATGTGGTTTGTGACAATATCTTATTATAGTATTAGTCAATACCAGTCCTTCATCAAGATTCCTACTCCTAGTGGACAATCCAAGTACATAAAAATTGGGCCTAGGCCTATCACCTTACCCCCAATTTGATTCATCTATCTAGGCCCATCATCTTGCCCTCAATTTGAGGAATCCACTGTCAAGGGTCATCTAGCCCTAAGTATATGATCCATCCCTATTTGATTCCTCCTCTATAGCATCTATGTTTGAAATTTTGTCATCAAACATTTGTGAGCCTAATTGCATGCTATTTGGAAGCCACAAAGCCTTGATAACATTCCCTCTACCTTTCACCTCTACATATGGCAATAGTGACCATTTGTGTCTGTGTTGTGGCTATTACAGCCATCTGCTCTAAAGATATCCAGTAGCCAGACCTAAAATCCCACAAAGTCTTCATGGGCCATGGCTAGTTTACAACATGTCTTTTGCTATCCCACTATTTTTTTTTATATATGTAATTATATTAATTATGAAAAAAGTACAATATTACATGATTACAAGATGATGATAGCTCTAGGCCACTGTGCACAAACTTGCTTTACAGCAAATCAAATAAGTAAAGGTACAAAATTCATGTCAAAGAAGAAAAAAATATTATCATATGCCAAGGAACTAAATCCTCCCTAGGGAGAAGAGAGTATGCTGCACAAGATGTAGATGCTAGTGCAAAAGACCCTTGGCTTGGCTATGTGTCCCTAGGCACCCACAACATAATTAGAGATGAAAGCATTCCAAGTGATCCAATTATGCCAATAGCCCCAAAATTTGAAGAAGACCTTAATATGTAGTTGCACCGAGGTGGGATTTTTGGCCGACCTTGTGCAAGAAGTTGATGGGGACGCCTGTCCTTTTTGAGCGTCAGATTAATTTAATATGCACGTGGGTTATTCCACAATGGGTGATTCCGCAATATACATATTTAAATTAATGGACGTTTATGAGTTTAGAGTGCACTCGTATTAAATTAAGGTTAGGACAGAGTTCCAACCTATTTATTTATTTTATAGCTAAAGACTGTTAGGTATTCACTTTTGTCAGTTTAATTTTATTATTTTCTAATAATTGTGAATGCTTCAGTTGATGTGTAGAGCAGGTAGTGGTGGCGTTGGGAAGCACTGGGCGATGGCGACGCGTATTCAAATTAGCTAGAAGAAATTATCATTTTTTATGGGTGTGCGCCTTATCATTAAAGACGTGGCACTAATATTTATTTAGGCACGCTTATTTATTGAAGCGCTTAAAGAACATTTATTATTTTGTATATGCATAGGTGCTCAGTTTAAATATTTTATTATTGGACATTGTATTTGGGTGGCACAGCTGACTTTTGGGATGCCCAACCGCTTTATTCTTTATTGGGCAAAAGCAAACACAAAAGCCAAATTATGCTAATTGTAAAATTGGGTTATTTTTTAGCTTGGAGATTAATAAATTTATAAATACATGCCTTTGTGGACTGCTCACACAAGGCATGGGGGGAGATTGTACCCAATTTGTCTTTTTGCTTCATGTCATGCAAAACCTTCTTCTTACTTTATGAGTTTTAATAGATTTCTTTGTGCTTGGGGACCTTTTGACGTTCACTACGTGCACATACATCATTCGATTTATGCATTAGTGGTATCAAAGCAAAGCTGAGATCAAGGACTTCCAAACGCTTACCATCCTGTGCAAAGGCGAAGCTCCTAGAATGAACAATCTCTATATGCAGTCTCGCGATGAATTGTCAATACTAGCGTGTTCCTGGCAGTGAAGAACCCCCTACTGTGTTGTCAGATCATGAAGGACCACTCTCTGGTGGCGGAGGACAACTTCTAAAGCCTCTTTGTCAATTCGTTTCTTATCAGAGAAAGATTGCTTCAATTTATGTTAATTACTAAGCTTAATGCTTAAGCTTATAAAGCTTAAGCTTGAAAACTCTTCGATCTGGTAACGCAACATGCCCTCGCTGCATTCATCGCCGTCGAAAAGCTATCGCCATCCTATCGATCAGCAAACAATTAACTTAAGCTTTTAAATCTAAAGCTTAAAGTCTTTAAGCCTTACTAAGGCTCAAAACTCAATCTACTATCTTTTCCATAGTGGAACTTCACACACAACCAATCCCGAACTCGTTTCCAACTTTCAACAAGCCCCTCTTTGTGACAGAGTTGATTTCCAGCAAGCAAATTGTCATACGCAGACTATATGGAAGATGTATACGCTTGGAAGAAGACCATCATCAATTACCATACCCGCAAACAAAGTAAGATCGCAAAAAGCCATATTTTTTTTAAAAAACAAGCCTTGTAAACCCAAACTTGAGCTACGCTCATCCCTCTAACGAGATTTCGAGTGTGTGAGGTTGTTTGATATTTTGCAGGATGTCCAATCAAACTATGGAAGATTTTATGGGCTGAAAAGGTGATTTTATGGTTGAAGAGGTGATTTACCCGAACCAACTATAGAGCAAAAATTGGACCTAATTATGATGCAACTTCAAGAGAAATGAAGAGCACGTCAAAATTTGCAAGCTCAACTGGCTACC
Organism: Lygodium microphyllum; assembly: GCF_053477565.2. Classification (NCBI taxonomy): domain Eukaryota; kingdom Viridiplantae; phylum Streptophyta; class Polypodiopsida; order Schizaeales; family Lygodiaceae; genus Lygodium; species Lygodium microphyllum. Next base: position 48,158,183 of record NC_141138.1, read on the forward strand.
CTTCAACGATCCACTATTGATCAAGATGGAGCGCAACCCAAAGATGTTATACGACATACGATTGATGCGACACTCGAAGCACAATCTCTTAGGAAAGAAGCCAAGATAAGTAAAAGAAATTTCAAATTTCATACTTTTAATGGGCAACGTGACAAAAAAATTATTCTCATGTTTATCAGTCAATTCGATGATTATTTCCATGAAGAGCAGTATGTTGAGAAAGATAAACTCAAATGTGTCACTAACCATCTAGTAGACAGAGCATCGTTATGGTGGATTGTTGTCTGCAAAAGTATTGATTGTCCTACTACTTGGGAGGTCTTTCAAAAGAAATTTTTACAAAATTTTCTTCCACCTCAATTCCATGAAAAAGCAATCAAACAGTGGAATCTTTTGCAACAAAGAGATCATGAATCCATTCCACAATACACTGAGCGTTTCTGGAGTGCCTTACTGCAACTTTGAATGCTTGAAGATGTTCCTGAGGCGATCCATAAGCGCAAGTATATGTCCAGTTTGCTTAGTCACTTCTATGCGGAAGTGAACAAAGACTTTGGAGGATGCGATTTCTTTGGCCCATGATGCTGAAGACGAAATTCACAGTAACTTCAGTGCAAAGCAATTCAATTCTAACTTTTGAAGATTCAATCAAAATAACTTTGTTCCTTCTTATTTCTGTAAATCCTGGACTCGACCTCCTCCTTTACCATCAAACACAAATTCAAATCCTAAGCCTTCTCTCCAGTCAAATCCCAACATACCTAAATTTCAAGCCATTACCAATAATGTTTCCAAAGCAAAGTCTGTAGTTTGCTACGAGTGCCATCAACTTGGACACCTAATGGTAAACTGTCAATCCAAGAAGCCAACTATTCACATCAATTACTTGGGAGCGACTGAAGACAAAGACCATGAAGAAATGCCAGATTTCACGGAAGATGATGATGATATCAGTAATGCTTCAGATACTTTACCAGGTATACCAAATCCTCATTCATTATTAACAATGCAATGTCTTGTGCATGGTCACGAAAAGATTGGTTTACATGATGATGGGAGCACACATGATTTTATTTTTGCAAAGTTGGTCAAAGAATTGAATTTACATACTGTTCCAACTCATTATTGTATAAAAGATGCATTCTTAGGCACTAGATACAATGGTACACAAGAAGTTCATGATTTAGAAATTAAAATTAGTGATTATGTTGAGCGCAAAAATCTCTTGGTTGTGCCTTTGCAAGCTAGTGACATTATTTTAGGAATGCCTTGGCGTCACAAATATAATCCCGACATAGATTATTCCACACATTCCATGAAAATTCATTCTAATGGAAAACAAACCACATTACATGGAACGCACACTTTTGATAATATTCCCCTGCTAAGTCACACACAGGCTACGTATCGTGGCTACCATAGCATATGCACATATATGCAGTGCCCTTCAAGTACCTCATGATACCCTTCACGGCATCCCAATGCTTCTTGCCAAGTGTAGCCATATAGCGTACCACAACACCAACTGCAAAGGTAATATCTGGACGAGTGGCTATCATGGCATACATTAGACTGCCCACTACGGATGTATAGGGAATCTTGGCCATCTCGGCCCTCTGCTCATCTGTCTGCAGACAATCAGCCTGTGATACCTTCACATAAGAAGGCAATGGATAGCCAATAGGCTTTATGTCCTACATGCGGAAGCGCTCAAGGACTTTATGAATGTACTCCCTCTGTGACAAGTAGAAGAGTCCCTGATGCTTGTTGCGTCTAATGCGCATATCAAGTATGTGAGTGGCCTGTCCCAGATCTTTCATCTCAAAGCTCTTCTTGAGCTGAGCCTTAAGAGCATCTAGCTCATCATGAGCTTTCCCTGCTATCAGCATATCATCCACATAGAGTACCAAAATCAATAAAGAACCATCACGGGCTTTCTTCGTGTAAAGACATGGATCCATAGCACTCCGCCTGTAGCCCTGTGACTGCATAAAGGCATCAAACTTATGATACCACTCCCTAGGTGCCTGTTTCAAGCCATAAAGACTATTCTTCAATTTGCACACTAGGTGCTGCCTGCCAGGTTCTGCAAAGCCCTTAGGCTGCTCCATATAAATCTCATCATGCAAGTCCCCATGTAAGAAAGTCGTCTTGACATCCACCTGGTATAAATCCAAGTCAAGCTGAGCAACCAAATCCAAGACTAAGCGCAGGGTGGTCATCTTAACCACAGGACAAAAGACCTCGTCAAAGTCCACACCATGCTCCTACTTAAAACCCTTTGCTACCAATCTAGCCTTGTATGCCGGCTTGGGGTGTCTAGGGATACTTTTTAGCTTGTACACCCACTTGCATGGCAAAGCCTTCTTGCCTGTAGGCAAGGAAACTAAATCCCAAGTGTCATTCTTATGCAGGGAGTCTATCTCAGACTGCATAGCCCTCTCCCAGGAGTGATTATAACCCCTATGCATAGCCTCATCATAGGTGAAAGGCTCTCCTGCATCTATAACCAAGACATAATGCATCGAGGGCTGAAATCTATCAGGTGGACGTACCGTCTCTAGTAGACCGTCTCACGACAGGTTGCTTGTCCAACACCCTAACCATGAGCATCTGCTACAGCTGTAGGCTGTCCAATTGGCTGTGTGGGAGCTCTCGGCTCCTCCTGAAATATGACCCTGCGGATCTCAACAACTCTCTCAGGCTACCTATGCATTTTGTCTTCATGGAAGACTACATCATGACTGCGGATGACTTTTCGCGCTTGTGGATCCTAGAGACAGTAACCCATCTCGCCTGCATCCCCATAACCAAGGAAAATGCATTTGACACTCTTGGGATCCAGTTTACTTCTCTTGTCCCTGGGCACATGGAAAAATGCCTCACATCCAAAGACACGGAGATGCGCATAAGAGGGAGGTTTTCCAATCCATACCTCCTCTATAACCTGGAGATCCAAACCACTAGAGGGTGATCTGTTTATAACATGCACAACGGTACTAACTGCCTCAACCCAAAAGCTCTGTGGTAGGCCTGCATGGCTAAGCATACTGCGTATATGCTCCTGGATGGTTCTATTCATCCGCTCAACCAAATCATTCTGGGGGGGGTGTAGGGGGCAACTGATGCTTAATAGCCCTCTCATCACATAACTGCTCAAAAGCACGTGAGACATACTCACCCCCATTATCTGTCCTTAGGCATTTTAGCCTATACCCAGACTGGTTCTCAACCAATGCAAGCCATCTCTGAAACATAGCCAAGACATCGGATTTCAGCTTAATGGGATAAGCCCAAAATTTTCGTGAAAAATCATCTATGAACGTAACAAAATACTTTGCACCACCCATAGACTGACAAGGCATGGGCTCACAGACATCCGAATGTACCAATGCCAAGGCCTCACTCATGCGTGGCCTACCAGACTTCTTATGCGTAGACCTAGTCTGCCTGCCATAAAGACAACGCTCACATGAATCAAAACATGCATAATCAAGGGGTGGTAAGTACTAACCAGAAAGCATTTTCATTCCCTTCAAAGATATATGGCCCAAACGGGTATGCCAAAGAGATACATGTGGGATAGAACCCACAGGAAAAACATAATCAAGGGAAGAAGGTGATACAATCAAGGGATAGAGACTGCCAACCTTGGCACCTCTCGCAATCACAAGCCTGCCACAAGTGATCTTCCATGCAGAGTCTCCAAAACATACATGATATCTTGCGTCATTAAGCTGTCCAGCTGACATGAGACTACATGTCAAAGCAGGTACATGACGTACATCCTGCATAACAAAACTATTGCCAGAAGGAAACTGCAGCCTAACATCACCAATGCCTACAATATCAAGAGAGCTGTCATCACCCAAGCGCACAAAACCCGAAATAATACGGTATAAATGAAACCACTCTTGGTAAGGTGTCACATGAAAGGATGCACCTGAGTCCAAGAGCCAACACTGTGCATACATAGAGTGTATCTCTATCATCTACGAAGCACTGGAAGAAGCTGCTAGAATATAATCATCATCATCAATATTCTCAGGCTGCATAACATTGATCTCTTCAATTTTAACACTGGACTTTGCAGGTACTATGCTGCGATCAGAAGACTTATCCTGCACTTTGTCTTTCCCCTTATCTTTCCGCCTTTCATTGCGCAATTCATGGCATTGTGGCCTAATATGGCCCTTTTTCCCACAATGGTGACAAGTAACATTTGCATTCCTGCCATAGGATTTCCTACATGACTTCTCACGAGACTTGGACCGAGATTTCTAAGAATCCCGTCCACGGCCACTACCACTGCCATGCTTTCCATATCCATCATTCCTACCTCTAATTGTCATAGCATGAGACACATGAGAGGCATCCAAATTCTTATGGTTAACCTCTTCCTGCAGAAGAGCACTCTCAACATCAGATAATTTCAAGGTAGTAGTAGAGGCACATAATGTAGTGTGGAATACATCCTATGACTCATTAAGAGTACCAAGCAAGAAAAGAGGAGTGACATCCTCTGCAAAAGTGATGTCCTGCGAAATCAAGTTCTTGAGTATAGCATGGAACTAGCTCAAGTGAGCAGACAGTCACATTCTCCTTCATGCGCAGATCCATAAGCTGCTTCAGCCAATACATCTGACTCGCTGGACTTTTCTTTTCATAGAGATTTTTTATCTTTTCCCACAACTGCCATGCACTTTGTTCTTCCTCAAAGACATTATAGTGAACCTGTTCTATGAGAGACAATACAATAGTGGACTTGCATAACTCATCAAGCTCAAGCCATTCGTCATCTGGCATAGTTGCAGGCGGATGCCTGCTTAACCTCAAAGGTTTGATCTACGATTTCTGCACCAACACCTGCCAAATCTAGCTCTTCCAATAAGAGTAATTCGTACCATCAATCTTAGTGATGTTGAAAATAGCATGATCAGTGGATGAACTCGCCATAATGCAGGCTAGAAGACTGTAGATAGTTCAAAACTGCTTGCTATTTACTGTAAAAAATGACAAAAAATCACCAAAATCGAGGAAAAATGGCGAAGAAAGTGGAACCAAAGCTCTTGCCCACCAAGTACTAGTGAAAATACATCATTTTAGAGTATTTCAGCATGAAAAATCCATGTCAGTCTATACATATATGCTTGCTGTAATAAATTTCAAATTTCAGTAAAAGAGAGCTAACAGTGCCAAAATCGGATCCCAAGGCAATCAGATACTTCCAAGACCAAAGTCGGCATCATGCGGGCATAGCATAAGCATATGACGGTCAATAAGCATGAATTCAACACCCAAGTATGTCATACAAACATCTACCAGTGAGAGTAGGCACACCCCCAGGCAACGGGGCAAAGTGTTCCTGCCACTACAAAAACTTGACACAAGTAGGTGTCAGTTCACAAAGATACGAATCCAAAACTGAGACTTAGCTCATAATCATATAGTGAACCAAGGCATATGATGTATCATCCCAAAAGGTAAGAAGTCCCAAAGTCTCAAGTGTCTGTAACTGCTCAATAGCATGTAACGGCTCAATGCATAAAAGTACCACCTGATCAATGTCCGATAAGCATTCAAGAATTCTCCCACTGGCACAAAAGCCGTATGTACGAGCTCAAGAGCTCAAGCCAAGGCAAGACACAGTGCCAATGACATAAGTCCAAGACAATACATCAATAGTACATCCCGAACATGTAGGCGGTAGAGCATCCATATGTAGCATCCATAAGCATGTAAGACATCAAGTACATCCCAAGATACAACTCTGGCAAGCCAATAAATAGCTCAAGTAAGCTCCAAGAATCCAAGGTCAAGCCAAGATCGAGCTCCAGTAGCAATAAGCTCCAAACAATGTAACTAGCATGTAGTAATGGGCTAAGCATGTCAAGACAGGGTCAGACATAAGCAACATACATGCCATAAGTATATCCAAGACGGAGCATCCAAATACTTTGCAAAGTGAGCTCAAGCTCAACCAACGATTCCGAATCAAAACCAAGCTCTATGTTGAGCCCCAAGTGTCAATACATCACCATATATGCCCGAAACATAGCCCGGAAACATAGCCCGAAAAGCATAGGCATAAGTATACATGAGTAAAATGACTTCAGCCCAACTGTGTATAGCAGTGATTTACTATTCAAAACTGAGAATTTCAGCACCAAAATCAGCTCCAAATGGTTGCCAAACAATAGGCATACATTCCCCTAACATCTGAGCATCAAATGAGACCAACTGGGCATCAAATGACAATGCCAAACAAGCTGTCGCATCAAATGTCAGTGTAACACTGTCACAAAGTGCTTGTGAACTGTTATGATAGTCCCAAAATAGTGTTAAATTAGTCAAAATGCTATGCCAACACATCAGCCAATCAAAACCAAGCATCAAAGCATGTTCATATGCCCGAAATGGAGCCTTTCCAAGTGCCAATGGAGGGGGAGAGCTGTTGTTGTGACTGTCAATACTGAAGACACATATGGGAGGACTGCGTGATTCTACCAACTATAAATGCTAGTCCTAGGGCTACAAAAATTGGTGGCCAAGCTTCAGAGGGGTTCGGTTAAAGCCAAGAAAGGCCTCAAACAGCAAGTCTTGTTCAAAGGCAAGTGAGATATGAAGCAAGAGAGCTTCAATGGTGGCTGCCCCAATCTTGTTTACAGCCTATGAGACCCTAGAACTAAAGTAAACCCTGAAGAAAATGATCAAATACCTCTGATGTAATGCCCTAAAGGTGCCCAACAATGCCGGGAAGGTGCTCGAAAGCCGGGAAGTGATGGGAGCTCGAAGGAGTCAGATATGGCTGCCGAGAAGGAGACCCAATGCAAGTAGAGAGTCAATGGGATGCTAAGAATGCCACGAACCAAGCTCAAGAGTCGGAAGGGAGTGACGGATCGAAGGTTGGGCTCGAGAGCTATGGCGGGAGAGCAAGAGCAAGAAAGGGAGAGACTAGAAATGGGAACTCCAACAATCACAATGTGTGACCGGGCCTTCCTTTATACAAACTATCACTAAAAGAATAAAGAATAAAGTGACGGTGACGGGCGCTCGCCACCTGCAGTGTGCAGTGGCGGTGTGACTGTCAGTGTAGTAATACACGGGCGGCTAGGCAAAGGCGCCTTTACCCCCAACAGAGGACTCATTAGGCCCAATAGTTCTTCTTTTGGTGCACCTATCCTATTAGTTATGAAGAAAAATAATACCTATAGGATGTGCATTGATTATCATGCCCTAAACAAGATCACTGTTAAGAATAGATATCCGATCCCTAAGGTAGACGACCTCATGGATACACTACAAGGAGCCACTATTTCTAGCAAAATAGATCTCAAATCTAGATATCATCAAGTACGATTGGATACACCTGACATTTTCAAAACTACATTTAAAACTCGGTTTGGTCATTGTGAATTCCTTGTTATGCCTTTTGGTTTGACTAATGCACCAGCTACATTCAGTCATATGATGAATCGTATATTTTTAAAGTATTAGCATTGTATAATTTTTTTCTTTGATGATATATTGGTTTTCAGTAACAATGAGAATGAGCATTATAAACATCTATCTTTGGTTTTCAAATTATTGAAAGAGAATCAATTATATGCTAACCTTGAAAAGAGTGAATTTTTTCAAACCCAAATTGAATACTTAGGACATATTTTTTCTTTTGATGGTATTCAAGTTGATCCTAAAAAGATAGAAGCAATTTTGAATTGGCCAATCCCTAAAAATATGCATGAGTTACGTTCTTTCTTAGGTCTTGCTAGCTTTTACAGAAAATTTGTGAGAATTTTTTCACTGTTTGCATTGCCATTAACGAAATTATTAAAGAAATGTGTTGTATATCATTGGTTTGAAAATCAACAAAAGTCTTTTAATTTATTGAAGCATGCTTTAACACATGCACTTGTTTTGCAATTACCTAATTTTAATCGACCATTCTTTCTAGTAGTCACTGATGCCAGCGGATTAGGAATAGGAGCTGTCCTTATGCAAGATTCACATCCAATAGCCTATTCTAGTTGCAAACATAAATCCTCTGAAGCTTAAGTATTCTACCTATGATAACGAATTGTCAGCTGTAGTTCAAGCTTTATGTCAATGGAAACACTATATCTCATGGGATCTGAATTCATGATCAAAATTGACCAACAAAGTATTAAGAATCTTCTTAGTCAACCACAAATCTTTGACCATCATATTAAATGGGCTGCTTTTATTCAAAGTTTTCATCCACTTATCCAATATCAATCCGGACGAGAGAATATTGTTGCTGATGCATTAAGTACAAGACCAAGTATGTATAATATTTTCGTTATATCTTTTGATTCCCTTTCCCTATGAAGGATACCTATGACCAAGACTCCAATTTTCAAGCTGATTGGAATAAATTAGTTGCTAATAACTAGATTCCAATTGATTCTTTGTCTTATTCTGATGGATGTATGTTTTATGGGAAAGGAATGTGTGTCAATGTTCCATTTAGATCATTTGTGTTGCACAAAATTCATTGTCCCCCATATCAAGGCCATAGAGGTATTATTTCTACTTTACGTACATTGGTTGAAGATTTTTATTGGCCACAAATGGAATCTGATGTTTCTAACTTTCTTTCTGAATGTTTAATTTTTCAAAGAGTCAAGCAACACCATGGTAAGCAATATGGTTTATTAATGCCTTTACCAATTCTTGAACGACCATGGGAACATAGTTCAATGGATTTCATAACTGGTTTGCCTAACACACAAGCTAATCATGATATGATTTGGACTATCATAGATCGATTTAGCAAACAAGTATATTTCCTTCCATGCAAGAAAACTTTAACTGCATCTCAAGCTACACAATTGTTTTTGAAGACTGTTTTCACTAACCATGGTTTGCTAAAAGTTATTATTTCTGATCGTGATTCTCGATTCTGTAACAATTTTTAGACTACTTTGTTTGCTAATTTAGGTACTAAGATTGATTTTCCATCTGCATTTCATCCTGAAACCAATGGGCAAACAGAAGCTACTAACAGTACAATTTTAGATCTTTTGTGTACATACACAATTTCAAAACCACAAACATGGGATACACACTTACATTTACTTCAATTTACATACAATAATACACCACATACACCTACACATAAAGCACCTTTTGAAATCCTTTATGGACATAGATTACCTACACCTATTATAGCATTGTCAAACAAAGTTAAAACTGCTAATGATATTACCAATATGCATGCTACTATTTTTGCTGAAGTTAAATACATGATTACGAAAGCCCAGCAATCATACACTAAACAAGCTAACAAGAAAAGAAAAGCTATGAGTTTCAAAGTTGATGACTATGTTTGGTTACACATTGAAAATAGAAGATTGCAAAGTGTTGAGAAACACCCTGTTGTTAAATTAGCATCCAAATTTTATGGACCTTTCAAAATTATCCACAAAATCAATGACAATGCATTTAAATTAGAACTATCCCAATACTGAAAAATTCATAATACTTTTCATATCAGTTTACTATGACCTTTTAGAGGCAAATTACATGTCCACCTTGTCTATGAAAACCCTCCTTTGTTAGAAGAATAAACTGAAATCCTTGAACTTGAAACTATTCTAGATACTGACTTTATGACCACTAGAATTGGCCATAGATACTTTAGATATTTGGTTAAGTTTAAAAATCATCCTGTTGAATAAGCCCAATGGATGCACACCCGCGACCTAAGTGCTTACCCCTCACTGCTCGCTCCACATTGAGCTAGTAGCAATTGAGAAGAATTGCTATCCCACCTCGGGGGTATGATGCCAGGAGCCATATTCCACGATGGATTCCGTGAGGTTTTTATTCCACGATGGGTTCCGTAAAACTATATTTATTTGCTAAGGCTTGTACACAAGGTGGATTCCTTGTGCAAGAAGTTGACAGGGACACGTCCTTTTTAGGTGTCAAATTAATTTAATATGCGTGTGGGTGATTCCACAACGGGTGATTTTGCAAAATACATATTTAAATTAATGGATGTTTATGAGTTTAGAGTGCACTCGTATTAAATAAAGGTTAGGACAAAGTTCCAACCTATTTATTTATTTTGTAACTGAAGACTGCTAGGTATTCACTTTTGTCAGTTTAATTTTATTATTTTCTAACAATTGTGAATGCTTCAGTTGATGTGTAAAGTAGGCAGCGGTGGCGTTGGGAAGCACCGGGCAATGGCATGTATTCAAATTACCTAGAAGAAATTATCATTTTTGATGGGCACGCGCCTTATCATTAAAGGTGTGGCACTAATATTTATTTAGGCATACTTATTTATTGAAGCGCTTCACAAAGATTTACTATTTTGTATGCGCATAGGCACTCGGTTTAAATATTTCATTATTAGTATATCCAAAATTGCTCCACCACCCATGCTTTTCAGAGTGTAGACATGGCTCCAAGAAATCCAACAGATAGCTGCATGCAAGGAGTCCTTTCTCCACAACATAAAATGGATATGTTTGGTAAGAGCATTCAAAGACTGGTGTTCCAAGGAAGAAGTAAAAGTAGGTAAGCATGGGTAGCATGATGGCCTAAGGGGACTACCTTGAGGCATACATGAAAGGGCCACACCTGTGTTTTCCAATAGACAAAATTTTCCTCCATCTTTTGAGAGATCCATTCCATCAAACATTTTGATTGAACATCGGTACCCAAAGGATATCCCAAGTGTCTAACAACATTGCCACAACCACCACTCATTGACATTTCAAGGACGGTGTCATTTGCTATTAACTATGCAACAAAATGCTATCCAAAAGAAAGAGATAAACCTCCAAACTGCCCAGTGATCACCATATGGGATAGCATGATTAGCATTGGATGTGTTGCTAAGTTTAAAAAAAAGGGTTCAATGGATTGCCCTGTTAGATCGAGCATGCAAGGGGGAAGGGGTCAGTAACACCACCATTTGACATAACCCTTGAAGAAGCATCAACATTGATGGTATAGATCACCTCAAACATACGCAACCCAAAACCCATAGTATGCATCAATTCTGCAAGAAAGGACCAATCCAAATAATCAAAAGCTTTATCTAAATCCAACTACACTAATACCACCTCCTGGTTAGAGTGCTTGGCATAGTCAATTCCCATCTACACATTCAACACATTATGCAAATGTTTCTATCCTTGATGAAGCCATACTAATTGGAGTGCCCAATGGCAAGGAGATGCCTATGGAGGTAGTTAGCTAGCACTTTAGAGAAAATTTTATACATTGAGCACATTAAGGAGATGGGTCTTCAATGTTTTGACATTGATGGAGATAGCAATTTTGAGATCAATTTAATAACTCCTTGCTTCCACAATGTTGGCATAGCTCTCGTCTCCGAAACTTGTTGACACATCACAGCCAAAGGTTTCGCTAGATGAGTGGCATAAGTCTCAAAAATTTCATTAGTGAGGCCATCCCAACCAAGGATTTTATCCATGGATAAGTGCAATGAGACATCCATGAGCTCATCCTGATGAATATTACTTTCTAGTGCAACTTGCATGTCAACTATAACATGGTCCCAAACCAAAGCATAAAAAGCTAAACGACCATAGAAATATGCCCAGAAGGGTGTTGTGTTGAGCTAAGAAGCTCCAAAAAATAGTTGTGACACATGCAAACAATGGACTATGGATCTATAACCATATGCCCATCTGGACTCTGTAGTCTAACCATATTCTCACTGGTAGGGGAAGGATGCAAATGCTGAAAGAATTTATGAGACTAGCAGGAGGCATCTTGCAAATTGTCAGTCTAATATTTTAGTTTAGGTAGTTGATAACATCTCAATTGGAACTGTAGGATAAGATCAACTAATCACATAGCCAATGATGACAAGAATGTATCATGCGAGGACTCAAGAAGGAACACACTAAGGCTAATAGTTCCTCTACTATCTGTCGACACTGTTTGCACTGGGATGCATGATGGATGTCATATTGTTGAGCAACCCTTTGTACATTACCGATCAATTTCTCAAAGGAATGAGCTCCTCCCGCCGACAAAAAATCATACATGAATCGATCAAGGAGTTGCCCCATATAACCATTGAAAATAGGGTGCTACAAATAAGACAAATTGGAGCGCAATGGAAGCTTGCCCTTAATTGTGCACAAGGAGCCACCAACTATGCAAGCATCTGAAACAGCATAGGAAAATGGTCTGACAAGGCATAGCATTGCAAGACTTACATGTCCAAGATCTTTGACATGAAGGTATCATCACACATGATGTAGATATGATCCAACCTAGACCATGTAGTGATATGCCGTGTTGAGTGAAAAGTGAATCCCAGATCCGATGGGCATAGCTAAGACCAAAGAGCTTGTTTAAGAACATTCAACGCAAGCTAATGCCAAACACAACTCTTAGGAGCATCCATCCCTGAATGCTCAAAGGTAGACTATGATCCATAAGTACACATATTAAAATCTCCCATCAACAAACATGGTCCACTACCAAGTGCCAAACAAGTTGTTAGTCTGTGCCACAAACCACATCTAGACAAGGGATCATTTGAGGCATATAGACCCAACAGCCATAGGGCATCCCCTTTGAACATGATTTCAACACTAGAAAATGACCATGCACATTATTCTTGATCAAGACTAGCTGAAATCTCTCATGAACGACCATGAGCATACTAGAGTAATGTTGTGCAAACCCCCCAACATAAAGCAAGCAAAACTCGTGGCAATCCACAATCTTGCCTACATCATCGGGACTCTTATGCTCAATAGCACATAAATCATGCCATTTTATTATCATGCAAAATGCACCACATGTCGTGTTGCTTACTACACAAGTAAATGCCACACACATTCCAAGTGGTAACTTTCATATTCATTCAAAGAAAGAAGATCAAACCTCAAGCTGGTTTTGCCCTCATCAAGAAAATTAGCCACACTAGAAATGAGTCCATCCTTTAACTTGCCAAATTTGAGGTAGAGGGATCCTCTCTCTTTTTTGCGATGGACCTTGGATAATGGCAATCCCATGGCATAATCACCTTACCCCGTGTGTCAAAGGCAAGTCTTGCTAGTGGATCTTTAAGAAAATCCACAATTAAAGATCCACAAAACCTTTCACTACATAATGTGTCATTATTTGGGCGTGCCAGCTATCCCACTAATTAAAGTTGCATCTCTCACTCTCGTGTTACTTCGTGTTAGTGTGTTTGGGGGGTGGGGGTCGGGTGCTTTGACCAGTCATTCAAAGACTGTGAACCGGCACGATTAGAAATTAACCATACAGTACAGATCACTATCCGTTCTCCAATTAATATAATAGAGAACCATGGCACCTGTCTTGAGGGTTGGCCTTCATGAGAGATGATTTAATGGAGATGGTTTTGCATGGCAAATGGAAACTGAACTTTGCATTGGGTTCTGGGACGTGTTCTACAAGTATATGTAAGAGGGTTGGGGTTTAACATTCTGCATTGCTCCATCGAAATGTTACCGTTTTGAATAAGCAAGGAGGAACAATAGTACACTTCAAGGAAGCTTGTGCGTTGTTTGAGAAAAGCTCATAAGAGAATAAGAGTTACATGGTTTCATGTCGCGAGCTCAAAATACCTTAACTGATTTGCTGCTCAAATAATTACTCTGTATGTTCTGGAATGTATATGGTGAAAATTTTAGCCCTTGCGATGCAGATTTTGTACTGTTAACAATTTATCCATTGCTATAGGTTACAACATGTGTGTAAAGATGCAGTACCATGTGTTACAACATATATTTACATACTGTTAAAAATCATATTACAGGACAAGATATTGGATCTACTCTATCTCTAAATGAGAATCTAAAAGCCATTCAGCTGCAATTGCATGTGTGACTCCAGTATCTGTGTCTTCAAGAAGAGTGTCAATGCTTGGCATAGGAGAGTCCATGCCATACGAAATTCTTTTGCTTTTAAGCTTTAAGAGAAGGTCCTTCACAACCTTCATGGTGGGTCTGTCTTTGGGTGACGGGCTGCTACAGCTGATGGCAATGCACAGCAGCTCCTCAGCCTCTTTATGCAAAATATGGAGGTTGCTTTTGTTGGGTGATGTGTATGCTGCTGCATCAAGGGTAGGGTGCAGCGCCTCGGTTGCTCTGCCTGACCGAACCAGCCCTTCTACCCACTGAGGCAAACTCATTCCTCTCTCCTGCACTTCATCACTGGTTGGCCTCATGCCAGTCACTAGCTCTATCAACAGCACACCGTAGCTGTAGACATCGGCCTTTGTGGATATGTGGTATCCTCCCGCGTACTCTGTTGCAACCAGAGCAGAAGGGTGAGAAATACTGGGAAGAGACTATAAAATGAGGTCACATTGGCACCCGGGCAGATACACTTTACCCCAACTCTAATGATGACAAGATAAAGAAACAATTTGTGCATTCATACGGAATCGAGGAACCAAAGCCAGAAATCAGGACTACGTGTCATGCCACAAACAAATTATAGATATTCCTAAAGTTTTAGTGCAGGGTAACACAATCATGGATGTCGAGGATGGATGACCCAATTCAGACATTGAAGCTAGATGGAATTTCGACAAACAATAGATCACTCACCTGGTGCTGCATATCCAAAAGTTCCCCTGAATTTGCTGATGGTCAAGCTATTTGTCAGATTCTTTCTATCTAGGAGCTTGGCAATCCCAAAGTCTGATATTTTAGCCACCATGTCGGTACCAAGGAGGATGTTTCTTGGCTTTAGATCACAGTGAATGATCGGCTGCACATATTCATCGTGCAAATACACCAGTCCTTCAGCCACATCGATAGCCACATTCAGTCTCTCATCCCAGCTCAAGTAGTATGACCCATCACCATGCAGGTGATCTTCCAGACTGCCTTTTTCCATGTATTCCATCACCAAAGCAACCATTGCCCCGTCGATAGAATAGCCCAAGACCTTGACCAGGTTCCTATGCCTCATCTTACACAGAGTCTTCAACTCTGTCACAAAGCTCCTCCTGGCATCTGCACCACCATCGCTCCCATAGATGTTGAGCCTTTTAATGGCTATCATCTTCTCGCCTTTCACTTGCTGCCGAACACCCTTGAAGCAGACACTGACACTCCCAGACCCTATTATATTGGCGGTATCAAATCCATTTGTTGCTTCCCTTAACTCCCTTGCCGTCCAGGCTTTAATATGGGGCATTTCTACGTCAAAAGACTCGTCGTCCTGTTCGTCCTGCAGGCTTCTTGATTTGCTTCTTTTCTTTGTACACCACCACCAACAGCAAACACATACG
Organism: Lygodium microphyllum; assembly: GCF_053477565.2. NCBI lineage: Eukaryota > Viridiplantae > Streptophyta > Polypodiopsida > Schizaeales > Lygodiaceae > Lygodium > Lygodium microphyllum. The sequence continues at coordinate 48,173,475 of NC_141138.1, forward strand.
CAGAAAACAAGAATCACAGATGCTATGGCACCAGTAGTGGCGAGGGCTACGTTTCTTTTGTTGTCACCTTTTTTATCCTCAGAAGCGCAAACAGCACTTAAGGGATAGCCACAGAGTCCTGGATTGCCCATATAAGAGGCAGGCGTAAACTTCTTATAAATTCCTTCTTGCGGTATGAGCCCGACCAATCTATTGGAGGAGACATTTAGGTAAAGGAGACCTTCGACTTGTGCCAAAGAAGGTGGAAGAGCTCCTGATAGCTCATTTTGCGAGAGGTTAAGGTATTGGAGGCTCTTCATGTTCCCAAACATGTCAGGAATCTGTCCCTGTAATTCGTTTTGAGAGAGGTCCAAGTCCATCAGCCCCAGACAGTTACCCAGGCTGATCGGGATTTGTCCCGTCAGCTTATTGCCGGAGAGATTGATCACCTGCACCATGCCCATGCCTCCCAAAGCTGAAGGAATGGATCCATTCAAGCTGTTAGCAGACAAATCCAGCAGTATACTGAGTTGATTGAGATTTGCAAGGGAGGATGGTATAACCCCTGTAAAATTGTTGTGTGCAACATTGAAACTGTTCAGTCTGGATGACCTGCTGAAAGTATTTGGCAGGCCTCCGGACAAGAGATTGTTCTGCAAGGAAAGCTTATTCAAGGAAATGAGCTGGAACAAAGGGGCGGGAACCAATCCTGACAGGTAGTTATGGGATAAATCAAGCTCCGAAAGGGATGTGCAACCAGCCAACTGAGAAGGTATAGACCCGACAAAGTGGTTTCCTTGCAGTTGTAAACCTTGCAGACTTTGAAGCTTACCCAAGCTCTGTGGAATCTCACCTACCAAGTAATTATCTCCAAGGAGCAAATTTACTAGTTGAGATAAGTTTCCCACATCCTCTAACAAAGGTCCAGAAAAGGTACCCGAAGTAAGCTTAAGATCAATGAGATTGCTCAGGTTAAACAAGGACCTGGGCATGGCGCCGCCCAACCCTGTGTGTTCCCCCAGTATATGCTGCAGCTGTTGACAGTTGCCTATGGAATCCGGAAGGCTTCCCTGTAAGTAGCTATTCTGTGTGAAGGTGAGCCATTGAAGCTGTGTGAGCTTTCCGATTTCCCGTGGCAAAGGACCTGTGAGGTTATTGCGCGAACCCTCGAGGTATTGCAATTTGGTGCAGTTGGTGATGGAGGGAGGTATGGGGCCAGTGAGGTTATTGGAGAAGAAGATGAAGAGGGTAAGGTTGAGGAAGTTCCCGTAGGAGGCAGGGATGGTGCCGGAGAAGAAATTGGTCTCGATGTTGAGCTGGGTGAGGGAGGTGCAGTTGCCGAGGGAGGGGGGCAAGGGGCCGGAGAAGGAGTTGACGCGGAGGCCGAGGTTGTTCAAATTGCGGAGGGAGGACCAGTCGGGGGGGAGGCGGCCGGAGAGGCTGTTGTTCTGGAGGTCGACCCACGCAAGGGAGGAGAGGTTGGTGAAGGAGGGGGGGAGGGGACCGGAGACGGAGGTGCTCCACATCTGGAAGAAGGAGAGGCGGGAGAGGCGGCCGAAGGTCGGGGGAAGGGGCCCCGGGAGGTAGTTGGCCGAGAGGTCGAGGAGGGTGAGGGAGGGGCAGGAGGTGGGGAGGTAGGACGGGAAGCCCGCCGGGTCCGACAGGACGTTCTTGCTGAGGTCGAGGGACTGGAGGAGCGAACAGTTGGCGAGAGACGGGGGGATCCGCCCGGAGAGGTTGTTGAGGCTGAGGTCGAGGTGGATGAGGTTCCGAAGGTCGCCCACGGCCGCCGGGATGCCCCCCGAGAGGCTGTTGTTGGAGAGGTTGAGGAAGGTCAGGAAGGGCAGGGCCGTCAGCTCCGGCGCCACCACCCCACGCAACTGCTTCGTGTTCAGGTCCAGCCTCGTCACGTTCTGCGTCCCCTCCGTGCATGTCACCCCCGGCCACCCGCAGTAGCTACTGCTCTCCTCCTCCGGCGATGACGCGTTCCACCCCCGCAGAAACCCTGTCGGATCCGCCGTTATCCCCGCCTTGAATGCCAGCAGCGCGGCCAGTGTGGTCTTGTCAGGCGTGGCCGCTCGACAAAACGTCGAAGCGCCGAAGAAGAAGAAGAAGAAGAAGAAGAAGAAGAATGACGAGAAGAAGCAAACGTGCTGGTGGGCGAATACGCTTGCCCCGCACGCCGGTCGCGCCATTGCCTCCCTTCTCCCACTCGGCGGCGCCATGGGAGGCTCATCAGAAGCCCCGTTCTCACAGTTCACGTTTGGTGCATCCCCATGTCAGATATCACGGACGGCGGAAGTCAGAAGCACAACTTTTCTAGGTAGGCAAATTTGTTTCTGTAAATGAAAAAACCAATATTTGTCTGAACTACATGGATGAGAGTCGAGACGTCGGACCTTTATAGGTATTATCGACTCTCGAGGTGCTTCAAAGTTCAAACCCTGTGATAACGTGGGGCTTTTGGTGGGACTCGGGAGTGGGGCCCTGTGGGGGGACAGACGAGACGACAACCCCCCGCCACACCCCCCCCCCCCCACATTTAGCACCTGGTCACGCCTACAGCAGCACAGCTATCCGCATCAATAAAGCTGGCTTCCCCCCCCCCATCAAAACCCCACCCACAAAAGCCTTGGAAAATTCATGTGCTAACCCCACTCGTGTTGCACTAAACAATTAGGTTTTCTTTGTCTTGGACTACATAGAGAAATAGGTTAGCATCCACCAATCAGCATGTCCTCCCTCTCCAAAGTTTAGTCATTGCCTTAACATGATGCAACGCAACATTAGTAGGGACAAGAAAACCATATTGATAACGTTGGAACCCCCTAGGGCAACCCAACTCTAAAAGTCTTTTTAAATGCCAAAGAAAATATTTATAATCCGTACTAAGGTAAGTATCTATGTCATCCTCCAATAGCTCACAAACTGAGAAGCTCTTTCCATAGACTACATTAGGCCCCTATCCATGTGTCCAAACCCTATGGTCGTCACTGGAGATGGTTATCTTAACTCTACATAGGTCAACTAGGGAGAAGCATCTCGTTGGTCCTTGATCCACCAACCAATCAATGGCTCCATCTCATTGACACCTTGCAAGCTTAGCCTAAAGTGCAAGCACTCTCCTTATGGGAAAGATAACACAATAAGTTTAGAATCTAATGGCCATCCACTCATCCACATTAGCCTCGAACATGTCGCATGAAGGGCGTATAAATATCCTTGTACAAGGTTAGGAAAATTGTAGACATGTTCAAACAATACGAACTATGGTAATTATACATGAAGGGTGTATAAATATCCTTGTACAAGGTACAAATATCTAGGCATTGCAAATATGTGGAAAATTGTAGCTTATCTTACCAATCCATTTTTTTCAACATGTCAATTATACAAAATGATGGTTGTGTGGCTTCTTGAATATACATTTTCATAATTCATTGACCAACTAGGGAGTTGAACATCAATAGTATTGGACCTCTTGATCCACGCCAAATCTCATAAGCTACATCGCTAAAAATGGGAGCTAGATAGTGGTATAAACTAAACGTAGCTAACATTGTGGGTGTTTATTATTCGGTATTGATTGTTCAAACTTCTCAAATTCTAACTTCTCAATCCCGAATGACTAATCAAAAATAGGATATGCAATACACCATAGTTCTTATATTTTAAACTAAACATAAATATAGGCCTCTCATGTGGATAAGTGTCATATCTCATGGACCATGGTATGCATGTGGGTCCAAAAAGGTTGAAATTCACGAACTTAGTGCACTATAGTCAAACAATACATGATCATTGATGGATGAAGCAATGGTCCCAACTCACCATGGTTAAGTGTACAAATTTTCTTTAATGCATCACATGATTTTTCTTTATTTTCTTTCAAGAGTAAGCTAATAACTAAAAACTTTTCATCGACAGCTTGGATGGTCATTGTTTGATGTTATATAGAAGTTTCTTTTTCATAACATAATACTTCTAGACTCCTTTGACCATTGCCAAATAAATCTTAAATTAATGGGGTTCACTCGTTTGTGTAGAAACAAGCCGATTTTCAAATTTGAGAACTTACATAGACCATATACAGTGGTGTGAATGTATGTCAAGAAGGCATGTACATGTCAAATTAAAGGTCATGTATATGCCAACTTAGAGGTCAAGAGAGTAGTTGTATGACGTAAACTTATGACAAAAAGTCATGCAAAGGTCAAGGAAATTAGTAGCCACAAAGCAAAAGTCTACGCAAGGGTAGAAGGACAAGTAATATTAGTCAAATGGTGAAATCTCTCTCTAAAGCACTAGAGGGTGTAAGGCCAAGTAATTGTAGTCAAATGTTGAAATCTCTCTCTGAAGCACTAGAGGATGTGCTTGAGTTTATGTGTGCACATGTTTCTCTTGGGTTCACTATTATATGTAAATGCTTCCTATTGCATGTGTTCAAGACCTATTTTAAAAACCTCTTATCTATGAACTTTCCATGAAGAAAATACACCCTTTTCCCATTTGATCTATGAATACCCCCTTTAAATGACATCTTTTTATATGTGAAAAGTGTATAACTAATATAATTAAAATTTTCTTCTTTTGAATCCATGTGATATGAACTTGCATATTTTTAAGTGAACTCTCAAGACGTGTTCAAAAAAGCAAGTAGCCTAAGTAGTTGCCTTTGCTTTTCAACCTTTCTAATGAGAGTGCTTCATGGATGAAACCATAATTCCTGTCTATAAGCAAGAACAAGTAGCACTAGTCATCTGCAACCTGCTTTGCTTTGTTTAAAAAACCCATCTATACTTCTATACTATTTTATAATTGAAAGAAATACCAAGTCTCTCTCCTAACCTACATGGCAAAAAATCATGCATATCCAAACCAAAAAAGAGAGAAACGATTAGTTTTTAAAACAATAAATTGTCATTAGCAAAAGAAATTAGAAAACTCAAGAACGTTTGCATTGGTTTGCAAAACTAGTTCTAAGAGTCTCTCTCTTTTCGTGCATTTAATTGCCATGTTTAGCAATTGAAGAATTCAATCCTCTCTCTCTCTCTCTCTCTCTCTCTCTCTCTCTCTCTCTCTCTCTCTCTCTCTCTCTCTCTCTCTCTCTCTCTCTCTCTCTCTCTCTCTCTCTCTCTCTCTCTCTCTCTCTCTCTCCCCCCCCCAAAGCCCTTTGTTTATCCACTCGAGCAATTTAAAGCAATTCATCTTGCTTGGTAGCAAAGTAGTCCATCCTCTTAGCAGCTGAGAAGTTCTCTCTCTTTTCCACTTGATCCATCTACATGTCCACCAGTCTAGTTTTCCTTAGGTTAAAGTTAACATAGCCCCTAAGGGCAATTGTCTCTCAGATGGCCAAGATAAAACGAAAATAACAACCCCTTGGTTCTATCCCTATTTCCACTTACCCCTAAAGATGATAGCCAAACTAAGCTTCTCTAAAGTGTTAGCCTTACCCTCATCAAAGCTCGTTAACAACCCTCCCCTTAGGTACAATACCTCTTGGATATGGTGAGGATATGGTCCAATAGCTTCAAGAATAAAACAAAATATTGAAAGATGAGCTTACAAAAGCAAAGAAGACAATTGAAACACTTAAAGAACAACTTAGTTAGCAGAAGAAAGTTGAAGATGAGAGCATCAACTATATATAACAATATGAACCATATAAAGAAATTCTAATAAAACAAGTTATAACATAGATTCAATAAAAACAACAGCAACAATGTTATGGAATGATATTTATTTTTGGAATTTATGAAATTGAGATTATTTTGATTATTGTGGATTTTTTATATTTATAACATACTTCTGACTTGAGATGATTTTGATTATTGTGGATTTGTTATATTTATAACACAATTTGTGACTTATCATGCGAAGGCGTGTGTGTGCTATTGGTTACATTGTGCATGGTAGATAGATGGAATGATACTAATGTATTTTGTGCTGTGGTGAGCAAATAATTAAATGGAGTTAAGCACAATTATAATTTGGGAGTGTACTTTTTAATGTGTGGAATGCATGCACTTCATAGCGTGGAAAAATATTATTGAAAACATTATATATTATACACACCTATTAGCATAAGTACTTTACGTGTCCACATGTGTAACATATTTATTTTTATGTATTTATTAGAGAAATTAAAATATTACTTTTTATTATAAAGCTATTTATAATAGGATGTGTTTGATTTATTTGCACAAATCAATGCGTGCAAGGAGAAGAAAGGCAAGAACTCAAAAAGGATACTTTTAATATATTTTGCACATACACGCTCAATTCAATATTATAAATACATGCATGGGGGAGGTGTTCATCCTCCATGCATGGGAGATATTGCATCTATCTTGTGTTGTGTAAATTTTGGAGATTTTTTCTCTTATGTTATTTATTCTCTTGTTATTTTCTCTCAATTATTGACTATTGTATGATAAAGGCTAGCAAATTGGTATTAAATCAAGGTGATTGGTGTGCACAACAGCATTGAAGATAAGGTATCCATCCATTTTCAAGGTTTCAACATCATATACATCAAGTATTAGTCTATTAGAATTTTAGACCAAAGGGTCTCAAGGCACGATGCATCCAGTTGATGTGGGAGTTATCAAGGATGTGGGCGTTATCAAGGATGTCAAGAATTGTGTGCTAGGGGGACTTGCTTGAGCTGTTGTACCAAACACACACCATACACAGAAAAGGAAGCTCACTCAAAAACACAAGAAGGGAGATGGAGGCTAAAACGTTTTTTTGATGGTTTCTTCTTCTTCTTTTTCACACAATACAATTACACAAAGTATAGATAAGATACAATATAAAGAAAAGTGACCTACTAAGTCAAATAGTGCATAATTGACTATCCTAATTGACTGGTGCTATGACTATGCCAGTTATAGGTAGGTGCAATAAGCTAAATATAATAAGTGATAAGTTAGTGGGGCCATGTGAGGGTCATAATGACCATCGACGTGCTAAGTATAGACGTGCGGACCCATCTAACTAGGCTGTCAATCAGCCATGTCTACATGTCTTAAACTTGCTATCTCAACACTCCCCCTCAAGCTCAATTGTATCTTTGTAACTCCAAGTAAGCTTCGAAATTTTCGAAGCTTTTTTGTACCCAATGCCTTTGTGAAAATGTCAACTATTCGATCATGTGTGCTGACATATACCGAGTCAATCTCTCATGCAAGTACCTTTCCTCTCACAAAGTGGTAATGCACCTCACTTCTTGCAATTCACCATGCAAGAAGACATTTTTGACATCCATTTGCTACAAACTCCAACCTTTGGCTATTGCCAAAGCAATCACATATTTAACCATTACCATCCTAGCAACTGGAATGAATATCTCTTCATAATCTATGCCATATGTTTGGGCATAGCCTTTTGCAACCAACCTAGCCTTATACCTACTAATAGAACCGTTTGTATTATGCTTAATTTTTTAGACCCACTTACAGCCAAGCTTCGAATGTAGCCATCTCCTCATCCATTATTGCATCCTAATGAGCATGACCAATAGCATCCTCAAAGCAAGTAGACTCAACATCCTCAACCACCTTTAGAGAACTTTTTCAATGTGTGAAATTGGGTGGCATGAATAATCACTTGTCTACACATAACTTAGATTTTGTAAATCTTGTGACTCTCCAAACCACTCATGGCTGGTCATATGATTAGATGGATCTAAATCAACATACCATATATCATCATGTATTCTATCAGCATTCATCATATGCTACATAATAAATAGACACTCATTTTTGTCTTCATTCTATCTTGAAGACAATGCATAGTTTCCTTACTGCAATTTACCACTGTGAATATCATCCTTCTTAGCATAACAATGGACTGCAATATGACCTATTTTGCCAAAATAATGAAAAAATACTAGAATTTTCATAATCTCTGTTCTGCCATGCACCTCTTCCTCTAGAGCTCCCCTTGCCTCTAACGTTTCCATGGCCTCCTAAAACCTACATTTCACCAAACTGTTGATTTAACATGTTTTGTTGGTTATCACTAGTATGTCCCATACCATGGCTTCTTAAAGAGGATCTGCCATGTCCCCTTCTTGAACTTGAGTAAAATACTTGGACCCGTTCACTACTTCTTTCAGATGATTCACCCTATATGTTGATCTCTTTAGTGATCATAAGAGAGACCCACTCATCCAAAACTGGAAATGGCTTCTAGACATATACAGAAGTAACAAACAATTTCCAAGCCTTCTCATTATTAAAACTATCCAAAGAGATCATAAGAGAGACCCACTCATCCAAAACTGGAAATGGCTTCTAGACATCTACAAAAGTAACAAACAATTTTCAAGCCTTCTCATTATTAAAACTACCCAAAGTTGATGAAACCAAATCATCATCACCAGGCATTGCATCAATAGCTGCTAAGGTATTTGCAATGCTTCTCACTTTCAAAACATACTCATTTACAGACATCTTTCCTTTCTTCAAGGTATTCAACTCTTGCTTGAGTTGAATCTTTCATGTCTTTATATTGACTGAAAACATGTTCTCAAAAATTATCCAAGCTCCATGTGAAGTTTTTGCATTTTTTATATGTCCCAACATAGTGTTGTCAATGACTGCAGATAGCCAATACATCACATTTTTGTCTTTTTCATTCCATTCTTTCCACATCTTTAACTCATATGCATTCACATAGGGTCACTTAGCTCTGGCTTCTTTTATTCACCTAAAACAAACTCGAAAAGGCATTTTTCAATAAGGAAGTTTGTTGCATGAAACTTCATGAGGTAGTTATTCTTGTCCAGCTTCTCAATGATGAGGTTTCCACTATTCTCTACCATTATCACAAAATTGATATAAAATAGCAAGCAAGTATTCTACAACCTTTCACAACAAGTGCACAACAATACACTAAGCTATATGTTTTAGTAACTACTCAACAATAAATATAATCTGCAACATTTTTATAGAAAAAACTTGTGTTTGCTTCTTGAAAAACACCTAAGAACTTATAGCTTCAATATCTATAACATGTGTATCCACTTTCAATCAACATAACCGAATTCGCAAGATACCTTGAAACTACTATATGTAACATTATAGGTCTAAAATGGGGCTCAGAACTGCCTTAGATGGTCAAAAAAGTAGCGGAACAATCCTAAAGGACTGATTTATAGAATATATAGTGCTTTGCTTGCACACCAAATCTCATAAAAATTTGAGATTTTTGCTCATCCTGGTTCCGATGCCTCCACAAGATGTATCTAAGAGAAAGAGTAAAAGAATGGGAGAGCTTCTTACCCGTTGCTTTCTTGCTTGAATTCTTACTTCTTCTCCTTCACTTTAGCCTTCAAAACTAGCCTCTCTTAGTGGCACCACTCTGATACCATGTCAAGAATCATGTGGTGGGGAGGCTTTCTTGAGCTGTTGTGCCAAACACACACTATACACACAATACGAAGCTCACTCAAAAACACAAGAAGAGAGATGGATGCCAAAACATTTTGCTTGCCAGTTTTTTCTTTTGTTTTTATATAATACAATGTACATAAAGTACATATAAGATACAGTATAAAGAAAAGTGGCCTACCAAGTCAAAGTGCATAGTTGACTATCCTAATCAACTAGCGCTATAACTATACCAACTATAGATAGGTACAACAAACTAAATATAATAAGTGATAAGTTAGTAGCCATGTGAGGATCATAAAATGACCATTGACATACTAAGTGTAGACATATGTACCCATCTAACCAAGTGGTCTATCACCAACATCTGCATGTGTTGAACTTGCCATCTTAACAAAGGATCCCTATTTTGGGATTCGAGGGCCACCGAAGTGGCCCCTGGCTAGGGGATCTTAGGGCTATCCGTGACGGTAAAGTAAATATTTATTGGAATACTTCCTTGCTAACTAGGAAAGATTCATAATATCGTTAGACAAGCTCACTAGACTACCTTCCTAAGCTACAAAAGGAAGATCCCTCCAAAGCCATCATCAATCTATATTTAGCTATTAGAGTTCTTCTAACTAGCCTTAAGCTCTTCTATCTAGATTTCCATCTGAGCTTCACAATGAAAGCACATGGTCAACAAAGTCATCTTTGTATCAATTCATTTGAAATTAAAGTAGTCTCTATTCTTCTCATATTTTCTAAGTATTCTCTATTCCTTACTTAGATTATGTCCATTGCACCATGTAATTTCTACATGGTATTAGAGCATAGGGGGCTATGAGGAGTGAAGAGTACAAAAGAGGCAAGTGCTTCAATAACAAAGGGGAGAAATGTCGTCCTACTGCATTAGGTAACGGTGCTAGTGCATCAGGTGGTGGTGCTATTGTAACAATAATTCAAACATTAAGAATTTGTCCACCAACCTTTAATTAAGGTAAGTTAGATGGTACAAACTACACTTTATGGAAATTTAAAATTATAACTATTCTTGATTCTTATGAGCTTTTGGGAACGATGCTGGCAATTGACCCAAAAAATCGCAACCCACCCCTGATCCTTCAAATTCGAGTGTTATGATTTCTTAAAATCTATATATTCTATGGGCTTGGAAATGAAGGAACACAGATGTATTGTGTGCCTTAGTTACAAGTTGTTCTGGTAGTGTTTTGACCTTGATCTAGCATACAACGAAGGCATCAAAGACTTGGAATGTACTAAGAAGTCAATACGAAACGTGAAATCAAATAAGGATTCAAAACTTGGAAAATCAACTAGCAGTAGAGAAGTTTGTTGAAGCAGAGACTACTGAAGCATTCATCACTCGAATCAAGAATCTGTGTGATCAAATGGTTGGCACTGGGATACAAAGGACTAGTGAGGAACTACCAATGGTGACAAAAAGAATAAGGGTGATGAGAAAAATTTTCAAGGAGAGTGCTTCTACTGCAAGACTAAAGGACATGCAATTACAGATTGTCATGTTAAGAAGGTAGATGCAAAGAATGGCACCATGAAGACTAAAGGAAAGAAGATAGCCAATACAACTGAAGCAGAATTGGAGTTATTCATGACAACCATTCAGGGAGTGTGTTCCTTAATGCAATAATATCTACACTAACTCATGGATATTGGATAGTAGTGCCTCCTATCACATGACCTGGGGGAGGGGGGTCGCTCATGAATATATGCATGTATAATGTGAGTTCAAAATAAGGGGTTTTTAAACACCGTTTTTATATATTTTTAACATACAGAAAGGTGTTATATAAAGGGGTTACTTACAAATTGAATAAAAAAGGGTTGTGCTTTATTCAAGAAAAAATACATATTAGGATATTTATAAATAGGCCATGAATGCATGTTATATAGAGAATATATATATAGTGAATCCCTCAAGCACATGACCAACAAGAAATTTCTATATAGTTCTATAAAGCCTCTGCAATAATCCATCATTGTGATGGTTGGGAATGATGCAAAATGCCCTGCTAAGGGCACATGCACCATTTCCTTTGTTACTGCAAATGGTGAACTAAAAAATATTTCAAATGTGTTGTATGTTATAAAGATTAAGGGAAAGCTTCTATCATTCACTTCTATAACTAATATTGGCCATGAGGTAAGGTTCATTAAGACAGGTGCAAAAATTAATGACAGTTCTAGCAAAGTTATCGGCAAAGGAGAACGAAGGAATAACATGTATGAGCTAAGTGCTCTTACAACCACCACAAGTATGGGCACAAGTAAACTTTTGGCATGAAATATTTGGTTATATTGGTTTTATAGTGTTAAAGGAGACGCATAAGCAAGGTATGGTTACTCGTCTACCTGTAGTGTTTGAAAATGAAGAAACCACATGAAGCTTGTATGATGGGCAAGCAATAGAGAAATGTATTTCCACAAGAAAGGAAGAACAGAGCGAAGGCTCCTCTAAACTTGGTACATGCTGACTTGTGTAGTAAAATGCCTACACAAGACTTGGGAGGATTGTATTTTATATTGATCATCGATGACTGTGGTAGGAAGATGGGGTGTACTTCCTTCGTGAGAAGGCTTAAGCTGTTGATTACTTCAAAGAATGGCTAAAACTTGTTAAGAATGAAGCAGGGCAAAGTGTGAAGAAGTTTAGAATAGATGGCAGTAGTGAGTTCAACTCAAAGGAGTTTAAAGACTTTTGCAAGAGCAAAGGGAAAGCATCAATTGACGATGCCTCATACATCTTAGCAAAATGGCATTGTTGAATGTTGAAATGGCACCATTGTGGAAATATAAGGTATATTATTAAGGGCAATGGATTGCCTAACCATTTTTGGGTAGAAGTTGTTAATACTGGAGTCTAAGTTCTCAATCAAAGTTACATAAAGGCTCTTAAAGGAAAGCTCCTCATGAGGCCTATTCTAATAAGAGACCATCTATCTCACATTTTAGAACTTTTGGACATGACTATTATGCACATGTTCCAAAGGATAAGAGAAACAAGTTGAAACCAAAAAGCACAAAATGTATCTTATTGGGTTAAAGTGATGAGCAAAAGGCTTGCAAATTGTATAGTCAAGAGACAAAGAATGTCATAGCGAGCTATGATGTGGTGTTCAAGGAGCAGTCATATTCAGAGGAGGAGAATAAGCTCTTCCACTTTATCATCCACCAAAGAAGTAGTCCACTATAAATCTGTCCCAAGATATTTTCCTACCCTTAAGGAGGAGGAAGCATAATCTTTGGATGATGACAAAAAAGTTCAACAACCTACAATCATGCCACTAAAAAAACAGCTCTATAATTGCAATAATCCTATGCCTACCATTGTTGTGGAAAAGGTAGATGGACCAATGTGGTCTCTGAGAATAGAGGAGCAAAAAAAAACTTTTGTTTACATAGTCAATATGCCTTTGATGACTGAGATTATGAGAGAAGTGAATGAGCTAGTAGACTTAGAAGAAGCACTTGTTGATCGAGCATGGAGAATAATATGCAAGATGAGTATGAAGCATAATGAAGAATTATGCTTGGGACCTAGTGGATTGGCTAGAAAAGAAGAATATTATTGGCACCAAGTGGGTCTAGAAGGTAAAGTACAAGGTTGATGGTAGCTTAGAAAAGTACAAAGCCAAATTAGTTGCATAAGGATTTTCATAGGTTGAAGAATTTGATTTTCAAGAATCATTTGCTCTACCTCTTAGCCTTTGGATCGCGTATCAAACATAGGCTTGTTTAACTTTGGTGCTTTGGTGAGATCTTGTCAAATGCCTTGTGTTGTCCAACATCAAGCTACAACTGCGAGGATGACTAGATATGACAGTCCTGACGACAGATGCACCTTAAATAGCAATGCACAGACGATCCAAGACATCAGTGGAGAATCCACATCTAATCATGCAGTTGGGGACTCAAGGGCATTTGTTAAAAGGCTTAAAATTATGAGTCAAGGCCCAGGAGATGAAGATATAGTATTGCATGCTTATCTTAGGGTCAAACTCACTGCGAAAAGAGAGCGCACTGTCGATGCTCTCATTAATGAAGGAGCTGATTTTAATATCTTGACCTATGACGCATGGACCCTACTAGGCCAACCAGAGCTCACACCGACTAGTGTAACTCTTAGTCCTTATAGGGGACACTCACAATCACTTATAGGGAAGTGTAAAATCCTTATAACTATTGAAATGGAAAGCTTTCCTACCCTCTTCCATGTTCCTCCAAATAGTGCTAATTGTGGAAAAGAAACCCTCCTAGGAAGATCCTTCAAAAGGGTGACAAAGTGTGAGGCTAATTATGTAGCACAGATGATACACTTGACACTACCGAGTGTGAAGATAGTCACAACCTTTAGCAAGGGTGACCTCATTGAACCTCGAGGAAAAGGCAGGGAAGGTGTTGACATAACAGGCAAGCCTACTAACGAGAGCAAGGACTTGTTGAAAAAGTTGATACAAGCGCATGTTGAACAGAGAGAACCAGTGAGCGAGGCCATGCTTGAAACAAGAAGGTCAGGAGACAATGCCAAGGACAAGCTTTGGACTTATAAATATTGTAGAAGACCACAAAAGAAGCCCAAGCCTTACAGACGAAGGCATCGATGGAGAGCCAGCGCAATGCCACGATGGATATCCAAAGCATTGCTACATGCTCAAGGGTATTATACAAGTAACCGATGGATTTGGGTACCAAAGCCCCTGCTAAATCACCTCTATTAGCTAAAGGCCAGATCGTGTCAATAGCAAAGAAGCGAAGGAGGAAATCTAGACAAAAATTCAAGTCTTCAATCAACAAGGTTGGAGTGACTGAGTCCCTCACGAAAATCAAGAAACCAAATGGGACTATTTGAAGGGTAGATTCTCAGCCTAGCGTGCTTAACAAGCAAATATCATATGTACCCGTTGAGTGTGCATGAAAGCCACTAGTTCCCAAGAAGCCTTTGATTTTCCAAGAGGATAACAAGCATCATAGGCACAACATTGCTCATGGTAAGGTTAATTGCTCATCAAAGCAAATGGCAGAATCATCTAATAACCACGAGAAAATTGTAAGCCACTTAGGAGTCCCAAGTCTCCTACAACCTCTTTCCCTAAATGGACACAGGAAGCACAACAACAATCGTCAAGGGCAGCTGCTCGATCCCAATCTCTATCTCCATCTAAGCTTCCAAATGTCCAAAAATGCGGGACACCACCCTTAGCTCTCAGCCTAAGGATATGCATGTGCAATTCATCGTGACTAGCTGCTCAATCTGCACAGGTGAATGCGCAAAGGGAAACAAAAGACACAACCACTTATGATCTGCTTAAGGACTCGACACTGCAGCCTACCAATAGTGGCCAGTCCACTAAACTAGTCGTTACTACTTCCAATTAGGAATCACAGCAGTCACAGCCTTTGGCCGTGACGATGCCCCTTGCGGAACGTGTTCTTAGCCATTCACCTGTGGAAGAGGTGTCGCAACCAACATCCTTGATATCTCCAGCACTGCCGAAGCACCTAAAGTCTAGGCTTGAGGAGAAACCTCTTGAATATGTGGCCAAGGAGATGCTGCATCTGACCAATCAACCTAGCAAGGTTGTTCAGCAGGTCGTAGCTAAGTTTAATGAGAACACACCAGAGAAAGAGAGTGCTAAGGCCCAACCAAGTACATAAATGGCTGACTTAGTTTAGGGTCCTGAGTCTTTGAGAAAGACACCTTCATTGCCCATGAACAAGAGGAGAACACAATGAACACAACAATAGTTACAAGTGGTTGTGGACACCAAGAACATTGAGACCAAGAGCATGGAAGAACTTGGGAATAAAGCATGGAGTCCACCCACTAAGGAACCCATTGCCATCTCCCCTAACAACGATGAGACCTCAGAAACATCCATGTGCTCAAAGCGACCATCACCATCTGCAGTTGCTTGCAACACTCAATCCACTGCCAACAACAGAACTTGCATTGACCAATCAAGAGTGGATACAACACTGTCACAACAGGGTGACAAATCTATACTAGTCGCATCCAAGGAGAACCATGACACAATAACAACAAAGCCTCAGGAGAAACATGGAAACCCCGAGGATATAAGCAATCCTAGAGTTGACCAATCTTGCTCATCTAGGCGGCCTGAGTCCCCAGCCATGCTAAAGCCTAGGGAAACTCCTAAAACCTTGCATGAGATAGCAACTGAGCAAGCCCTCATTGAACATAGAAATGTCGCAGAATGCTTAACTGAGTTGGATGCTAAGCTCAAAGTGTTTGCACGTGTCTACGTCCTGGCAGACATGGGCGTATTCCCTAAGGAGCAACTTGAATAATACTTGCCATTTCCCCTATCCTAGGAAGACCAAGAACATGTTGACAAAGCACTATGAGAGACTCCTGCATGAGTGCATGCGACTCATCTCTGATGAGGAAGCCGAAGAATTATGCTTAATTGTGACATTCAATGATGTGCTCTGCCAACCAAATCTCTTAGAGATAGAGCAACTAAAGCGACAATCAGAGGGTTGAAGTCAATTTGAAAAACATTGGTTTGAAAATCGCGTTACAGTAGTCAAACTGGGAGCAGTCTCAGAGGAGCGATTGGCCAAATGGAGGTCTCAAAGAGACCCAACCTATGTGGTGCCAATTTCCTTTCGAGTGCTGACTGTCATTCGGGGTATGGACTTAGCTAAAAGTAGCCAAGAAAAGTCTCTAATTGATAAAGTTCTCACTGAGGAGGAGCTACATGTTGCGAGTAGGCTCGGACAAGGTACCATGCTACTCGATGTTGCAAAATATCTATTGTTATTGAGTAAGCTGCCACGAGTACTAGATGTGTGTGCCACACTCCAATATAATCATGAGTTCTACAACTAGTTTTTATCCTCACAAAGTGACATGGATTCATAAATGTGTACATAAATAAACAATGAGTTTTGTGCCTGTGTATAGATAATACCAACACACACAAGCAATGCTAGTCAAACACAGGGAGAAAAGTTTGGGTTTGACAGGCTGAGCTCCTCAGGTCCTCCTCTCACCACATGTCTAGAATTTATGTGACCATTCCCACCTCCACGTGGAAGGCATGCTACAATCCTTCACCCCTGTACGTGGAACAGAGATGGACAGGTGATTCAAGAATTTATTACGTAACTGCCCATCGACTTGCGTACCTTCGGACCAACTCGAAGAGAATCAAGTGGATGGAGGACTTAAAGATCGTGAAGCTGTTCATCTTTGTTGAGGCTCACGCAAACGCAACCCTATATATCGACGGTTGAAAGGTTAAGCAGAATAAATATGTGTACAAGGAAGTGACTCGAATAATCCCTGCCGCCGACAGAATCAAGGTGTTGGGATGTTATGAGAAGAATGGGTATCAAAGGAAGGGATACCCCAAGCTTCCTATGACCTATCGATTCTTGAAAATCCATGACCCCATTCCATATTATTACCGAGTTCCCGTAGCTGAATGTAACACAATCTTATTTTTCCCAAATTGATGTGCCAACTAGCTTGTTCTACCTTCCCAAAAATAATTGTACTCGAAAGGGCTATGCCCATATGAATGAAATAGAATTTTTATCAATGGCTATCTTGGCTCCTGGATGATGCTAGTGGACACGTTACATTCAAATTCTTCATTGATAATAGGTTCTTCACAGCTTCAAATCGAGGCTTTATATATAAAATAAATAAGTAATTAAGAAATTAAGAATCTTTTTTAAAAAATTTGAATGAAAATAGAGAGAATTAGTTAGAAAAAATTAAATGTAGCCACAAGCAAATATCAATTTTTCTTGTCATACTCAAAAACATGTGCTTGAGAGAGTAGTCTAGGATGAGGCTTATAGCATTTTCATTGTTTTTCAATGTATAACCAAGTCCTCACCCACCCCAATGATAGAAATAAGATAGCTATCACAACTAAGTGGGGTGTATTTGCCTAAATAAACATGTACTTTTATAAACCCAAAAATGCCAAGGGTGAAATCATGGAAAAAGATGTTGATTAAACACAAGTGGACTTGAAGTAAAAAAAAACATGTCAATGAAAGCAATGAATGATAAGAATTTTTTCCTTGTAATAAGCAAAAGTTTCAATATATCCTTCTTTATCTACACCCCACAATAGGTAACTGCTCCATGAAGGCATTGGTTTACTTTTAGAGTTTTTAGGACAAAATAACTAGAAGTAGACTAGAGAGTATCAATGGCACCTTGTGCACAACATAAAGGTTTTACAATGGCATCATGCATTGCTCTAGTTCCCAAACACTAATATTGTACCCTTGATGGGATGTAGCACACGCTACGACGCCAAACACATACACAAGAGGAAGCTCACTCAAGAACATAAGAAGAGAGATAGAGTTCAAAACGTTTTCTTGTTAGTTTTTTCTTCTTCCATGCACACTATACAATGTACACAAAGTATAGATAAGATACAACATAAAGGAAAGTGGCCTACTAAGTCAAACAGTGCATAACCGACTGGCACTATGTCTTTGCTAGTTGTAGATAGGTGTAACAAACTAAATATAATAAGTGATAAGTCAGTGGCCATGTGAGTATCATAATGACCACCAATGTGTTGAGCTTGCCATCTCAACAATAGAGGAGTATAGGCTAATAATGAAAAGATTAAAGAGTGCTATTGGTGGAAAGGGATGTATAAGGATATATCACACTTTGTGAAGACATGCATGGAGTGTTAGTTATACTCTTTAGTGTGGCATAGGGATGAGTTGCATCCGACATATCCACTTTGTATGCACTACAAGTGGGACTTTGGCAGATGAGGTATATTATGCTTGCCAAGAAAGATCTTACCAATTAGGTTGAGGGAAGATCACTAAGAATGAAGAGTACTAATGTCATATGTAGGTTTTTGTTTGAGGAGATCTTTTGTAGATATGGTTATGTGGGTAAGATCACTACTGATTGTTGATAATTATGCCAACAAAGGTGTGTGCACTTACTTTAGAGAGGAGCTCTTAGCTCTTTGCATTTGGTATTTGGACTGAAGGGCGAAGGATGTATAGGGTGTAGTGAAAAATCTCAAAGAAGCTAGGTTGTGAAATAAGAAGAGGTTTGATAGCAAGCATAGAATATGACCTAAAGCAATTGAAGAGGGAGATTGGGTATTGATGTATGATAGGAGCCCAAACAATTAGCATAGCATTGTTCATAAGATGGTGAGAATGTGGTTTGGGCCTTACAAGGTGAAGCATGCATATGACAATGCTACTTGTGAGATGAATGAGCTTGATGAAACAGTCTTGAAGGCACCTATTACAAGCAAGGCAATTAAAATTTTCAAGAGAAGAGATGATATTGACTTTGCATTGGAAAATGTAGTTGAGGATCCTAGATCTTGAGAGCATGATGAGGAACTAGTGGATAATGATATGGAATATTATGCTATCTTTGTTACAATATAGGCATGGGAATTCACCCTAAGAAAGGGTATATGAGGGAAAATGGATGTGAGTGGCCTTAAGGGGCAAGGGAAACCCTAAACCTAGCTTGGCAGAGGCTATATAAACAGCCTCTGCTCTATCAAGTGAGGGATAGAGTGTACCCAAGTTGTACTTTGAGCAACATAGTAAGCAAGATTTTGTTCTTGTACTTTGAGCTCTCATCTCCCTCTTGTGCACATTCTTCTTGCTGCAACTCTAATTTTCCACATGGTATCAAAGCCTCCTCTGATCATTTCAACTTCCTCAAACCTCAACCTCACTAAGTGCACAAGAAAATCTTCATTTTCTCATCTTGGACCTTTAACCTCCATAGCCGGCTTGACCCCCTGACCTTGGAGGACTTGGGGAAGCCAAAGAAGAGCATTTTAGCTCCTAAATTCAACTAAGGACTTCTTCCCCAACACAAGGGGACCAGTCGTCAAACATCAAAGGGCAACATTGGGCAGTGTGGAAGGCAGCATTGTGCAAATCGTCAAATCGGTGCAGATCTATAGACGTCAATGCCCAAAGATCAGCAACCATAGGGCTTCCAAAGCCCCCCAGTGGGCTATCTTCCTCTAAGAGGGTTTGGTGAAATTCTTCCTATGGTGGCTACAATCAACCAAACCCTAATTGTCTATTTCTTGGAAGCCATAGCCAAGAAGCTTCAAGTTTTTTCATTCTTCAAAATTTTCAATGTCCAAGAACTAACAATGATTCTAATCACTGATTGATATTCTCCAAAGTTAGTTGAAGGTCTAAAAGCTTTATTTCAAGTTCTTATACTTAGTAGAATTCTTTAATTCAGCAAACAATCCACACCTTACATCTCAAGTGGCATAAAACTTGAGATGAGTACTTGTAAGCACTAATGGTTACAATCATGTTGCTTGCTGGATGTTGACTTAATCTGGTTTTTTATCAAAAAATTAAATCTATCAAAGTGCTTTATAACATTTATCCCCTTCTGCTTGGTTGTAAGGCTATGTGTGCAGCTATAAACACATAGACCATATCCCAATATTAGTCTGCTTGTATATCAGAGATATGAGTGTTATTGTACTCTCCTTTGATTCATCCAAGAGCATAGAATTAAACGATAAGTCGTGCTCCACCAAAAATTCCACTAATAGGCCACAGTATCGGGAAGAGACTGAAGTCCAATCAAAGCTCATCTCATTGAAACCTAGAAAAACAGTAAATCATAAATCAAGGATTGCTCGAAGAACAAGACCTCCTAAATCCTATCTTGAGATATTGCATATGTATGATTTCCAACCATTCTCAACTCTAAAACTTTAAAAATTGGCTATCAGTTCTGCTATTCGGTTGTACTTGGCCACATGTAAAGGACTAGACACTGCCATTGCTTAAGGAAATTGGTAAGACCTTCCTATAATGGCCATGGCCTATGCAGATGTAAGGCCTCAAACTTGCAATTTTAATGGAAAATATTTCCATCCTTGGCAAGTCTTGGTAAAATACAAAATGATGGAAAGAGGCTACTATCCCTTCATAAAAGGGACCAAAGTAATTGACTCGTCCAATCCCCTTGATGTAGAAGATGATGAATGGGCTCATGCCATCACCATGCTTCATTTAGATTAATCTTCAATTCATCACGTTAACCAACTTTCCACTACCAAAGAAAAGTGGGATGAGCTTGAAAGGCTCTACGGTGCTACCGGGAAGAACTCCAAGATATTTCTCAAATATTCCTCAAGTTTGAGTTTTTCAGCTTGGAATACAAACATGGAGAAGATCTAAGCAAGTTTATTTCACATATGAAGGGGCTTATGGCATAGCTTGCCTTCATTCAAGCACCCATCCATGATGAAGGTGCCATTGCCATCCTGCTAAAGTCTATGAAGAAGGTTTTTCCAACTGCCTGGATGAAGAGAAGAGAAACCATACTGAAGGAACTTCAACAGTCACTTCCCGTGAGCAAGTGTTAGTCCATACCGCTTCTACTAAGTGCTCCTTTTGTCACGAAAAAGGGCATATTGTAAGCAATTACTGGAAGAAAGACCGTGACAAAATGAACTGCAAAAAATGCAAAAAGACCGGGCATATCACTAGTAAGTGTCCTAGTGTTCCATTAGTATCTAAGGAATCGGAGGCCAACTTTGCCTCCCAGTCCACAGATGATTGAATATTTTGAGTATTGTAAACATCCTTTACTTACGAATATCCTTGTATCTTGATTTATAAAGGCATCCCATTTGATTGAGGGGGGGAACTCTAACATGTCTTGTGATGCAATGCCATGCTAGCATTGAGGGGGGATGTTACAATATAGGCATGGGAATTCACCCTAAGCAAGGGTATATGAGGGCAGATGGATGTGAATGGTCTTAAGGGGCAGGGAAAAACCTAATCCTAGCTTAGTAAAGGCTATATAAACAGCCTATGGGTCACTATCAAGTGAGAGATAGAGTGTACCCAAGTTGTACTTTGATAAACTTAGTAAGCAAGATTTTGTTATTGTACTTTGAGCTCTCATCTCCCTCTTGTGCACATTCTTCTTACTGCAACTCTGATTTCCAAAATCTTGGATGTTGAGGATGAGGAGCTCAACTTGTTTGTAGAGCTTGGAGGAGAAGAGGTGAGTAGATGTGGCTCATCTGGGGGATGAGCAGGTTTAGAGAGGGGGTGGATGTCGTCATGTCACACGTTCATACTTTAAAAACATAGGTTGAGAAACTTGAATAATGTAGCATTGTTCTTGTGTAGTTGTCAGTTCATTACATATTCTTTACTAGTCTATTAGCTAAATAAGCAGAAGTATAAGATGGTTTATGCAGCGGTGTTTTAAGTTTCCATGTCCCAGGTAAGGAAGTGAGAAACTTATGAGATGATCAAGCTAAGGCATGGATATATTGGTACTGGGACCCAATGCAAGCTCCTTATGGTGGCATTATTATCCACACCCTTATAGATGATGCATTAAACCTTGGGCAAAGGGTACACTAGGTAGGTATTCCTTATGAAGCAGAAGAAGTAAACATAAGTCTCTCTCTTAAGTATTACTTAGACTCCTAGCTTTAGGCTAGCTCTTTGCCATGCCTTGGATGTGCTTGTTGGAAAGGATCAAAGGCAAACATGCTTTTTGGGAAAGAGATTGTGCTTTGGGAAAATAGTATGCATGGTGTCCTATTATGAAAGGCAGCTAGGCAATTCTTCGAGGGAAAAAGAAAGCCGGCATTATGGCATGCGGGAAATATTTTGCCTCTTCACCACGTTTAGCATAAATAAATGGAGTGCCGCTTGGGAAGAAAAAAAACATGACGATGCTATTGTTAGCCTTGGGGAGGCAATAGCTTTATGGATGGCTGTGTATGGTTTTTTGTGCTCTCTTATCATTCATATAGAAAAAAAAATAGGGAGGCTTTTAAAGAAATTTTTACCCTTCCTTTTTTCCCATGGTGCTCAATATTCAATGAAATTTTTTTGGTAGTTTAGTAATGTTCTATCCACCTCAATATTTGTCTTAGCACAACCACAAGCCAAATGGGATAGATGTTACTATCATTTGGACGAAGTAAGAGAAATTATCTATGTTGTAAATCAATACATGACTTGAGTTATTTTTGGATGCACTTTATATTGCATGATTGGACTAGTTTCCTATGTAAAACAATTAAACTAGAGTGGCCAACAAGGGCATCATGTCCATCAGGAAACATGCTGATTTAATTGTTTGGGCATGGAAACCAAATAGATAGGCTCAAAACATAAAAGAATGAAGATACCAAAGCTTGAGAAGGTTCTCAAGCTCTATCTAAAAAACATACTCAAAATTCATATCAAATAGAAATTGTTGATGAAAGCTTGCCCAAGCTTTGTCTCATAGACATCTCAATGGGGGAGAAGAAGCTACCTTGCCATGGTCTCAATGAACAAAGAGGGGAAAGAATTGTGCCACCTTCCTCCCACATAAAGAGGGGGTTGATTTTGGATTAATCATGTACTCAAGCTCTATCCCAAAGATATCTAAAACGTACATAAAGAGAGAGGGAGAGGTTTGATACGAGCTTGAGAGTACATGCTCAACCTCTTTCTGACTATCTTGCCAATCTCCCTCTAAAGAAAGGGTTGATACATGCTTGAGCACATGCTCAAGTTCTGTCCCAATGACACATTATTTAGAGAAGAGATGGTTGATATAGTATTTAGCATGTGCTAAAGCGTTATCTCAACAAGGACATCTCAAAGATAGAGAAAACTTAAGTGTCTATCTTGCCAAGATCATTCCCTTATAAGAAGAGCAAGTTAATACAAGTTTGTATGCTCAAGCTTTGTCTCAAAGGCACATCAAAAAGTCATATGAAGAAGAGAGGGTTGATACAAGCTTGAGTGCATACTCTCAAGATCTCTCTCATTAGCAACTCAATGTGAGATATTCCCAAAGACATCTTAAAGTCACATAATAAAGAATAGGGATAATACTAGCTTGAGCATGTGCCAGCTCTATTGTCTCACTTTCTTGCAAAGCTCTTCACACCCTAGTGAAATATAGGGTTGATATAAGCTTGAGCACATTCTCAAGCTTAATCGCAGAGACATCTCAATGTGAGAGGAGAAACTATCTTGTCATGCCCCTCAAAGGGAGAGGGAGAAACTATCTTAACAAGCTCCTTCCCCATAAGGAGAGGGTTGATATGAGCTTGCACACATGCTCAAGCTCCATCAAAGAGACCTTAAATTCATATTTTATTTCATCCTCTAATTGAATCTAGCAATCTACCAACTAACTAGAACTGACCTACTAGCTTGATAACTTACTTTAGTAAGATATAATCTACTAATATAATCTAACTTAACACACCTTCTAATTGAACCTAATCTATTGAGTTGCCTATTAATATAATTTGAGTAGAATAATAACCTAATAACCCTAGCAACATAATCCAATCTCTAAATGTATCTCCTAATCTTATTAGCAATGTAATCAAATCTACTAATCTAAACCAATGTACTAATGTAATTAGAAATCCAACTTAATCTATTGTTTGAATTGATCTACTTAGCTATTAACATACTTACAATTTACTGACATGCAGCTTAAATAACCTACTAACCTACTAACCCATTCCCTACATTGAGCTGCCTAACCTACTAATATAATGTAACTATAGTAACATAATAGTCTAATGCATTAAAATGCATAGTAATATATCCTAATTTATGCATACCCACTAACCTACATAGATATCTAGCTTAACTTGATTAACCTAGTAACCTACTCAACTAATATGATGCTAACATACTAGACTAATAACCTACTATCCTACTAACCCAAAATAACCCACTTACCACAACTTACTAACCTACTAAATTTACTAGTTCATTAACTGCTAACTTAATCTAACCTAAAAAGCTACCAACATAAACCCTAAACTAAAAATTTGATGATGATGTGCTTGATAATAAAGGAAAGTTTATGTTGGAGCTTAAATGTTTTCATTCAACAAACATGAAGCCTTTCTTTTCAGTAAATAACTCTTTCGCAAGCACTAATGGGAATGATGGCTTATGACAGGAATGAAAGATTTCACAGCAAGATCGCGCCCTTTCACGGAGGAGGAGAGAACGTAGTACGGCATCAGCCTGGAAAATGGGGCTTATAGTTAGCTAAAATTCCGCAGCATTCACAACCTTGAAAAGGTGGTGGCCAAGGAGCAAGCCGCAAGGAGAATAGTGGAACAATGTAACCTCCACAAGTACCTAGAGAAGTTTGCACAGGAACTTGACCACCCGAAGTGTGTAGAATTTTTGAGAACGTACAACCTCAACCAAGAATGTGGAACTATGACTGTGGGAAGAGGGGACTGACAAGTGCAGGTGCCATTAGACCAGAGAAGGCACTGGGGCTGGAACCTAAGGCGGAGAAAAAACATAAGAGAGACGTGCATGCTCTACTAAAGATGAAGAGAGAAGAGGTTTTGACAAATGACAGCATTGGCATACACGATATCCCCGATGTTAAGATCCACATGCATGAAAAGTTGGTGCACTCGCTTTTCTCCAGCCAACGCTATACTTCCCTCATGCACCAGATCAGTGTACCTGTGCTAGAGAACGTGGCAGCCTGCACCCTGGAAGGATGAGGTAGACTGGAATGGCTATGTGCACAAGACAATAGACCAAGCAACCAAAGTACTAGCCCTGGGCAACAGACAGGTAGGCGGAGAATCCCAAGCCTCTAAGAATATAGAGAGGAAGGGTATGGAAGTGTGCTGATGGCCATCATCCAGGAGGCTATAAAAGAAGCCCAACAAGGAAACGAAGGAGCGGATGAGACCCCAGATAGGTTGCTGACCCATCAAGAGAATGAGCAATCGAGCGATAGGACAGAAGCCGAGAAAAAGAAGGAGGAGCAAGAGGCTCAACCTGGAAGAAAAAAATAAAGAAGTCCATTGGGAAGGCAACTTAGAAGAAGAAATAGAAGGAGGGCAAGAAAAAGGAAAAAGAAGATTTGGAGAGAGCCAAAAAGGAATCCCTAAGAGAGGCAGTGGAGAGGAAAAAGAAGGAGAAGAAAGAAGTTGAAAAACTAGCAGAGAAATCAAGGAAAATAGAACAAGAGAGAGGAATCAAAGCTATGGAAGAGGAGGCAGAGTTGAGGAGACAAGAGGAGGAAGACATGACTAAAGCAACTCATCGATCCATAGAACAACAGAGCTGACTCGATGGCCTAGGAGCTTTAAGTCCGCCTAGGGAAGATAGACCTGGCTCAAGCACTCAAGTACCCAAAGCCATGCCGCCCATGGTCATCGAAGGCAAGGGTAAGGCTCCCATCCATCCTATCCCGCCCCTCTTGGTGCCCACCAGCAAAGCAACCACTGTCACCCCAAGCATCCCAGTCAGCATTGATGTGAACAATTTTGTGACATGGATGCAATACTTTGTCAATAAGAAACTAGCACAAGGAAAGAGCAGGGAGACAATAGCCATTGGGCAAAAAATGCCAACTACAGATGCCGAGTCTAGGCAAGATCCAAAACGCCAAAAGATGGAAGCTTCGACCACCCCAATCCCTACCACTATGACACCACCCGCAAAGCATGATGAGTACGTTGATGAATTGCTCTCTCTATTAGAGAGGGCAAGGGAGGAAAGGAGGATAGCAGTGGTGGCTGAGTTGGAAGCGGAAAAGGAGGATAGTAGTGGCTGAGTTAGTAGCAGAAAAGAAGGTGGTAGCATCCTTCCAGCTCGAAAAGACAAGGCAAATGGCTATGCAACAAAAGGAAATCCTCCACTTGAAACGAGAACTAAAAACCAAATAAGAAAAAGAGCAAAGCTGGTGGTGATAGCTCATAGATGAAAATCAAAAGCTTGAGAAAATGTAGGGAGAGCATAAGCTTCTAATCATGCAATACAAGGATTTGGTAGCAAAAATAGGTCAGATCAAACGGGACATGAAAGAGTTTATCGCAGGGGAAGAAGGAAGGAAGCAAGAAGAGGAGCAAAACCACCGAGAAATGAAAACCATTACCAAAAAGTTGAGCCTTGAAAGAGAGGAGCAGGAGAGAATGAGTAGGGAATTAGAAGACCAGGAGCGAAGGCTCATGGCCTTGGTGCAAAGACAGGGAGAAGGTATGGTGCAAATGAACAAGAGAGTTGAAGAGTGGGTAGGTCAAAATGAACAAAGAGTGAAGACCTTGGCACATCACCTGGCTCTCATGGAAAAAGAGAAAGTTCTAGTAGAAGGCAGAGTAGAGGTAGCCCAAGTGGCCTTCACTACTTAACAACAAAACTTTGTGAATACCCTGATGGATGCCACTCATGCGGAGAAAGGGGAGTCCTTGGAGGGAGAAGAGGAGGAAATTGGTGGAAGAATCCAGACAAAGATTGAGGGCTAACCCTATGGCATAGCCGTTCTGTACTCCTCCCACCATGTCCAAATGACCTGCTCGCCAATTTTCATGTGGAGTTCATAATCCGGGAGAGACAAGAAAAAGAGAAGCAGCCCTTCAACTTTAGCTTCCTCATCCCCAATGCCCTGCACAAATTCCTTCCCCCTAAAATAGTGGACAAGGTGATCAACATCGGAAGTCGGCTAAGCCAATAGTGGTTGCAAGAAAGAGAGAAGAATCCCACCCTCTAGGGCATCGAGGATGCAGAATACTGGCAACATAAAGTTTTTGAAGTGCCTCAATTTGTGCCTGAATATGAGTGCCAACCACTGTGGCAGAGATGCATATGCAACGACAATGTGTTTGCATGGATAGCCTTTTGTAACACTCTCCCTTTGGTGAGGAACAACCCTACCTACATGGCGTACCCTCGTAGAATAGGAGTAGACTTCGATGCAAACACCCATGGCCATTATGACTTCTCTGTCATATATAACCCCTATACTACCACCTTAGCCTAGGTCCTCACCTTCACCTCTGATAGCTTAGATGCCACCATGACATGCTTTATTGCTGATTTCTTCTCCTGCTCGGATTCCACCTTCATTACCACTTGCAACTATCTTAGGCTTTTAAAAATCCTACTTAGGCAGGACCCTACCCCGACAGGATGTGGCCTCCCCCCACTCTTTTTTGATCCTAACGCCATTGATAGTTGTGCGATGACTTGCCTAATGATGCGAGCCAGCCTCCTCCCTTCCTTCTGCCTCATTGTTCTTGAAGATATGAATGATAGCCAGTTCACCCGCTGCAGCCATCCATTCCTCTCCACCACCCCCCTCCAGGTCCACTTGAACCTTAAGAATTTCATGCAGAGCTAAAAAATTTTGAGTCAAAATGTCCTTCACCACCACCTTCTGAGGACAAGGACTAACAATTCCCTACTACCAAACCCTTTTGAAAAGAATGTATCCGTATGCAAGTTGTGGCACGTGGCTCACAGTCACTACACCTAGGGGTCCTCAAGTTAGGCACGTTTGGTGACCTCGGTCAGACGGACCCGTTCCTACGGTCCCATTCCTAACCCCCTAGCCCTTTTTGCCTCCCCACTTCATGCTTAGGGCACCCCAAGGGC
The DNA here is from genome assembly GCF_053477565.2 of Lygodium microphyllum. Taxonomy (NCBI): domain Eukaryota; kingdom Viridiplantae; phylum Streptophyta; class Polypodiopsida; order Schizaeales; family Lygodiaceae; genus Lygodium; species Lygodium microphyllum. Next base: position 48,201,308 of record NC_141138.1, read on the forward strand.
AAGACACACCTAAGGAGATAACACTCACCTATGGTTAGACCTATTGTCCTAAGCTATACACACTGCACATCCCCTTACACAAACATGGTTTTCAAGTGTGGGACATCACCCAGGATTACCTAGGGTTAGCCCCAACTCCCTGTTCCACCAGCAAGAGCACCAAGCACTGCACGGGGAGGTAGACACTCCCATTAGGTCGAGAACTTTCTCTTTCTAGGTACAATAAGATGCTGCTAACCACCAACTTCGGAGACCCCCCATCATCCACTCGACACACCTTAATTCTCCATCCAAATTGTTCTTGAAGCTTCCCAATTACACAAGTCCCCAAGCCCTGGCCCAGAACCCACCCTTCCAAAAGAGAGACCTCAAAGTGCCATGGGACTGGCACCCATCTCGGAGGGGGGTAATGTTAACCTCAGTTCAAGATGATGGAAAAATGAAGCAAAAAGCGCAAAAAGAATAGAAAAAGAGCAAAGGCACAAAGACGGCCCTTAAAAGACTAAGCTAAGGTGAAAGTTCAATTTTAAAGATAAGACGTCTCAATAAACTCTAAAAAATCTTATAAAAGAGTGCCAGGCTCCCTCCTGTGGCATTTGTAAAGAAATAGACAAGTGTTGGTTTAAGGCATGAGGCAAGAAAAAGGAAATAGGAGAAAGAACCTTGCCACAAAGGCCGGTCATGTAAAAAGGATGGGCACCCATGGAATTTTAGGGCTTTTATATATAAAGTTCAAAAAGTGAATGGAAGCTCATTCTTTGGTATGTGGCTAACAAGAGACCTCTCTCCTTCCTTTCTTTTCTTCTCTTTGCTTGTGTGTGTGCTCTTGAGGGACGGAGTGTGAGAGTGTGAGGAAGTGAGTGTGTGGGAGTGAGGGATCAAGAGGGTGAAGCTCTTCACCATATTCACTTCTCTTCTTCTCCTCTCTTCTCTTTGCTTGTGCATGCACGGCTATGGTGGATGGAGCTTGATGGAGGAGGCTTGATGGTGCTTGAGCTAGCATCAAGGATAATGGAGCTACCTGTTGAGATGGCAAGCTCAACACGTGCGGACATTGATGATGGATCACCTGGCTAGATGAGTCCGCACGTCTACACTTAGCACGTTGGTGGTTATTATGATACACACATAGCCATTGACTTATCACTTATTATATTTAGTTTGTTACACCTACCTACGACTGGCAAAGATATAGTGCCGGTCGATTAGTGTAGTTGGTTATGCACTGTTTAACTTAGAAGGCCACTTTCCTTTATGTTGTATCTTATCTATATTTTGTGTACATTGTATAGTGTGTGAAAGAAGAAGAAAAATCAGCAAGAAAACGTTTTTGGCCTCCATTTCTCTTCTTGTGTTCTTGAGTGAGCTTCCTCTTGTGTATACAGTGTGTGTTTGGCGCAGCAGCTCAAGCAAATCCCCCACCACACGATTCTTGACATGGTATCAGAGCCGCACCATTGAGAGAGGCTAATTTTTAAGGTTGAAGTGAAGGAGAAGAAGCAAGGTTTGAGCAAGCAAGCAACGGGTAAGAAGCTCTCCCATTCTTCCACTCTCTCTCTTGTATTGACAGAAAGTGGGTGCGCAGGTTACAGATTGCGAATCTATAATTTTTGAGGTGTTTACAGGAAGCAAACATAAGGTTTATCTACAAACAGGTTGCAAATTACATGTACTGAGAAGCTCGACAAGAAAAAATACCCTTCATAGAAGTTTCATGTGATGAAATTCCTCATTGGAAAGGGCCTTTATGAGTTTGTTTCAGGTGAAGAAAATGAGCCAAAGATGGCCGACTACAAATGAGCTAAAAGCATGGAAAGAGTGGAATGCGAAAGACAAAAAGGTGATGTACTGGCTATCTGCAGTCATTGATAATACTATGTTGGGACATATCAAGAATGCAGAAACTTCACATGCAGCTTGGACAATTTTTGAGAGCATGTTTCTAGTAAATACAAAGGCATCAAAGATTCAACTCAAGCAAGAGTTGAATACCTTGAAGAAAGGAAAAATGTCAATGAGTATGTGTTGAAGTTGAGGAGCATTGCAGATGCTTTAGCAGTGATTGATGCAATGCCGGATGATGATGATTTGGTTTCATCCACTCTGAGTGGCCTTAACAATGAGATGGCATGGAAATCATTTGTTACTTCAGCATATGTACGGAAGCCATTTCCAGATTTTGATGAGCTGATCTCTCTCATGATCATTGAAGAGATCAATATACAGGGTGTTTCATCTGAAAGAAATGGTGAATAGGTCCAAGCATTTTACTCGAGTTCAGGAAGGGGACGTGGTAGATCCTCTTCAAGAGGCCGTGGTATGGGACGTGCTGGAGATAACTAGTAAAACAGATTCAATCAACAGTTTGGTGAAATGCAGGTTTCTAGAGGCAGAGGAAACTTTAGAGGCAGGGGGAGCTCTAGAGGAAGAGGTGGATGGCAGAACAGAGGCTCTGGAAATTCTATGCAACCATTAGATTTATGATCTGAGCATCAGATCACTGACTTGTCTAAGAGCCCCTCTACTCCTGCTCTCAGACTTATCCCCTCCTCTCTAATTCATTATAAATATGAGGCATTGGGAGGCACAAGAGAGCATAAGGAGACCCCGAAAGGCTGCAAGAGAGAGGGAGAGAGAGAGAGTATACCCCTCCAAGAGATTGTGAGAGAGAGCTTGAGAGAGAGAGAGAGAGAGAGAGAGAGAGAGGAGTTACCCCGAGAGGCTGCACAATTTTCCTCTATCTCGATCCTTGATTTAGCCATCTTCTCTTGTTCTCTCCCATCTTGAATCTATTCCACCTTCTTAATCTCTTGTGTCTACTTGCGGACGATGGTCTCCAAGCATAGAATGTCGCGTGCAGATGACAATCCTACAACCAGCAATAGAGCTTCGAGCAAAGGCATCACTGTCAATCCAATTGCGGTACCGGGTGTAAGTAATGTATTTTTCAAATTGATAGATGCTTGTTTTAATGCTCACAAGAGATGCATTAGGCTCTGTACCTTGTGATGCTAGAATAGGTCATTGAAAAGGATAAATCGCATCTCAAATATTCAAAGATGAAGTTTGTGAAGTGCTTGTATCAAAGGGAGTTAAATTGCACCTAGTTGCTATGTGATGAATCCATGCATAGCATAAGCAATATATGAAACACTAAATTATTGAGTATCAATGAGTCTTTGATTAATCTTTACCAAGGATAATATTGTTTAAAGTTCGCAAATGCATATACACGATACATACATGGGAGAGATTATGTAAATTTTACATCGATGACATGCGACTCCTTGCCTTAGGAGAAAGGAAGATAAATCCAAGGAAAAAATGTTGCATAGTAGGAAAATGCTAAAAGATAATTGTCACTTAGAGAAGAGGCATAAATGCTCTTGCTAGATTGATTAATTTGCATTGGAATGATAGGACTTACGTCATGTATAGTTTTGGAACCTTTAGCATATGCCTTAGGCTAAATGAGGGGATATTAAGTAAATTCTACTCTTTGGCCCCAAGGGGGAGAGTGAATATGCGATGGAATTATTGTCGCGTCTATTATTGTATTGTTTGGAAAAAATACAATTAGTTTTGTTGGTTGATTGAACAACACCCTAAATGTTTTTCTTTCAATCAAGAGATTGTTGCATTGTGATTTGGATACATATTCCAAGGCTTGTGTTGATGGCAAATGCATGGCAGGGGTCTGTAATGACAAGTTGCCATGGGAATAAAGGAATTTTCTTTTAGAATATGATATTAGGGCTGATTGCTTTGATTTTGCTTGAATTTTAATTGGATTAATTAAGGAAGGATATTTTGCACGCATGGATCATCTCCAAGATCACATCGCGGATTATCCCGAGAGGGCACCGCTCGATTCATAGGCCGATGGTTGAGTGGTGAAAAGACCAACCACGGAAATGGCATCTCACTCCTAGACCGCTTGTGGGTCAAGTGAAGCTCTGGACACCCCTTGCTTGTCTAGAATGGAGCTGGAGATCCTCGTGAGCCCAATGTCTGGGATGTTGGAAGTTCCTATTCTAGATAAAGGATGGAAATTTCGGTGCCATGAGATTTGGATCGGGTACTTCTATTGGACAGAAGGGATACATAATTCTCTTGTATGGGTAGGAGACAAAGATTAACTTAAATATAAGTTAAGGAACTTGTTTGATAAAAGGACTGCTTGTTTTGCTTTTGTGTATGTGTTGTAAATTATGTGAACGAACTCTGTGCCCTAAAAGGCTTAATTAATGAGGCTTATTTTAAATGTCTCACATAAATGTGGTAGGACCTAATTAGACAACTAAATCTATCAAGGGAAGCGGGTGGACAGAATCCCCTGACGGGTCCGTCCTACGGCTGGGTGGTCCCAGAGAATTGAGAGGCTTCTCACAAGGATTTACCATCAGATGACTTTAGGTATTGTTAAGTTAGAACCCAATTCATGCCATTTTAGGGGATCGAAATGGGACTATGCCCTATGGGCAGAGAGGTTGAGCGATGCATTCCTCTCATTTCCCATTCTCTATGAACCAAGTGCAGCATAAATCTGCTTCGACTTTGTTGTTCCTACTCAAAGTGGGTCATCTGGAGCTTGACGCTAGCTACTTCCTAGAGACTTGGTTGATAGGAAAGAAACCCTGACTTTAGGGTGGTCCTAAGTGGGAACGGCTAGATACTTCCTATTCGGGGCAGACTCGGGAAGACCTAGTTTGCAAACCCTGTGACATTCCTTGTGAGTGCCAGGTGACACTTTCTAGACTCCCCTCCCGATGGGCTACTAAGACGTGTCCCACAAGTGGTCAAGCGGACACGTTACAGTCCATACTATTGTCTACATTATGAATAGAACTACCATAGCTGCAGTTCATGGGATGACTCCTGAAGAATGCTTTACTGGCAAGAAGCCCGATGTATAGCACTTGGAGGTATTTGGCTGTGTTGCATATGTTCATGTGCTAGATGAGCTACGGAAGAAGCTTGATCCAAAGGCAGAAAAATGTGTTTTTATTGGATACTCTTTATAGAAGAAAGGGTATCGCTATTATAACCCTGATAGGTGAGTTCAGAGTGAGCACGGATGTTATCTTTGATGAGATGGGAAGTTGGCATACACCTGCTAGTGATGTTTTGGATGATGATAATGATCAGGATAGCTATGTGCAGAAAGATAAACAAGAATCACGGAGTCTTAGTGGACCAGAAACATCATCTGGTACTACACCTATACAGTGAGCCCTTGGTCTGGGAGACTAAGGAGTAGCCCCACATCTTTACGTGGATCTATAAGTGTTGCAGGGAAGGACAAAGGAAAGAAGAAATTGGTAGATGGTAATGATGCATCTACCAGTCATTTTGGATTGGATGGAGATTCTAGTGGTTCGAGAGTTTGGATGATGAGCTTGGTATTCCTTCAGTCAGGACACCAGGTGTACAGAGAGCTCATAGTAAGGTAAAGGCTCCATTAAGTGATCCGGTGGTATGCAGATCTAGCAGGGTCAAATACCCTGTTAAAAGATTTGGATTTGAAGGTTATACAACTCACCATTATGCTTATATGGTGAAACTAGTTGAGGATGTTGAGCCTACTTGTTTTGAGGATGCTGTTGGACATGCTCATTGGGATGCAGCAATGGATGAGAGATGGCTGCATTAGAAACCAATAAGACTTAGGATTTGGTACCCTTACCTAAGGGTAAGAAAAATATTGGCTATAAGTGGGTTTACAAAGTCAAGCATAATGCAGATGGTTCAATTAGCATGTATAAGTCTAGGCTAGTTGCAAAAGGCTATGCTCAAACATATGGCATAGATTATGAAGAGACATTCAATCCAGTTGCTAGGATAGCAATTGTTAGGTGTGTGATTGCCTTGGCAGTAGCCAAAGGTTGGAGTTTGCAGCAAATGGATGTTAAGAATGCCTTCTTGCATGATGAATTGCAAAAAGAAGTGTATATGGAGCAGCCAATAGGTTATGAGGATTTAGAGCATCCCACATATGTGTGCAGGTTAAAGAAGGCGCTCTATGGGCTCAAGCAAGCACCTAGAGCATGGTCTGACAAGATTGGAGAGTATCTTATCAATATTGGATTTTGTATTTCTAATGCCGATCACTCACTTTATGTGAGAAAGGGAGATGCAAGTTTGGTCATCATAGTCATCTATGTGGATGACTTGATTATTACAGGTGAGAGTGACAATGGGATTGCTAAAGTTAAGGACTTCTTGAAGAAGAAGTTTGAGATGAAAGATTTGGGTGAGCTAAGATACTTTCTTGGTATTGAGGTGATCAAATGTGATGATGGTATATGGCTATCCCAAAGGCAGTATGGCTTTGATATGTTATCCAAGTATGGTATGATAGCATGCAAGCCTCTTTTAGTACCATTGGAGCAAAATGTGAAGTTGAGTACTGACATTTGGGATGAGATAGAAGACCCTAGTATGTTCAGGAGGATAGTAGGGAGTTTAATTTACATAACTATCACAAGGCCAGACTTGAGCTATGCTGTTGGCCTTGTCAGTCGGTTTATGCAGATGCCTAGAAAGCCTCATTTGGATGCAGTTAGACGTATATTGAGGTATGTGACGACAAATGATTTTTAGTAGCGAGAAGTGCTTAAAAATAGCCAAAAATTACGAATATCAAGGGAAAAATAGACTTCGTCGAAGGTGATGGTGGCAATCAGGATGATTTTAAGTGGCAAGTCTCGAAAGCGCTAGTGCTTATTTTCATGGAAATCAAACGGTGGCAGATGGTCGAGCTTGAGTTTTCCTAGATGTAAAATGACGTCAAGAATGCAACACAAGTCTCGGATCTCGATTTCGAGGTCGTTTGATACCCCATTTAATCCCCGCAAGGTTTGGGGTTATCAAGCATCTACTAGATCCGGAAGCCGAGAAGAGCTTGACAAGGCCTAGCTTTGTAGATTTCGACACCACAGAGCTATCTGTCCAAACGGATCTCGATTCCGATGTCGTTTGCCCCCTCAAATTTGAAAAAACCATTTGACTGGAAGTGTGAATGATGCAAGAGGCTTGAACTAGATAAGTGGATTGGAGTTTTAAAGCTCTAATTAAAAGAGCTTAAGGAGGAAAATCCCATGAAATGAAACGATGGGGGGGGGGGGGGGGGGGGGGGGGAGGGGGAAGGGGTGTCAGTTTTTTGCGCCCCCTCTTTTCTCCCCAAATGATGATTTTTTGACTGGGTGAATCAAGAGGAATGCTCCTGGGCTTGGAATGCTTCTATCCTTCGCCCTCCATCACCACAAACCGATCAAAGAATGATGCACTGAGTGAAGAGAACAAAAACCAGTCTTTCTCTCTCCTGCATAGAGGCCATTCGTGTACAAGAAGTCAAGAAGAAGAGGGGCTGAAGAATGCTTGTCTGGCTGTGATCGGATTGCTTCAAGATGAAGATGAGGCTAAAGAAAGAGGTTTAGCATTGAAGAATGGTTGCTGGTCGGTTTGTGGGCTACTCAGAATAATTATTAAAAAACCCGCAACACGCAAGACACGCGGTATGCTTTAATTTTACAAAGAAATTTGATTGTTTTTGTTGTTTCATGGTCCAAATATTATTCATATGCAATGAAATTTTGTTTGAACCTTGTTTACATCATGATTAAGGGTTGTAACTACAGAAACACAGAACCTATAATGATTTAGAGTCGTTATTAATTTGTTAAAATCCGTAAAATGTCATTTTTAATAGAAATTAGTGGTTTTTTCAATTTTGAGTTGGAGAAAGGGATGGAAATGGGATAAAATTAGAGAAAATGTTAAGTTTTAGTAAAAATTATAAGAAAATACAAATAAATCAAAAAATACATATTTTTCACGAATAATAAATAAAAAATAGCAAAAATAGAGGAAATTGGGATTTTCACGCTTAAAAAATATGAAAAAATAAGATTTATGTATATGAATGTTTCGCAAGGTTAAAGCATGAGATTAAGCCTCAATTTGGTCTTGTCCTTTGTGTTATAGTCCATTTTTATTGCTTTTTACATACAAAAATGATACAAAACAACCATTTACACCTATGCACCGCAGCAACACCTAAACAGTGATGGGAGAAGGAAGTTTGTGTGACGATCTAATTGCTGAAAAGATACAAATTTTGATTTTTCTCTTTTTGCATAGCATTTAGGGATCGTTCCATAATTAAATATAGGCGACTAGTAGCACGGAAGTTTCGATGCTAGTCCCTAAAGCAACACAACAGGTAATGCTTAGTTTAAATTCATGAAAGGGCTGTTTTTCGCACCTCACATGGCTCGTTTTTTAATAATAAAATAGTTGTGTACAATTTTCATATACCTTGCATCAAGCATGCCACGTGCTATCTCCTAGAATGTATTGCAATTGTTTGATAAACTTTGACCAACGCTAAGAGGACAGGAAACCTAAGCTGTAGGATTAGACGGCTGTTTCCATTGGGAAAAGTTTTGTGAGGCAAATTAAAATCTTCTGGAACACTGAATTATGAAAGAATGAGTTGCGCGAATGTTATATGTGTTAGCGACGCATCTTGGGGCTAATCCCCGAGGTGTAGGAGAGTCGTAGTGGAGCCGCGGCAATTAGCCGAGAGGTGCTTCCCTATGTGTATATTACGAGGCATTATGCCTATATTTTATGGGATCTCCCTCTGAGGACAAGGGAAGGTGAATGTTGGACTACATATTGGATACAAATGCAAAATCGTCATAAGCATTTAGTACAAAGTGAGTTTTAGACACTCCTGGCCTGCGAGGCCGCATGGTGGGGTTGTCTGTCATATGCATGAGGTCCGGCGGCTAGTGCCATAGCCAGTGCCAGCCCATTTTAGGTCCCATCAATATGTGAAGTCCACTTCACATTATGGACTTTTTTATGAGGAAGGTAAGGACGTACAGGTCATTGGATAAAAAGATGCAAATTGGGCTAGTAGTATGTCAGACAGAATATCTATAAGTGGATTCATGTTTTCCCTTGGTAGTGTAGCAATTACATGGAGCAGCAAAAAGCAACCTACATTTGCTTTATCAAGTACAGAGGCTGAGTATAGAGGTGCTGCTATGGCAGCATGTGAGGTGGTATGGATGCAAAAGTTATTAGGTGATTTGGACGTGCAGGGAGATGGTCCAATTGTTATTCATTGTGACAACATGAGCAGTATACAGCTAGCTAGGAATTCGGTGTTCCATGCTAGGACAAAACACATTGAGGTGCACTACCACTTTGTGAGAGAGAAGGTACTTGCACGGGAGATTGACTTGGCATATGTCAACACACAGGATCAAATAGCTGACATTTTCACAAAGGCATTGGGTGCAAAGAAGCTTCGAAAGTTTCGAAGCTTACTTGGAGTTGTAGAGATAGAATGGAGCTTGAGGGGGAGTGTTGAGATGGCAAGCTCAACACGTGCGGACATTGATGATGGGCTGCCTCGCTAGATGAGTCTGCACATCTACACTTAGCACTTTGGTGGTCATTATGATACTCACATGGCCACTGACTTATCACTTATTATAGTTAGTTTGTTACACCTACCTACAACTGGCAAAGATATAGTGCTAGTCGATTAGTGTAGTCGGTTATTCACTGTTTGACTTAGAAGGCCACTTTCCTTTATGTTGTATCTTATCTATACTTTGTGTACATTGTATAGTGTGTGGAAGAAGAAGAAAAATCAGCAAGAAAACGTTTTGGCTTCCATCTCTCTTCTTGTGTTCTTGAGTGAGCTTTTAAGCAAGCCAAGCTCGCGGTGTTCTGGTAAGAGGAGCAGTATTGCTTTCATTTTTTCTATTTTGGGAGCAGATCTCTGCAGGCAGCACAGCCGAAAATTGCAAGAGTACATTGTCTCAGGTTGAGACGCCCTTCGGGTGAAGCAAGAGGGCAGTATATGCTGCGGGAGAAGGATTTAGCCCTCGACGACCCTGTTTTTATTATTTGAGGCCATTTCGGGGCCTGTTTTGGAGGCGGAAGTTTTCTACACGCACTCAGGAAAAGGCCTAGTTTTATGCTGTGCGACCACTGATCTACAGGTCGGTGAAAAGTTACCACAGAAATTGCATCATATGCTTGTGTGCAGAGACATTGGGAGTTACAGAATCATCCTTGGTTCCTGTTTATGCAAAATCGTCACTAGGAAGTGACTGTGTGGTCAAATACCACTTTCGCCAGTTTTGCAGATTTGCCCTTGTGAGGGTGAAGCTGTGTTTTTTGCAATGACAGAATTTTTTGCAGTGTTATGTAATGGCGTTTGATTCTCTTTCACAGATTGTCACTGAAAAGCTTGACAAGAACAACTTCCAAGCATGGAAGTTTAGAATGACAAATTTCCTTATGGGAAAAGGATATTGGGAATTTGTTGCAGGAAATGAAGAAGAACCAGTTCTTCCTGATGTTTCCAATCAACAGCAAATGCAAGCATTTAAAGCATGGCATGAGAGAGCCAGGAAATTTATGTATTGGCTGTCTATCAGCATTTCAGACTCTATGATTGTGCATATTTAGGATGCAAGTACGCCAAAGGAGGCATGGGATACTTTGTCAAAAATGTATAGCACAAATACGCAAGCCAGGAAAATGCAGCTTAAGCAAGAGTTGCACAATGTGCAAAGAGAAAGTATGAGCATCAATGACTACCACATGAAGGTGAAGAAGATTGCAGATGCACTTGCTTCCATTGGGTCGCCAGTGGAAGATGATGATTTAGTCTTAGTGACCTTGAATGGTCTAGGAAAGGATTATGCACAGTTTCGAACATCCATTTCCGTCCGTGAAAGATTTCCTGATTTTGAGGAGTTGATTGCTCTTCTAATTTCTGAGGAGCAGAGAAATGGTGGTGCATCTTCTTTAGGAGGAACTTCAAAAGAAGATGTCTTCTACTCAAATGCTGGAAGAGGTAGAGGCAGAGGTAGAGGAGGCCGATTTGGAGGCCGTGGTAGAAATCAGAATATGCAGCAAACTCAAGAAAACCAGTCCTATGGAGGAGGACGTGGTAACTCTAGAGGCAGGGGGAGCCAAAGAGGTCGTGGTGGATGGCAAAGAGGCCAAAATGCAAACAGTAATGTTGAATGCTACTACTGTGGTAAAATAGGTCATATGGCTAAAGACTGCTATAAAAAGAAGAATGACATCATGAATGGAAAACTGCAACAAGGAAATTATGCATCTTCTAGTAGACAAGGTGATGATAGAAATGAGCATTTGTTTATGGTGCAACACATGAACAATTATGTGACAAGTGCAGAAGAAAGCAACGAAGTGTGGTATGTTGACTCAGGTGCATCAAACCACATGACAGGTCATGCAGAATGGATGGAGGATGCAAGGAAAATGGAAAAACTAGGATTTGTGGAGACTGATGATGATACTGCACATCCTATTATGCAGATTGGAAAAATTCCTTTGTCTATGCAGGATGGGAAAAAGAAATACCTGTCCGATGTATTTCGTGTCCCAAATATCACCAAGAATCTGGTTTCTGTTGGTCAAATGGTTGAGCAGGGCTTGCAGGTCAGATTTAATCCTCATGGATGCTTTGTTGAGGATATGAAAAATAAAGGTCGCTTGATAGCAAAAGGAAAGAAGAAGGGCAGAATGCTTACGTTGGATACAGACATGCCTGAATTGAGTGCAGCAATGTTTGCACATGGGACCGGTGTTGTTGTAGATATTGATATCTGGCATAAACGCATTGGTCATGTTAATGTACAGCGACTTAAATCAATGCAGGCCCAAAATATTGTTGCAGGATTGCCTAAATTCAAGGTTGCAGAAATGCATAAGGTATGTGAAGCCTGCCAATTTGGAAAACAGGCAAGGAAACCATTTCCTAGACATGTTCAAGAGAGTAAGAAGCCATTGGAATTAATCCACTCTGATGTGTGGACTACTAAAGCTGCATCTCTTGGAGGCTGTCATTATTTTGTCACTTTTATTGATGACTATAGCAAAAAAGTTTGGGTGTACTTTATGAAAAAGAAAAGTGAAGTATTTGGGCATTTCAAAACTCTTAAAGCTATGGTTGAAAAAGAAACAGGCCTGCAAATAAAATGCCTAAGGTCAGATGGAGGGGGAGAGTACCTCTCAAATGAGTTTGCAAGGTTCCTGCAGGAGCATGGCATAAAGCAGCAATATTCATGCAGTCATACCCCACAACAAAATGGAATTGCAGAAAGGAAAAACAGGCATATTGGAGAGGTATCTCGTGCCATGCTCAACGAAAAAGACTTGCGAGATTTTTACTGGGCTGAAGCAGTTGCTACAGCAGTCTACATAATGAACAGGACTCCCACTGCAGCAATACATGGGATGACTCCAGAGGAGAGGTATACTGGTAGAAAACCAGATATTTCTCATTTGAAAATTTTTGGTTGCATTGCCTATGTTCATGTGCCAGATGAGTTGAGATCCAAAAGCTGAGAAGTGCATCTTTATTGTTACTCTTTGCAGCAGAAAGGGTATAGATGCTATAACCCTTCTACTCGTAAGTTTACAGTGAGCAGAGATGTTGTTTTTGATGAGATGAGTAGCTGGTATAAACCAGTAAATGTGATTGATGATATAGATGCACAAAATGGTAATGCTGCACAGAATTCACAGCAGCAGTCACAAAATATTAGTGGACCTGGAGCATCCTCTAGTAGTGGTTCGCATTCTTTGCCATGGACAAGCAGATTGAGATCAGGAGAATCTTCTCAAAGCAATGTAGATAGTGGTATGCAAGTATCACGAAAAGGAAAAGAGAAGGTAGATCAGCCCATGTTTGATGTGAATGCAGGTCACTCTTATGTGGATGGTGAATCCAGTGGCTCAGAACAGAGCATTGATGATGAATTGGGTATTCCTTCTATTGTTACACCTAGAGTAAGGAAGACCAGGGATGTTTTGAGAGCACCTGGGAGTGAACCTACTTTGCGCAGGTCTACCAAAGCTAGGTATCCTGTGGATAGGCTGAAATATGATGGATTTACAGCCATTCACTATGCCTATATGGTCAAAGTGATACAGGAACCAGAACCCACTTCTTTTGAGCAAGCCATGGGAAAAGAAAAATGGGAGAAAGCCATGGATGAAGAAATGGATGCCTTAGAAGCAAATGCTACATGGGAATTGGTACCTTTGCCTAAAGGTAAGAATGCAATTGGCTGTAAGTGGGTTTATAAGGTGAAGCACAATGCAGATGGTTCTGTGAACAGATACAAGGCAAGATTAGTAGTCAAGGGGTATGCACAAACATATGGCATTGACTATGAAGAAACATTCAGTCCGGTTGCAAAGATGGCAACTGTAAGAGCAGTCATTGCTATGGCTGCATCAAAGGAATGGTCTTTATATCAGATGGATGTAAAGAATGCCTTCTTGCATGGTGATTTGCAAGAAGAGGTCTATATGGAGCAGCCACCAAGTTATGTGCATGCTGTTCATCCTGAGTTTGTTTTCAGGTTGAAGAAAGCATTGTATGGCTTGAAGCAAGCACCTAGAGCATGGTCTGAAAAGATAGGTCAATATCTTGTCACTATTGGCTTTCAGATTTCCAAGACAGACTTCTCACTTTATGTGAGAAAAACAGAGAAAGGTATTATGCTACTTGTCATTTATGTTGATGATTTGATTATGACAGGTGACAGTGATGAAGATATCCTTCATGTGAAAATGCTATTGAAGCAGAAGTTTGAGATGAAGGATTTGGGAGAGCTGCGTTATTTCTTAGGCATTGAGGTGATTAGATCACCAAGTGGGATACAGCTCTTGCAGAGGCATCATGGATTGAACATGCTGTCCAAATATGGGATGACAAGTTGTAAGCCTATTTCAGTTCCTTTGGAGTAGAATGTGAAGCTGAGCGCAGATGCAGGTGAGCTTCTGGAAGACCCTACTATGTACAGACGCATAGTAGGAAGCTTGATTTATATGACTATTACCAGGCCATATTTGAGCTATGCTGTTGGACTGGTAAGTCAGTTTATGCAGGCTCCAAGGAAACCGCATTTGGATGCGGCTAGACGCATACTCAGGTATGTGAAGTCCACATTGCAATATGGACTACTTTATGAGACTGGGGTTCAGATACTGTTGCATGGATACACTGATGCTGATTGGGCTGGTAGTATCTCTGATAGACGATCTACCAGTGGATATGTTTTCTCTTTTGGGAGTGCTGCAGTCACTTGGAGCAGCAAGAAACAGCCTACAATTGCCTTGTCGAGCACAGAGGCTGAGTACAGGGGTGTAGCAATGGCTGCATGTGAGGTAGCTTGGTTGCATAAGCTACTTTATGATATGCATCAGCCTACAGATGGGCCAGTTGTCATTTATTGTGACAACATGAGCAGCATACACTTGGAAAATAACCCAGTCTATCATGCTAGAACAAAGCACATTGAGGTGCATTATCACTATGTGTGGGAGAGGGTTTTACTAGGTCTTATTGATCTAGTTTATGTCAGCACAGAGGATCAGGTAGCTGACATATTCACAAAGGCATTGGGCGCAGAGAAGCTGCGCAAGTTCAGAGACCTGCTTGGTGTACACGAATTGGGATTGAGCTCGAGCGGGAGTGTTGAGATATCGAGCTCCACTCGTGATATGCCAGGGTGACCGTTGTACATTTATGTCACCGACTTGTCAGTTGCAGATGCGGTTGGTACACCGCCCATGAATAATAGCTAAATGACAGCTACCCTTATCTACTCTAGTTCGTGGCTCAGTTAGTATGCCACCTTAGTTAGTTGAGTTTGGTTTGAGACCCATATATAGGGTTCTTCTATTTCTTTGTATGAGAGTTCTTTTTGGCTTACACAACTAAGAAGAGGAAAACTGTTTTCAGCCTCCACCTCTGTGTGTATTCCCCCATTGTGCAAGCAAGAAAGCTACAAGTGAGACTCCTTCCTTCTCTCCCACAATCTTGACAACATCATGCCAGCAACACTCAAACCGCCAGTGCGTCAGGCTGCTAAGCCCATATAACCTCCAAAGCCTAGCTTTACAAGGCCTGAACCAATCTATCACCCATAATCACCAATTGCTGCTAACAAAATGCCTAGTGCTAGTGCACATGATGCCACTTAGATCTCAAATGCATCTAATGGCATGAAAACCGCAACCACCACCAAAACCAACAGATAGAAAACCCAGTTCCAACCTGAAAAGCAAACCTTTTTCTACAATTTCTCTACATGGCATCATCTTTCTAATTCACCTCAGCCACGTTCCTTGAGACATGACAGCTTGAGGTTCTTGTATTCATTTTTTCATATTACCAATGGGCACTATGTTTTCTGAGTTCCATTCTTCAATTGTGTTTGAGTGTCATCTATTTTGATCGATCCATTGCACACCCTACCGCTTCTCTATAGTGATATCCTCTATGTTCATGAGCACATCAAGGGTTTGAGAGATTGAGTACTCCGCAATAGGGTATACATAGAGTATCTCATCAAATGGAAGAGACTTTTTGAATATGAAAAGTCATGGTAGCCGAAGAGCATTATTCAGAACTATCCCTATCTTCTAGACTGATCACCATTTGTGGTCTTAGCACTCTTGTGAAGCATCCAATATGTAATTTTAAGGGAAGAATTCTATGGGAAGGGATGGTTGTAATGAAGGGGGGAAATAGGCAAGAAATGGATGGGAAAAGAAAGGAATATTAGTGGGATTGAGGGGGACTATATAAGTCAATCCCTATCCTTTGATGTACTATGTTTGATTTGACATCTATCTTGCCACCCTCCTGTTTCGTGCATTCTTGCTCCCTACGTGCCTATCCACACTATCCCTTTCTCTCCCCTACCCTCCTACTCTCTATTTCTCTTCCCTTGTCTCTTCCCCCTTTTTCCCATGGCCTCTCTCCTCTCCCCTCTCCTTCCTTTCCCTGCTTTCATGCCTCTCATGGTCAGCCTCGGCCATTTTGGCACTACTTACATTCTGCAGACAATCTTCATTCCAAGTGGCCTGCAATATTCACAATACTAGCCCTTGACAATTTAATATGTGCCATTGAAGTTTCTATTTCAAAGCAAGTAAATAATGCTAGGTCAAAAGAGTTTGTTCTTTCAGATTCAAAAATCTTCACTTCCAGTTGGAAAATCTTTGAAAAGGGAAGCTTTCAAAAAGTGTGCAGCATACGATACACTATAGTAAAAAGCAATGGCAAGCTTGTGACTGTGCACACGCATGCTTTCAAGGTATAGGAAGGCTAAAGGATAGAGGGAAGGAGGGGAGGACGCAAGGAGAACCATTATTTAAAAACCGTCCAAAATGTTACATGAAAAGATCTAATGCATGAGTTTTGGTCTTCAAATTCTGCAAAGCACCCAAGATAACCATTTTCCAAGCCAGCAACTTAAAATTACATGGATTGTGAAGCTTTTTGTTTGTAAAGGCAAGTGCATCCATCAATCTATGATTTTTCTATTCAATACATCCATACTATATCCTCCACCAAATTGGTCAGTTGCCCATGTAAATCTTGTGATTGTTCTTGCTTCCAAAGCAATGAATGTTGTCTAGTCCTCTTTATAGTGCAGAGTATTTAATTCATTCTTTAGGCTTATGTTCTCTTTTCTCAACTTCAACAACTCCGTAGTCTACTGGTCCTCATTATCTAGTTTTGCTAAACATTCTTCCCTAAGCTCCATATTTTCCTCTACATAGCAAGCCTCCTTACCTCTATAGAATCTCCAGAGTGTCATTGCAGTCATTTGAGGGTCAGCTACAATACCCACCCTTTTATTCTCCTCTATAAACTTCATGGTTTTATGTTCAAAATTCCTAAACACTTTTTCTAAAATAGATTCCCCAATCTTGCCATATTGACAATTAACCATGTCAATGCCCTACAAGTTACTGGTGCTTTCTATTCTAGTAGAATCTCCTTGAACTAAATATTTTTCTAGCATATGAGGATGTGTTTCCTTCGATTGTATACATTCTATCAAAAGCTCATATGCCTTGATGGCTTTCTCCAATTGCAAAATTGAAAGGTCTTTATTTGGCTTGTTTACTTTGTTATGTAACAAGTTGGCTTCCTCCTCTAAGTTGCATTATCATATTGTAGCCTGTTTATTTTGATTTGCATTGTCGCATTGCATTCCCAAACTTTGAGATTCTTGCTACAATTTTATGATCGTAGTTGTGTCGTCTACCTTCGAATCTAAAGATGATGTTGCTTCCTCATCTATAGAAAAGTGATTTTCTACTTCCTCACATATACCAGTAACCAAGATTGGGATTTTTGGATTGCATTTGCTCCTTTGATTGGCTACCCTCTTTCAGCAAGTGCCCAAATACTTGATGACCCTTTCTCAAAGGAGAATGACTTCCAATAGAGGTAGTTTGAGGAGATTCACATGACAAACCATATTGAACTTGCAATGTGCGGGGAATATCAGTATACATACCTTTGTGTGAATGTATGCTCTTGTGCACACCTGTGTGTGATGTCATATATTGATACATAGTTCTACACCCACTACTGGGCGTTGATGACATTAGTGGGGATGTCATAATAGCTAGTCCATTGTCATAGTGGGGATGTCATAGTAGCTAATGGCGTTAGTGGGGATGTCATAGTAGCAACAATATTGTCCATTGTCCTGAGGCATGACCATGTAATCCTTCCATCTGTGCAAGCTCTTGAATGAGTTCTTCAAGTTGATCAATGCATATCCCAAATAATGTTGGTGACAGGGGGCATCCTTGCTGATATTTCATATAATTGTTGAAAAATGTTAAGTATTTCATGGCCTTCTTTAGGCATCTCAAATGCGGTGAGCCCCCAAATATCATTTTCTAATTGTGTACTAAAGTAACTAGGATGATCCATTGAAATGTCGAATCAGATCTGTAATGGACTGCAGAGGGGCATGGTGACACCCACACCCCTACGGTGTGCCTCGATGTGGAAACCATGAAGCCCAAAACAAGAAGGAATACCATGAAGGAGCAAACTGACGTGGTTCTGAGAACAAGCAGAGTGCTATTGAAGTGCTTGAAACACCCATGATTCCTAGATCTATAAACAAAAGGATCCCTCTAGATAGTGCTCCTAAATTTCATTGCTTTGGTATAAGTTTAAAAGTGATTCCATTATATGATCTTGCTTGATCTGATCTAATGTCGATATTGTTGTGCTTTATTGTGAGTCTTTATTACGGCAATCTGATATGGTGTGTACCTACTTCATCGACTTATTTATGATCTCCTCTCATAGAAATACACATTATAGAAATTGGTGACATTTACTTGAAGAGTTTCCTCTTCTTATAATCAGCACTATCCCAAAAAAAATTTTCAAATAGATCTATTTACAAATCTGCTCAAACAGATTTGTAATCATATCTATTTGAATAGATCTGTAAATAGATTTGCAGATTTATTTTGACAGATCTTCAAATCTTTTTACAGATCTGTTCAAACAGATCTGCTTTGTTTTAAACAAATCTATTTACAGATGTGCAAATTTAAAATAGATTTATAGATCTGATCTGTTTTAAACAGATCTGTAAACAAATCTACAATAGATCAGATCTGTTTGAATAGATCTGCTGATCTGTTTTGAACAAATCTGTCAAAACAAATCTATAGATCAAATAGATCTGTCAAAACAGATCTACAAATCTATAAATAGATTTGCAACAAATCAGATCTACAAATTTGTTTACAGATCTGTTTGAGCAAATCTATTTTAAATAGATCCATAAACAAATATGCAGATCTATTTTGACAGATCTGTTCAAATAAATCTGTGTGCAAACAGATCTACAAATACAACCTTTCTACTTATCTGATTTAATCATGAACCTTCCTGTCTTCGTAATGGTTGTTGTTTTTTAATGTTCTGCTGCAATTTTTACATCGAGCGTGTACCTCAAATTCAAATTCTTTTTCCAACTCATCTGCCATGATAGGCTAGAATTGCATTTGTCCGACTCTTGCATTTAGATCCCCCATCACTATGACCCTGCCTTGGTCCTGAAACTCAACAATGTCCAAACAAAGTTCCTCAGAGGTGTGATCGGCATTTATTCCATGCCTGTAGTAAAAAGGAGAGTCATGGAAGGGCAAGTCATAAGGGAAGAGCAGAATGCATAAGGGAAGGGAACAATGCATAAGGGAAGGGCAGGTTGCAATGCCATAAGTGGTGCACAAATCGGATGTTATATGTGTGCGTAGCAAGCGCCGGAAGGTCCCCAAGAATAAAAGAACTCTACTTTTGCACAAAAAACAAGAGAGGAGAATTGCACGACATGAAGCAGAAGACTAATTGGGTACAATCTCCCCCCATGCCTTGTGTGAGTGCTCCACAAAGCATGTATTTGATATATTATTCATCTCCAAGCTCAAAAAAATAGCCCAATTTACAATTAGCACACTTTAGCTTTTGTGTTTGCTTTTTTTCCACTAAATAATTCAAGTGATTGGGTGCCCAAAGAGTCGGGTTGTGCCCAAATACAATGTCCAATAATAAATATTTAAATTGTGTATCCATGCACATACAAAATAATAAATAAATGTCAGGCGCTTCAATAAATAAGCGCGTCAAAATAAATATTGGTGCCACGCCTAAGATGCGCGCCCATCAAAAATGATACTTTCTTCTAAATAACTTGAATACACATTATCGCCTAGTGCTTCCCAATGCCACTGCTGCCTGCTCTACACATCAACTGTGAAGCATTCACAATTGTTAGAAAATAATAAAATTAAGCCGACAAAAGTGAATACTTAGCAGTCTTCAGCTACAAAATAAATAAATTGGTTATAACTCAATCCTAACCTTAATTTATTACAAGTGTGCACTCTAAACTCATAAACGTCCATTGATTTAAATATGTATTTTGTGAAATCACCCGCTATGGAATCACCCACTTGCACATTAAATTAACAAGACGCTGGAAAAGGACAAGCGTCCCCATCCACTTTTCACATAAGGAATCCACCTTGTGTATGAGCCTAGGCAATAAATATAATTTTACGGAATCCACCGCAAAACCTCACGGAATCCACCGTGGAATATGCCTCCTAGCATCATACCCCCGAGGTGGGATAGCAATCGTCCTCGATTGCTATTAGCTCAATGTGGAGCCAACAGTGAGGGGTAAGCACTTAGGTTTGGAGCATGCATCCATTGGGCCTCTTCAACATGATGATTTTTAAACTTAACCAAATATCTAGAATATCTAAGGCCAATTCTAGTGGTCATAAAGTCAGTATCTAGAATAGTTTCAGGTTCAAGGATTTATGTTTGTTCTTCCAATAAAGGAGGGTTTTCATAGACAGGTTGTACATGTAATTGGCCTCTAAAAGGTCATAATAAACTAATATGAAAAGTGTTGTGGATTTTCCAGTGTTGTGGTAATTCTAGTTTAAATGCATTGTCATTGATTTTGTGAATGATCTTGAAAGGCCCATAAAATCTAGGGGCTAACTTTATAACAAGGTGTTTGTCAACACTTTGTAATCTACGCTTTTCAATACGTAACCAAACATAATCATCAACTTTGAAACTCATAGATTTTCTTTTCTTGTTGGCTTGTTTTGTGTATGATTGTTGGGCTTTCACAATCATATCTTTAACTTCATCAAATATAGTAGCATGCATGTTAGCAATATCATCAGTAGCTTGAATTTTGTTTGACAATGATGTAATAGGTGTAGGTAATCTATATCCATAAACAATTTCAAATGGTGCCTTCTGTATAGCTGTATGTGGTGTGTTATTGTATGTAAATTGAAGTAAATGTAAATATGTATCCCATGTTTGTGGTTTTGAAATTGTACATGCACGCAAAAGATCTAAAATGGTACTGTTAGTAGCTCTGTTTGTCCATTTGTTTCGAGATGAAATGTAGATGAAAAATCAATCTTTGTTCCTAAATTAGCAAAAAAAATAATCCAAAAATTATTGTAGAATCTAAAATCACAGTAAAAAATAATAACTTTTGGCAAACCATGATTAGTGAAAATAGTTTTCAAAAACAAGTGAGCAGCTTGAGATGCAGTTAATGTTTTCTTGCATGGAATGAAATATGCTTGTTTGCTAAACCTATCAACAATAGTCCAAATCATGTCATGATTAGCTTTAGTGTTAGGAAAACCAGTGATAAAATCCATTGAAATATGTTCCCATGGTTGTTCTGGAATTGGTAAAGGCATTAATAAACCATATTGTTTACCATGGTGTCGTTTAACTCTTTGGCAAATTAAACATTCAGATACAAAGTTAGATTCATCAAATTCCATATGTGGCCAATAAAAATCTTCAATCAGTGTATGCAAAGTAGAAATAATTCCTCAATCAGTGTACACAAAGTAGAAACAATGAATTTCATGCAAAACAAATGATTGAAATGGAACAGTTACACAATCTTTTTTCATAGAACATAAATCCATCAGCGTAAGACAATGAATCAATTGGAATCCAGTTATTTGAAACTAATTTATTTCAATCAGTTTGAAAACTAGGGTATTGGTCATAGGTATCTTTCATAGGGAGAAGAGAGTCAAAAGATATCACATAGATATTATGAATAGTCGGTCTTCTACTTAAAGCATCGGCAACAACATTCTCTTTTCTGGGTTGATATTGTATGAGTGGATGAAAACTTTGAATAAAAGTAGCCCATTTAATGTGTCGGTCAGATATTTGTGGTTGAGTAAGGAGATGTTTAATGCTTTGTTGGTCAGTTTTGATTATGAATTCAGATCCCATTAAATAGTGTTTCCATTGACATAAAGCTTGTACTACAACTAGCAATTCCTTATCATAGGTAGAATACTTAACTTCAAAGGGTTTAAGTTTGTAGCTAGAGTAGGCTATGCGATGGGAATCTTGCATAAGGACTGCTCCTATTCCAGATCCACTAGCATCAATGACTACTAGGATGAATGGTCTATTGAAATCAGGTAATTTCAATACAGGAGCATGAGTTAAAGTATGTTTCAGTAAATCAAAGGACTTTTGTTGATTGTTGGACCAATGATACACAATACCTTTCTTTAATTATTTTGTCAAAGGTAATGCAAGCAATGAAAATTTTCTCACAAATTTTTTGTA
This sequence comes from Lygodium microphyllum, assembly GCF_053477565.2. NCBI lineage: Eukaryota > Viridiplantae > Streptophyta > Polypodiopsida > Schizaeales > Lygodiaceae > Lygodium > Lygodium microphyllum. The sequence goes on from NC_141138.1 coordinate 48,223,359, forward strand.
AAACCTAGCAAGATCTAAGAAAAAATATAATTCGTGCACATTTTTAGGTATCGGCCAATTCAAAATTGCTTCTATCTGTTTAGGGTCAACTTTAATACCTTCAGATGAAACAATATGTCTTAAGTATTCAATTTGTGTTTGGAAAAATTCAGGATTAGCATATAATTGATTCTCTTTCAATAATTTAAAAACCAAAGATAAATGTTCATAATATTCATTTTCATTCTTATTGAAAACCAATATGTCATCAAAGAAAACAATGACACAATGTTGATACTTCAAAAATATGTGATTCATCATACGACTGAATGTGGCTAGTGCATTAGTTAAACCAAAAGGTATAACAAGGAATTCATAGTGTCCAAATCGCGTTCTAAATGCAGTTTTGAAAATATTAGATGTATCCAATCGTACTTGATGGTATCCAGATTTAAGATCTATCTTGCTAAATATTGCAGATCCTTATAATTTGTCCATAAGATCATCTACCCTAGGAATCGTATATATATTCTTAATAGTGATCTTATTTAGGGCACGATAATCAATGCACATCCTATAGGTATTATTTTTCTTCTTCACTAATAGGGCCGGTGCACCAAATGGAGAACTACTAGGCCTAATGAGTCCTCGGGTTAACAACTCTTCAACTTGGGCTTGAATTTCTTTATGTCCGATTTGGTTATGTCTATGTGGTGCTTTACATGGTGGTTGTGATCCAAGAATTAAGTCTATTTTGTGATCTTTGGGATGTATAGGTGGTAAGTCAGGTGGTAAGTCAGCAGCAAAACAATCTTAAAATTGTGAAAGAAATTGTGTGTGCCTAGGATGCATCTAATTTTCTTTAGCTTGAATTTCATTAACCCATATTAAGTAGGATTTGCTACCTTTTCATAATGCACGTTTAGCATGTGTATGACTAAGCAATGGAAAATTATCGAAAGTGTACATACCATGCAATGTGATTTGTTTTTCATTATAATGAATCTTCATTGAATGCGTGGAATAATCTATATCGGGATTGTACTGATGACGCCAAGGCATTCCTAATATAATGTCACTAGATCGTAAAGGCACAACTAAGAAATTTCTACGTTCAACATAATCACCAATTTTAATTTCTAAGTCGTGCACTTCTTGTGTACCATTGTATCTAGTGCCTAAGAATGTAGCCTTGATGTGATAATGAGTAGAAACAATATGTAAATTCAATTCTTTGACCAATTTTGCAGAAATAAAGTCGTATGTGCTCCCATCATCATGTAAAATAGTCTTTTCTTTACCATGCACAAGACATTTCATCTTTAATAAAGAATGGGGATTTAGCATACCTAGTAAAGTATCTGAAGTAGTACCAATATTGTCATTGTCTTCCGTGAAACCTGGCATTTCTTCATGTTCTTCATCTTCAGTCACTCCCAAATAGTTGATGTGAACACTTGGCTTTTTGGATTGACAATTCGCCGCTAGATGTCCAGGTTGATGACATTTGTAATAGACTATGGGTTTGGCTTTAGACACATTATTGGTAATAGCTGAAAGTTTAGGAATGTTGAAATTTGGCTAGAAAGATGGCTTAGGGTTTGGATTTGTGTTTGATGGTCAAGCAGGAGGTCGTGTCCAAGATTTACGGAATGAAGATGGAAGGATACGGTTTTGATTGAATCTTCAAAAATTTGAATTGAATTGTTTTGAACCAAAGTTACCATTAGTTTGAAATTGTTGTGGTCGCTTCTCTCGTCCTCAAATTTTGTCTTCAATGTCATGGGCCAAGGAAATTGCATCTTCGAGAGTTGTTGGCTTGAACATGTTCACCTCCACATAAAAATGTCCAAGTAAGCCAGACATAAACTTGTGTTTATGGGTTGCCTCAGGTACATCTTCGAGCATTTGAAGTTGCAATAAAGCATTCCAAAAATGCTCGGTATATTGTGAAATAGGCTCACGATCCCTCTGTTGTAGAATATCCCATTGGTTGATTACTTTTTCGTGAAATTGGGGTGGAAGGAAATTTTGCAAAAATTTATTTTGGAAAGTCTCCCAAGTAGTAGGACAATAAATGCTTTTGCGCGGACAACATTCCACTATAGGGATGCTCTGTGATAACCCTCAAACGAACGAAGGTGGAAAATTCGGAAAAGCTAAAGCACAAGACAAAGATAAAGGCCAAGGCAAAGAGAAACGGAAGACAAAGACGCACAAGGAGAAGAGTCCTAAATAAGGGAGAAAGACGCACAAGGAAAAGCGCAAGTCAAAACTTTTGTAAAAGAGCGCAAGTGCATCATGGTTTAATTCAAGGAGCGCCGGGTTCTCACCCGTGCAATTTGTAAATGTAGACGGGTGGTGGAAAGGAAGCTAGAAAGATAGAAGGACAATGGGAAAAAGGGCCTAGGCTACGGCCGACCATGTAAAAAAGGGAAAAAGGGGATGACCGCCCAAAAGGGATTTAGGGTTTTGTATATAAAGTTGAAAAGTGAATGAGAAGCTCATTCTTGTGTGTGGCCAAAAGTAGCTCTCCTCTTCTTCTTCTTCTTCTTGTTCTTGCTTGATTGAGCTTGTGCTTGAGAGAGGGAGTGTGAGAGTGTGAGGGAGTGAGTGTGTGAGGGTGAGGGACGGAGGAGGAGAAGCTCTCCATCTTCTCCTCTCTTCTTCTCTTCTCTTCTCTTCTCTTGTCTTGCTCGCGGCAATGGAGCTTGGAGCATGGAGTTTGAGGATGGAGCTTGCTTGAAGCTTGCACTTGGATCGTGGAGCTACCAGAGTGCACGAGAGAGGAGGTAACTCGAACGGCATGGAGGTAAGCTCACTACACCCGTAGATATGGATGGCGCATCAGCTATGTGAGAGGTAGCCATTAGTGCTCGGCTTGGAACACTTGAAACAATAAGCGGTCCGTGGGTCTTAGCGGTTGAGCGAAAGCTCCCACATTTTGGTTCCATTTGCCGGGACCAACGGATTCAAGCCTTGAGCACTTGCGCGCTTTGAATCGAGCATTGGAGTAGGGTTTTCGGAGACCGGTGCTTGAGGTAGATAGGTAGGAAGCGAGGGAGTTGAAGATGGTATTCGATCTCCTTGGCAAGTAGGTTTTTCGCTTTCTTGAGATTTATGTTGTGGAATGAAGTAGTGTAGGTATTTACTTTGTAATTTGGATACATTAGGGTAGGAAAAAATAAAGAAAAAGAAGAAAAACAAGCATCAGGATTTCTGCTATCATAACAGGGCATGAGGGTTTGATTCGTTTTCTGATTTGCATTTTGGAGTTTATTGGCTATTCCAGGTATATAGATCTCTTCCCCATCACTCCAGCATCATTCCTGTGGAATCTTGTAGCTTACAATAAGCAATACCTTAAGATTTTGGACGATTTCATGCTCGAAAGTGCGTTCGGGTTGACAGAATCGAACACCCGATTCAGTGTCTGAGAGCGGAATTTTGATGCCGAAAAGTGCTTAAAAATAGCTAAAAATTACGAATATCAAGGGAAAAATATTCAACGTCGAAGGTGGCAGCTCGACCTAGGATGATTTTAAGCGTCAAAGTGCTTTAAAGGCGTCCGAGCGACACTTGTTGATTTTTCATAATTTTTCAGACTATCGTGTGGGTTTTCAAGAGTTACCGGCCAATGCGTGATGTCAAGCCGGACGCCCAAGATTTTTCAGAGCTCAATTCGGAGTCCGGACGGGGAAGGAGCTAAGAAACCGGGCAAGATACGAAAAGGTGGACATTAGAGTGGCCAAATGTAAGTGACCTTTGGGGGGGGCCTTGGGGCATTTTATGCCACATCAAAGCGTGGCATCTTTTGAAGGAGAAGAAACGTGAAGGAGGGCACCATCAGGAAGGCCCCGAAAAATGCGCTTGATGCATGAAGATGGAGGATGCAACCTCAATACAACCCCTGCAAATGATCATTGCCCTTCAATCCCCTCTGCCTGCTGGTCATACCGCTGTGCTTCGCTCACGCAATGGTGGTCTCTATGAAGATCTCTGATTTCAGTCTTTCTCTCTCCTCCCTCTCTCTCTTCTAAGGGCAGATTCATGTGGTGAAGAAGAAGAAGAAGAATGGATGACGGATGCTTGTCCAATGAAGACAGGATTGCTCCGTGGTTCAAGAGGAATGAAGATTGCTGATTGTGGACTGTCATGAGCATTAATGACTGCTGGAAATCAGTCCCGAGACATGGCAAATAAAAACCCGCAACCCGCAAAGAATGGTAATCTCATTTTTACAAAGGAAATTGATGTTTTATGCCATTTGCTTCATGAATATTTATTCCCATGGGATGATTATGCATCATAATGTTGTTTGTTATGAGTTTGATCAGTTTATGCTCAGAAAATCAGATAATCATAAGTGTTGTGACTGAAATTAATGGTGCAGAACCCGTAAAACACGCGAAATAGGAAAAATTTGGGTGTTTTTGATATATAAATGAAAAATATAATAAGACACACCAACTAAATTTGTGTTTTTGCTGCAAATGAACCTAAGGACCAGAGCCCACAACTCATTTTGTATTTTCAGTCATTTAATATTACAAAAAATACAAGAAAAATAGGAAAAATATGTAAAAATAGGGAAAAAATGGATTTTGAGTACCAAAAATTAAGGAAAAATAAGAACCATGTTTGTGAATGTATGGGGGGTCTGAAGTATGAGTTTTAGCCTCAGTTCAACCCTACCTTTATATTTTAGTGAGTTTTTATTGCTTTTTATACAATAAAAACATGGAAAATATTACCCTAAACCTATGCACCGTGCACAATCTAAATGGTGAGGGGGTAAAGAGAGTGAGAGTGGTGTTTAAGTGCTGAGAGAAAGAAAAGGTTGATTGTTTTCATCTATGCATATCAAATAGATTGATCGTTAATTTAAAATAAGGATCTAGTAGCACGAGGTCTCCTCGGTGCTAAGTTCGTGCAACGTCGCATATGAGCGATAGTCAAAATCATTGAAAGAAATGTTTTCCACATGTACACAAACACTGATTTTCTTAATTATTTGAGCACGTGGGCATTCACTACTTGCATAAATCATAAAGAAACTTAAAGGTATCAGACAATACCTCCTAGATGCATAACACCTGTATTCTCTAAATCGTGACCAACGTTGAGTAAGTAAGGTTGTCCAAGCTGTAGGCTAGGCGGTGGATCTAGGGAAAATAAAGTGAGAAAAATGGTACATTCTTGGATACGATTATTTGGTACCTTGAGAGGACTATGTGCGATATTGTGTTATATATGTTTAGCGACGCATCGAGGGGCCAATCCCCAAGATGTAGGAGAGTCGCAGTGAGGTAGCGGCAGTCAGCCGTGGAAGGACCTCCTATGTTTGTACTTCGTGCTATTTGGCAATGTGCTAGGACTCCCTCTGAGGAGTGTTAATTGGGTTAGAGTTGGACTACGAGACGTGATACAAACGCAAGATGTTTAGGAAGGCAATGTATGATGTAGTGTCATCAACGCTCCTGGCCACGAGGCCGTGGGGTTGTTGAGCGCATGATAGAGGTCCGGCTAGTGCCTGAGCCAGTGCCGGCCCGTTTTAGATGCCATCAGTGATGCGTCTGCTGGGAGCCACTTATAAGTGGTGGATTTCGGATCTAGGGTTTCTAGGGATCAAAAGGAAGTTGGTTTATGTCCTCTGACAAGGACCGTCAAGCCGAAATCCAGAAAGCAGAACGTGCTGAGAGGGCTAGACGGCGGTTAGAGATTGTAAGCCGTTATTTTTCTCAAAGGAGTAGTCCAGTACGTATACAAAGCAGTGGTCTTAGTTACCTAACTGCTCCACCTATTCCATTAGGGGCAGGAGAAAGCATAAGTCCTTCCTCTTCTCCACCAAGTTTACCCACTTCAAGTGAGGGTGTGAATCCGTCATTTCAAGCTCCTATTGCTAATCCGATTGTCACCATGGCACAGCCTATTGCGATTCCTATAGGGACGCGGGATTTACTAGCTTAGGAGTTCCCTTGCCCATTTTTAATGGGTTAGCGAAAGAGGATGCAAAATTTCACATTTGTGAATTTCAGAGATTGATGTTCAATTATCACATCCAAGATGAGGGACATCTCATGATGTTCTTTAATATGACGTTAAAAGGAAGGGCTGCAGTATGGTATCACAGCATAGAGTCTGGAACCATAACCACCATTGATCAATTCTATGCAGCTTTCCGAGCAGAATATGCCCCTGAAAGAGGTGGCCAATATTGGTTGCAGGTCTTGAATGTAATGCATTAAGATCCTCACGAGAATGTAAAAGCATATGCTAAGAAGTTGAAGGAAGTATTCCGTAAGTTGCAAACTTACATTCCCATTCCACCAGCTGCCCAATTGCAATACTTTTTGCATGGGTTGGATTTTAATATCCAAGTACAATTGAGCAGTGTGGCCTTAGCAGATATAGATACCGCTATTACGTGGACAGAGGGAGTAGAAGCACGATTACAAATGGCCTACTCCTCTCGAATGAATGTTAATGGGGGTTTAGTACCTAGCGGCAATCCATCATTGACGAATGGAAGTCAAGGGATGCCTATGACTAACCCCATTGGGAGAGGGAGTGTGGTTCAGAATGTACCTTTGTTACCGGCTCCTCCCAATGTGACTATGCCTATGGCAAGTCAGTTGGCTCCATCAAATGTTGGAGGCCAAGTTTCAAATTCGAATGTTGTTCCTGTGGGTCAACAGCCAATGCCAAATTAGATTGTTAGACCAATGGAACGATGGGTTGACGATCGAGGCTACGAGTTGAGTGTATCTAATGTCCTTGGCGAAGTTAAGGACATAATGAAGCATTATACCGATATGATTTTTGAGCAATATCGACAAATGGCCGTCGACGTTAATTTCTTGAAGAAGCAACAAAATTTGATAGGGAGTTGACGCCCTGAAGAGGGTGGACCCTCTAGATTCAGTTGTAAATGGTGTGGTGGACATCACTTCCCCAGAAACTGTCCAAATGTGAAATGTGACATTTGTGGGAAGTCAGACCATCTAGCTGCAACCTGTTGGAGTAAGATTAGTTCCCTCCAACAAGGGAGTAAAAAACTGGGCCCAGTGAATCATAGAGCGCAAGGAAATAACTTGCAGCAGAATGATGCACCTAGGCAAGTATTACAGAGGGGAAAAACAACTATAGAAGAGTTGCCACAAGGCAACGGAGTCAGCCTTATTGAGGCTGTACGAGTCCATGATGCTGAAACCTCCAACTTAAGAGCCGTGACAAGAGGCCAAAAGGCTAAAGAGGTTGACAAAGATAATACAAAACCGGTCGAGGCAAACCCTAAACAAGGGGATAAGGGGACGCAAGTCCAGAGTCCTAGCATAGAAGGGGGACCGCTAAAGCCGGTTGACAGGAAAGGTGACCCTAAGAAGGATGAGGAAGTGCCTAGAAAGAAGGCAAGAGCCAAGAAAGAAGCACCAAAACCAGTCCAAAGACCAAAAGAGAGGATGGTTTGGCAGGAAAAGAGAGCTTTGGCTACTTATCACGACTTTGATTTAGCGAGTTCTCTTTGCAAAGTCAAACCAGATGTGAACCTCTTGCAATTGATCAAATTATCTCCAGGAGTACACAAGGAATTTAAGAAGATCCTGCGTATCGGGTATATTGTAGAACCCTTGGGCTTAGCACGAGTAGGGAAAGATTGGTTTGACCATGCTGAAAAGAACTGCCCTAGGGTTCCAGCTTATGTAGATGGAATATTAGTGGAACGTGCCATTGTAGACACTGGATCCTCCGTCAACATCATGAGTTCAGAATTGATGGAGAGGTTGGGTCTAGGCATCCAGAAAGACAGCTCCACCCTTCTGAGAATGGCTGATGATAGTTTAAGACAACCAGAGGGTTGCGTTACTAAGGTCCATGTTACAGTTGCAAGTGTAGAATGTTTCTTGGACTTTAGGGTGTTAAGATTTGCAGGACGCCCTAGCTATCGAGTGTTGATAGGTAGGCCTTGGATCTTACGAATAGACTGTCAAGTCGATATACCCGCCGGTCGAGTGGTTCTAGGTAGAGGTGCCAATCGAGTAATAGTCAATGCTTATCTTGAGTCTCCTCAAAGTGAGAGAGCTCCTTTATCTTCTACTGAATTAGAGACAGGAGACGATCCATCTGGTAGTGAGACGTCATCCAGTGATGAATCTAAAGAGGGGTCCACTATAGAGGATATCTATCAGATAACTCTAAATGAGCCGATAGAGCCGCAAGATAGGATAAGAGATGCGGATGTGATTGAGTTGGACCTTGGCATGCCGAATGATTCGCAGCCAATTAAATTAGGTTCCATGCTTAGTTCAGTAGAAAGGGAGGACTATGTGTCCTTGATTCAAGAATTCCACGATATCTTTGCTTGGAGTTATGATGAGCTGAGAGGCATCCCTCCCATCCTGGCTGTTCATACTATTCCTGTAAAAGAAGGCAGTCGTCCTGTGCGTCAGAAGGTAAGGCGTATGCCTTTTGAATTAAGGGACGGGCTGTTTGAAGAGTTGCAGAAGTTAAGGAAATTTGGTTTGATCTTCCCTGCTCAACACACAGAATGGTGTTCACCCATTGTTATCAGGAAGAAGAAAAATAACCAGATCCGATTATGTGTGGATTTTAGAGAGCTGAATAAACAGACAGTTAAAGATTACTACCCATTGCCATTCATTGACCAGATTTTGGATCAATTAGCGGGTAGGGAAATATATTCGTTTATGGATTGCTTTGCAGGATATAACCAGATGGTAATTGCAGAAGAGGACAAGTTGAAAACAACTTTTATTACTGTCTTTGGTACTTTTGCGTACCATGTGATGGCCTTTGGTTTATGCAATGCACTTGGATCATGGCAACGAACAGCAGACAAGACCTTTGGTGACATCTCCCCAGATGAGTTGAAAGTATTTATTGATGACCTGGGGGCAGCCACTGTGAGGAAAAGGATGTTGGTTATTTTGAGAAAATGCTTTGAGCACTGCAGAAAATTTTGTATCACTCTTAACCCACGGAAGTGTGTCTTTGGAGTACCTTATGGGCTATTGCTAGGCCATGTGGTCAGTTCAGTAAGGATAGCAACTGACCCTGAAAAGATCAAGGTTATAGTTGCTATGAATCCACCACGCACTCCGAAAGAGGTTCATAGCTTTTTGTCGTCGATAGGGTACTATCGAAGGTTTATAAATGCCTTGGCAAAAAGAACGTTGCCATTAACGAATTTATTATCCTTCAGCTGTTCATTTGAGTGGAGAGACCCTTGTAAGGTAGCTTTTGAGGATGTGAAACAGGAGCTAGTAAAAGCACCCATTTTAAAAGCATCTAAAAGAGGTGAGGTGTTCTATATATTTTCAGGAGCCACCATGCATAGTATAAGCTACTGTTTAGCCCAAATCTTGGAGGAAAAGTGGTATCATCCGATAGCTTTTGCTAGCCGAAAATTGGGCATTTCGGAGATCAATTATACCTACATGGAGAAGTTGTGTCTTGCGATGGTCTTTGGGACTAAGAAATTCAGGCACTACATTCTCTATGAAAAGGTAGTATTCTATACGAAGGCGGAAGGACTTAGATTGCTTATGAACAAGCTACAGCCGCCTGATCGTTTGGCAAAGTGGTTAATCACTTTGCAGGAGTTCGATTATGAGATTAAGAGTAAGCCACCGAGGTTGCAGGGTATTGTGGAATGCCTTGTGGATTTCGGGGAGCCGAAAGAGACTTTGGCTAAAGGAAGTGATATTGAGGAAATGTTTAAAATTGATAGAGCTTCTATTCCATCTTGGTATGCTGCTATCACGCATTATCTATCAACAGGAGAGACGGGAGCTTGTTTGTCAAAGTTTGAAAAGAGGAAAATCAAACAGCAGGCTTTGAAGTTCTCCTTGATCGTAGAGACACTATATCGGCAAGGTCTTGATGATATCTACCGCCGATGTGTGATGCCTGATGAGGTTCCTTTTATCTTAGAAGAGTACCATGACTCTACATGTGGAGGGCACTTCGCGGGACGGTTGACGGCGCAGAAAGCATTAAGAGCTGGATATTGGTGGCCGTCCATCTTCCAAGATTCTTTTGAGCATGTGAAGAGATGTGATACCTATCAAAGGTATGATAGTAGAGAAAATAGGAAACGCCCACTTACGCCTATCATGGCTATCCTTCCATTTGAGAAGTGGGGCATTGATTTTGTGGGTCCTATTACTCCATCGTCTACTACCCAAAAGAGGTATATTATAGTAGCCACTGATTATTTCACAAAATGGTCAGAAGCGCGGGCGACGAGGCAGGAAAATGCAAAAGAAACTGCAAGTTTCCTGTTAGAGCAGATTATCTGCCGCTTTGGTCCACCGAGGGAATTAGTATCGGACCGTGGAACCCATTTTCTAAATAAGGTGATTAAAAGCTTGACAGAGGCTTGGCAAATCAAGCATAATAAAACAACTCCTTATAATCCGCAAGCAAATGGGCAAGTGGAAAGTACTAATAAGTAGCTTGTGGGTATCTTGTCTAAGATAGTCTCTAAGAAGAAACGAGACTGGGACAAGAAGTTGTATGTGGCAGTATGGGTGTATAATACCACGTTCAAGTGCACTACCGCACATACTCCATTCAAATTGGTTTATGGGGAAGAGTGTGTGTTACCCCTCGAGATTGAGTTGCCAACCATACAGTTTGCAATTAACCATTCTTTGGGAGATAAGGATTCCCTTTTTGAACATTTCACGACTATAACCCACTTGGATGAGCTGAAGTTGCAGAGCTTATTACACCAGGAGGTAGCCAAGCGTCGGATGAAGCAGTTGCATGACCTTAGGGCGAAGAAATATACCTTTAAAAAAGGGCAATTAGTCCTCTATTACAATGCGCGCAGGGAGTTGTTTCCAGGGAAGCTGGAACCCAAATGGGATGGCCCCTACAAGATTGTCAGGTTAGGGAAGAATAGGTCTACGGCCCTATTAGCGGATCTACAAGGAGTAGAGTTTAAGAATAAGGTTAATCTTAATAAGATTAAACCTTATTATTTCTAAGTATGCTAATATGAAGAAATGCATTGTAGGTCCATGCTACGGATGATTTGAGACCTGCGAAAGAGCTTAAAGTCGGTTGATGGGTCGATTAATCCCATATTTGGAGCACCCATATCTGGAGCAAAGATACCATCAGGGGAAACTCATCTGGTGGAGCAAATGATATAAAGTGATTGAGCAAGAAGACAGAACCTTTGTGTGGGAGATTAAAGTCTTCTGCCATCACTGCTTATGATTGTTGACGAGTATCCATGTGGAGTTTAATGAAGAATGTGGGATGGAGCCGTCAGTTCATCCTCTCAACATGCTAAACTTTGATTATCATAATTACGAGTAGAGGGGTTTGTGATGGCTAGCTGTGTAAACCCATTATGGACGTATACATTATATTTTGACGGAGCGTCCAGGGGCCCTAATAAAAAAGGAAGTGTTGGAGTAGTAATCTGAGATCCCCGACGTAGAGTTACAATGAAGTTAGCTGCTTATCTCGGGGTAGGATTCACTAACAATATGGCGGAGTATAAAGCCTTGATTATGGGACTGCATATTGCCAAACAAGGTGGTATTTGTCGGTTGTTAGTAAAAGGGGATTCCCAATAGATCCTGAATCAGCTAGATGGGACATACACAGTGCAGAATCCCATTCTTTGTATGTATCATTGGACTGCGATGATCCTGCTTGAAGAGTTTGAGAGAGTGTCTTTTCAGCTGATTCCACGTTAGTGGAATCAATTTGTAGATTCATTGGCAAATCTTGCTTATGAGGAAGACCTCTTCTTTAATTGTGGTCCTAGTTTGGATATTGTGATCAATGATGAAACAGGACCCGGTCGCTTGTGGGGAATGTTATCAGAGCATGCAATATATGGCAGACGATGGTTGATATGGGTGATGCAAAGAGTAGTCGAGACCAATCTACTGTTGTTGTCCTGGACCCATAGGTTAATTAGACAACATGTTATGCGTACGCCTATTGCTATATATGCAGGAGGGATGGGTCATAACCTTATGCATTTAGTTTAGGGCTACGAGCCTGTTTTTCCTCCTTGGGAGGGGGCCTATTATTGTATATCTATGCTATTCCAGGGAAGGATGTGTAGGTACTACTTTGTTTTATTTCATTAGGCCAAGAGGGCCAGTCGTCTGTTTAGTGCAGGTACGGTTAATGGTTTCTTATTTAAGTTTTGTGCTAGACAGGTCGGAAGAAGAGCTTGGAAGGAGCCTTTTGTTGCGTGGAAGCTTCTTGTGGCCCTCTCCAGGTGATATCTTTCCTTTATGAGTACTGTGGTTTTTATGCTATATGTGTTTGTGTACTTGTTAAGGGGATTTTCTTTTCTTGTTGGGGACCGGAGTCCAAGGCATGAAGTCCCGAGGTTTCGGTTTAGTATGTTTGAGGGAGGTCTGAGTAGTCGTTGCCTCTTGTAACGACATTGTTAAGCATCAAAAGACCTGTTTTAAATAGAAGTCCTAGTGACCCTGTTCTGCTAGCCTGTTAGGCAGCCGTTCTAGGAGTTCTTGTTAGTTGTGAGGCAGTTAGAGAAGCCTGCCGAAGGAAAAATAATGATGATAAAGGGAAAGAAACCCTGAATATCTGAAAAGACAATAAATAAATACAAAGGTGTGTAAAAAGGGGTTCTAACCCCCTATAAAAATAGAAGAGGAAAGTAAGGAAAATTTATAAGCAGTTGATCATTGCCTTGCGAAGGCCTGGTAGGTTCCTAGGGACGAGTCAGACCCGAGGCCGATGCCTTGTCTTCCTAGGGGTGGCATATTGCTGGAAAAGAAGAAACTAAGGAAGGTTGGAGCGAAAATAAAAGTGAGCTTCAGAAAAGGATTAAGTGTCGCCTTGCAAGGGCTTGGTAGGTTCTTGGGTACCGAGACAAGACCTGAGGCCGATGCCCTATTCTCCTTGGGTCACTACGCTCAATTCCCTCCTTTTTACATGCCCGAGTATGTCAATAAAATAAAAACCCTAAAAGAAGAAATGTGTTAAAAAAAAATACTTCTTGATCAGGCTATAGGAGTCCTCGCCTAGTAGGAGCTCCTAGTTGTATTGTCCTTAGTTAGGAAGGTAGTTCAGACCACCACTTAGGGCAACCTCTTTGATAGTTCCTTTTAGTTTGGCCGTGTTAGAGCACTTGGTTAGTGACTAGCTTCAGACCTTTTATCAGATTTTGCTAGGCCTACTCCTTGTGGATATCATGCCTTGGTTCTGTCAGGGGGTAGGGTGAGCATTGTGTTGTGTTTTATAGCATATTTATTTTGTATCAGCTTGATGCTTCCTTTGGTTGTTTTGTGCAGATCTATTGTGGGATTCGACGGGCTGAGTCGCCCTATCCTGTGGTCGCCAATCAGAGTGGAATTTTGATGCCGAGAAGAGCTTGAAAATAGCTAAAAATTACGAATATCAAGGGAAAAATATTCAACGTCGAAGGTGCCGGCTCGACCTAGGACGATTTTAAGAGTCAAAGTGCTTTAAAGGCACCCGAGCGACACTTGTTGATTTTTCATAATTTTTCAGAATGTCATGCGGGTTGTCAAGAGTTACCATCCAATGCGAGATGTCAAGCCGAACGCCCAAGATTTTTTAGAGCTCAATTTGGAGTCCGGACGGGGAAGGAGCTAAGAAACCGGGCAAGATACGAAAAGGTGGACATTAGAGTAGCCAAACGTAAGTGATCTTTGGGGGGGGCCTTGGGGCATTTTATGCCACATCAAAGAGTGGCAACTTTTGAAGGAGAAGAAACGTGAAGGAGGGCGCCATCAAGAAGGCGCCGAAAAATGCCCTTAATGCATGAAGATGGAGGATGCAACCTCAATACAACCCCTGCAAATGATCATTGCCCTTCAATCCCCTCTGCCTGGTCATATCACCATGCTTCACTCGCGCAATGGTGGTCTCTATGAAGATCTTTGATTTCAGTCTTTCTCTCTCCTCCCTCTCTCTCTTCTAAGGGCAGATTCATGTGGTGAAGAAGAAGAAGAAGAATGGATGACGGATGCTTGTCCAATGAAGACCGGATTGCTCCGTGGTTCAAGAGGAATGAAGATTGCTGATTGTGGACTATCACGAGCATTAATGACTGCTGGAAATCAGTCCCGAGATATGGCAAATAAAAACCCGCAACTCGCAAAGAACGGTAATCTCATTTTTACAAAGGAAATTGATGTTTTATGCCATTTGCTTCATGAATATTTGTTCCCATGGGATGATCATGCATCATAATGTTGTTTGCTATGAGTTTGATCAATTTATGCTCAGAAAATCAGAAAATCATAAGTGTTGTGATTGAAATTAATGGTGCAAAACCCGTAAAACACGCGAAATAGGGAAAAATTTGGTGTTTTTGATATATAAATGGAAAATATAATAAGATACACCAACTAAATTTGTGTTTTTGCTGCAAATGAACCTAAGAGCCACAGCCCACAACTCATTTTGTATTTTCAGTCATTTAATATTACAAAAAATACAAGAAAAATAGGAAAAATGGGTAAAAATAGAGAAAAAATGGATTTTGAGTGCCAAAAATTAAGGAAAAATAAGAACCATGTTTGTGAATGTATGGGGGGTCTGAAGTATGAGGTTTAGCCTCAGTTCAGCCCTACCTTTATGTTTTAGTGAGTTTTTATTGCTTTTTATACAATAAAAACATGGAAAATATTACCCTAAACTTATGCACCGTGCACAATCTAAACGGTGAGGGGGTAAAGAGAGTGAGAGTGGTGTTTAAGTGCTGAGAGAAAGAAAAGGTTGATTGTTTTCATCTATGCATATCAAATAGATTGATCGTTAATTTAAAATAAGGATCTAGTAGCACGAGGTCTCCTCGGTGCTAAGTTCGTGCAACGTCGCATATGAGCGATAGTCAAAATCATTGAAAGAAATGTTTTCCACATGTGCACAAACGCTGATTTTCTTAATTGTTTGAGCACGTGGGCATTCACTACTTGCATAAATCATAAAGAAACTTAAAGGTATCAGACAATACCTCTTGGATGCATAGCACTTGTATTCTCTAGATCGTGACCAACGTTGAGTGAGTAAGGTTGTCCAAGTTGTAGGCTAGGCGGTGGGTCTAGGGGAAAGAAAGTGAGAAAAATGGTACATTCGTGGATACAATTATTTGGTACCTTGAGAGGACTATGTACGATATTGTGTTATATATGTTTAGCGACGCATCGAGGGGCCAATCCCCAAGATGTAGGAGAGTCGCAGTGAGGTAGCGGCAGTCAGCCGTGGAAGGACCTCCTATGTTTGTACTTCGTGCTATCTGGTAATGTGCTGGGACTCCCTCTGAGGAGTGTTAATTGGGTTAGAGTTGGACTACGAGACGTGATACAAACGCAAGATGTTTAGGAAGGCAATGTATGATGTATGTGTCATTAACACTCCTGGCCGCGAGATCGTGGGGTTGTTGAGCGCATGATAGAGGTCTGGCTAGTGCATGAGCCAGTGTCGGCCCGTTTTAGGTCCCATCAGTGTCCGATTCTCAGAATCGGACGTCTGACTTTGAGAATCGGACATTCGGACAACCGTCCGATCGGACCAACCCGTCCGATTTTGAGACTCAGATCACTCGAACCACTCAGACCATCCTATCCGATCAGACCACTCGGAACAGTCAGAATCGGACCAGTCCAAAATCGGACTACTAGAATCGGACCAGTCCAAAATTGGACTACTAGAATCGGACCACCCAGAATCAGACCAGGCCGTCCGAATCCCAGAATCGGACCAGCCAGTCTGGAATCGGACCAATCCGGAATCGGACCAGTCCGAAAGTCCGAAATTGGACCAGAGTCCGGAATCAGACCACCCTGTCCGATCCGATTCCCAGAATCGGACCACTTTGAAAATCGGACCACATTTTCGATCCGACTGCAAGAATCGGACGTGACCAAAATCAGACCACTGGGCCGATCGAACCAACCCAAAATCGGACGTCTGATTCTGATAATCGGACTCCTGAAAATCGGACGTTTGAGAATCGGACAGAAAACTGTCAAAATCGGACAGGTATCTAGAACACAAATTTTGACACATCTAAACCCCGAAATTGAGCCCAAGGGCTACATAGAGCCAAAGGCACATCACAGGTCCATCACTGGGCTGAAACTTAGAGCAAGTAGTTCAAAATTTGGCTATAAATGGTCCTCCAAATTGCACATGGTGTTTACCGTAATGGCCCTACGGGCAGGGGGGACTGTCCCTCCCCCCCCCGGACCCCCACAGAGAGGGATCTGCCCCCTTCGCACCTCCCCCAAGTAGGTTGGAGTGAAAACGCGCGTCGTGACAAGTCCTCCAAATTAGACCCTAGTGTAGTAATGGCTCTACACGAGCATGGATCCTCACTTGTAAAAGAGTAACCAAAAGACCATACCCGAACAGAGAGAAACAAAGACCCTAGAACCTCAACGGGCCAATCTAGCCATCCAGGGCAAAGAGGCCACACCACAAGAACACATGTACATTGTGTTCAAACTGCGTCTAGTCGAAGCAGAATGCAACATCATCAAGCTATCAATGCGAGGATGACTAGACATGTCACTCTTGATGAGAGATGTACCTTGAGCAACACTGCACAAACAACCCAAGACATTGGTGGAGAACCCATGTTCGGTCATGCACTTAGGGACTCAAAGGCATCTGTCAGAAGGCTTAAATTTACAAGCCAAGACCCGGAAGATGAAGACATAGTACAACCTGCTTATCTTAGGGTCAAACTCACCGCGAAAAGAGAGCATACTATTGATGCTCTGATTGATGAAGGAGCAGACTTTAACATCTTGACCTATGAATCATGGACCCTACTAGGCCAACCACAGCACACCGATTAGTGCAACTCTTAGCCCTTATGAGGGACACCCACAAGCACTCATAGGGAAGTGCAAAATCCTTGCAACAATTGAAATGGAAAGCTTGCATATCCTATTTCATATTCCTCCAAATAGTGCTAAATATGGTAAGAAAACCCTCCTGGGAAGACCCTTCAAAAGGGCGACCAAATGTGAGGCCGACTATGTAGCACAAAGGATACACCTGACACTATCGGGTGTGAGGATAGTCATGACCTTTAGCAAGGGTGACCTCATCGAACCTCGAGGGAAAGGCAAGCAAGGTGCTGACATAACAGCTAAGCCTGCTGACGAGAGCAAGGACTTGTTGGAAGAGTTAATACAAGCACAGGTCAAACGACGAGAACCAGTAAGTGAGGCTAGGCCTGAAACAAGAAGGTCAAGAGACAACACCAAGGACGGGCTTTGGACTTACAAATATCGTAGAAGACCGCAAAAGAAGCCCAAGCCTTATAGACATAGGCATCGTTGGAGGGTCAGCACAACGCCACGATGGATATCCAAAGCGTTGCTACGTGCTCAAGGGTATTATGCAGGTAATCAATGGATTTGGGTACCAAAATCCCCTGTTAAACCATCTCTATCAGCTGAAGGCAAGATTGCATCAAAAGCAATGAAGCACGAGAGGAAATCTAAGAGAAACTCTAGGTATCGAGGCAAGAAACCAGACATGAGTGTTCAAAAGAAAGAGCCGCAGCCTAGCATGCTTAATAAGCAGATGTCATATGTAGCCATTGAGCGTGCAAAAAAACCATTAGTGCCTAAGGAGCCTTTAATTCCCCAAGAGGATAGCAGGCATCATAGGCACAACATTGCTCATGGCAAGGGTAAATGCTCAACAGAGCAAATAGCAAAATCATCTAACAGCCACGAGCAAATCATTCAGCCAGTGCCAAGTCCACCCAAGAGTCCTAGATCTCCTACATCCTCTTTTTCCAAACGGACACAGGAAGCACAACATTGGTCGTCAATGGCAGCTGCTCACTCCCAATATCTATCTCCATCGAGGCTTCCAAATATCCAAGAGGGGGGACATGACACTAGCCACAGCCCTCGGCCCAAGGATATGCATGTGTAATCCACCGTGGCTAGCTCAACTGATACTCAAGTGAATGCTCTAAGGGCAACAAAAGGCATGACCACTTCCAATCGTCCCAAGGACTTAACACCGCAATCCACCAAGAGTAGCCAGCCCACTGGACTAGCCGCTCCTACTTCCAATCAGGGATCACAGCAATCACAGCCCTTGGCCGTGACAACGCCCCTTGCGCAACGTGTCCTTAGTGGTTTACTTGTGGAGGAGATGTCGCAACCAACTTCATTAACAACTCCAGCACTTCCAAAATGCCTAAAGCCTAGACTGGAGGGGTTAAACAGAAGGGAAGAGCTAGACTCTCCAAAAAGGGAGGTAGTTGTACCCTCACAACCTAGCAGGGCTATTCAGCAGGCCGCAGCTATGACCCATAAGGACACACTAGAGAAAGAGAATGCTAAGGCCCAACCAAGCACATCAATGGTTGACCTAGTCCACATTCCTTAGTCAATGAGAGATGCACCTTCATGGACCAAGAAAAAGAGGAGAAAATAGTGAAAACAACAACAGTTGCTGGTGATTGTGGACCACAAGAACACTGGGACGAAGAGCACCGAGAGCTGATGAATAAAGCATCGAGTCCATCCACCAACGAACACATTAATGCCTCTCCTAATCGCGGTGAACCCTCAGACACATCTGTGTGCTTTGAAAAATCAAAGAAACCGTTGCCATCAACAGTTGCTTTCAACACTCAATCCACCGATAATAGAACTCACATCGACCAATCAAGAGTGGATACAACGTCGTCACAATAGGGTGACAAATCTATACCAGTCACATCCGAGAAAAACCATGACAAAATAGCAGCAAAACCTCAAGAAAAACGCACAATCCCTGAGAGCATAAGCAATCCTAGCGTTGACCAATCTTGCTCATCTAGACCTGAGCCCCCAACCATGCTAAAGCCTAAGGAAACTCTTAGAACTTTGCATGAGGTAGTGACCGAGCAAGCCTTTGTTGAACATAGAAGTGTCACAGAATGCTTAACTGAGTTGGATGATAAGCTCAAAGTGTTCGCACGTGTCTACGTCCTTGTGGACATAGGCGCATTCCCTAAGGAGTAGCTCGAAGAATACTTACCATTCCCCTTATCTTGGGAAGAGCAAGAACATCTTGACGAGCACTATAACAAGCTCTACATGAACGCATGCAACTCATCTCTGACGAGGAGGCTGACAAACTACGCTTAACTGTCACGTTCAATGAAGTGCTCTGCCCAACCGAATCTCGTAGACATAGAGCAACTAAAGCGACTGTCAACAGGCCAGAGTCGATTTGAGCAGCGTTGGTGCAAACGCCGCGTTGTAATGGCCAAACTAGAGGCTCAGATCATGACAGTCTCTGAGGAGCGATTGGCCAAATGGCGATCCCAAAGGGACCCAACCTATGTGGCACCAACTTCCCTTCGCTGACTGCCATTCGGGGTACAAACTTGGCTGAATCTAGCCAAGAAAACTTTCTGTTTGATAAGGTTCTCACTGAGGAGGAGCTACATATTGCCAGTAGACTCGGACAAGGGTCCATGCTGCTCGATGTGGCAAAATATCTATCGGTACTAAGTGAGCTGCCACGAGTGCTGGATGCGTGTGCCACGCTCTAGTACAATCCCGAGTTCTACAATTGGTTCTTATCCTCGTGAAGTGACATGGATTCATAAATATGTATATGAATAAACGCTGATTTTTGTGTGACTATGTATAGACAATATCAACACACACAAGCAATGATAGTCAAG